>NW_011888809.1:3043162-3045320 GCF_000151845.1 Pteropus vampyrus
CTCCATACCCTACTCCTTTTATTTATAAAGTGGTAATCTAGTAAGTAAAATGTTTCTCTGAGTTCTGTGAGCCGCTTTAGCAGTTGGTCAGAAGCACAGGTAACAAACCTGGGTTTGTGACTAGCATCTGAAGTGAGAGGAGCAATCTCATAGGACTGAACCCTTAATCTGTGGAATTTGATGCTATCTCTCTCTGGGTAGATAGTGTCAGAAGTGAGTTGAATTCTCCTTGGACACTCTCCTGGTGTCCAAGAATTCTTTTTGGTGTGGGTAACAACACCCACACCCCGATTAGAATTGTTACCAGAACACTTTTAACTCCATATCAGATATATGGTTTACAAAAATTTTCTCAAAATCCATAGTTTGCCTTTTCATTTTTGTTGATGCTTCCTTTTGCCATGCAGAAGCTTTTTGGTTTGATTTTTTTTTTTTTTTTTACTTTTGTTGCTTGTCCTTTTGTTGTCATATCAAAAAACAAAAAAATCATTACCAAGGCCAGTGTCAGAGAGCTTTCCCTCTATCTTTTCTTGTCGAAGGTTTACAGTTTCAGGTCATACATTTTTAAGTCTGTAATCTCTGTGTAAGGTGTCAGATAAAGGTCCAGTTTTATTCCCTTACATGTGGACATCTAGTCTTTCCAAAGCCATTTATTGAGGAATCTATTCATTTCCCATCGTTCATTCTTGGTGCCCTTGTTGAAGATTAGTTGACCGTATATGCAGGGGTTGATTTGTAGACTCTAGATTCTGCTTCATGTATTTTTTCATGTTTACCAATGTGAGCTTAAGTAATTTTCTCATTTTAAAAAATTTATTTATTTAAATTAGTTTTAGGTATACAGTACATTGGTTAGACTGTATATAGTTCATAAAAGAATCCTCCCAAATGCTCCTTCCCTCCCCTGGCCCTTTACCTAGCCAACATATTAATGCTAACTACATTCCCTATGCTGTGCTCCCCTTCCCCGTGACCATCCATCAGCTACTAATTTGTACTTCTTTAACCCTTCACCCCATTCTTCCAGCCCCCCAAAACTCTCCAAATTGTTCACTATGTTTGTGAGTCTGTTTTTGATTAGTTTGTTCTTTTTATTCCTTAGATTCCACATATAAGTGAAATCATTTGGTGTTTATTTTTCTTTGTCTGACTTAAATACCTTCTAGGTCCATCAGAGCAATATCTTTTTCCATCCTCTTCCTTTTAATCTGTGTGTGTCTTTTAATCTGAAGTAAGACTCTTGTAGGAAGCATATGTAGGGGTCTTGTTTTCTTATCCATTCAGCTACTCTATCTTTTGGTTAGAGTACTTAATTCTTTTCCATTTGAGGTATTTATTGATAGGAATGTAGTTGTTACCATTCTTTATTCCTGTTTCTGATACATGTTTTTTTCTTCTTAAAGAAAAATGTCCCTCTAACATTTCCTATAATACTGGCTTAGTGGTGATAAATTCCTTTAGCTTATTTTTGTCTGAGAAGCTCTTTGTCCTTCAACTCTAAATAATAGCTTTGTTGGATAAAATATTCTTTGTTGTAGATCCTGGGTCTTTATCACGTTGAATATTTTCTGCCAAACCCTTCTGTCCTGCATAGTTTCTTTTGAGAAATCAGCTGCCAGTCTTGTGGGTATTCCCTTGTAGGTAACTATCTGTTTTTCTCTTGCAGCTTTTAATATTCTTTCTTTGTATTTAACCTTTGGCATTTTAATTATGATGTGTCTTTTGGTGTGGGCTTCTTTGGATCCCTGGTTTTGGGGATTCTCTGAGCTTCCTGGGGTTTTATGCCCATTTCCTTCACCAGGTTAGGGAAGTTTTCTATCATTATTTCTTCAAACAGTCGTTCAACATCTTAATTTTCTTTAGGTATGCCAATCAGATGGATATTTGGACCCTTAATAGTGTCTCATATGCTTCTTAAATTATAGTCTTGGCATCTTTTTTCTTGCCATTCTCTTGAGTCTCCTTGGCGTTCCCATCTTCTAGATAGGTTAGTTGATCCTTTATTCACTTTGTTTATTCCATTTAATATACTTCTCATCTCAGATAATGTGTTCTTCATTTCAGAGTGGTTGCCTTTTATAATTTCCATTTCCATTTTTATGTTTTTATCTCTTTGTTGAAGTTCTTTATACTTCCCAAAAGTTCATTGAGCATCTTT
>NW_011888809.1:3045370-3047321 GCF_000151845.1 Pteropus vampyrus
GATGATCTTTTTAAGAAGCTAATTGGGACCTTAAGAAGCTAATTGTGTTAATACACATCTGTTGAACATGTGAATAGTGAGTTGATTGATAACCCTAGGATTTGCTCACCTCTCCATCAAGGCTTTGTTGTTTAGCATCGACTGCTGGCCTTGCAGACGTGGGTGCTGAAGAAGTCAGGCTAACATTGGTTATTAGTTTACTCTGAGAGAGCCCCAAGAACGTTTGGTGTCTGATCTCGCATGCCCAGCCCTGAGCACTGTGCCCGCCGTGAGAGGGCGCCCAGGCGCATCCGCCCGCCACGCCTTGTCTATAGTCTTTCCTGGACTTTCCTCTTTTAGGATGTGCACCTAGGTTCCCGCTTCATACTGGGGTGACAATGACTGTCTCTTCTTGGCCTTCCTGTCTTAAGTTTCAGGCAGAAGTGCTATTAGTGGCATTGCTGAGTGCCGTGAGGAAGTCATAGGGGCCACTGAACCATTTTATGTGTATTTATCCCCTGCGTCCAGGTACAAGAGCTGCTGAGCTTCCTGCACATCCTTGATTAGATTTTTGAAGAAACGTCTGGAACACATTTTGCACGTACCCCTCTAGAAACCCACTTTCGCCTCCTCGATGTCTGGCAGGCTTCCCCAGTGACCTGTGGATGTCTAGGAGGCTATAAGAGAGCATGACACTCACATTCCCAAGATGTGAGGTGCTTCTTTTTCAGAGGCCAGTGCTCCTGAAGAATAAAGTGCACACACAGGTGTGCACTTGTGAGTCACTGGTGAGGAAGCTGCTTCCCCCTAAAGATTGTTCTTTGATTTTAAAAATAGCCTTTTCTAATTCACGTGAAGAAATAAGACATCTCCTCAAAAATATTTTAAAAGGATTTAACTCGAAAGAGCAGTTCACATAGTAGATCCTAAATGAGAAGAGAGGTCTGGCTCCCTGAGCCGAGAGGAGAGCTGGCATTGGCTGCTATCCAGGTGCTGTGGGCACAGAGGCTTAGCTTTCTCTGGGCTGTTTCAGACTCAGAAGTCGAGGCTCGCTGGCAGTCACCACGGTAAGTACGAGTACAGGCATCCAGGCTTGGTTCCTGGCCCTAGCCTAGGACTTTAAGTCTGCATGTTCACAAGGGAGGCCAGGAACCACGTGCGGCAGATTAGCACATGAAATGTGACTGGCCCAAACCGACGTGTTACACACGGAAAATATACACAGCGGATGTAGAAGACAGTGCAAAAGAAAGGATGGAAAATGTCTCCTGAATATGTTTTTATGTTGCTTCCATGTTGAAACAATCATATTTTGAATATATTGGGTTAAATAGAACATACTATTAAAACCATTTCCCTGGTTCATTTTACTTTTTTAAGTGTTACTAGAAAATTTAAAACTACATATGGCCTGCATTTTTTTCTGTATTAAACTGTGGTGGTTTAAGTCCTCTAAGACCAGTGAGAGTGGGGGTGGGTGGGTGAGTGGGAAGGGTCTGGACCTGGCAGCAAGTCTGAGAAACCTCTGGGGCCAGAGACCTTGAAGACATGCTGTGTATTTTGTGGGAACAAATATCTTTCGGTAACTTGTTCTAAAAACAAATGAGATGAGGTTTCCCTCGGAATGTCGATCCCTTTTTCAGATCTGGGGCTAGTACAATATGAAGCACACATTTTTAGACAGAATTTGCATCTTCAGACCCTGTGCTGGGAGAGAATTAAGTTGGCTTGATCTGCCTATGTGGAGCTTCATTATTTAGACTGCACTTGCCAATGGGTTTCCCTGGTCAAGATTAGCTATCCATAAAAATTCTCAAACCAGTTCTTCAGCTCAAGCTGGAGAATGACCACAAAATGATTAATTGAGTGAGGACACTCAGACTATGAAATAAGAACCAGAAAGAGTATCAACCAATTAACCTAAGCCTGAGTACATCCAAGTAACTCTATTCACTATATGTTTGTAGGTCTG
>NW_011888809.1:3049361-3067517 GCF_000151845.1 Pteropus vampyrus
ATTCCCTTACATGTGGACATCTAGTCTTTCCAAAGCCATTTATTGAGGAATCTATTCATTTCCCATCGTTCATTCTTGGTGCCCTTGTTGAAGATTAGTTGACCGTATATGCAGGGGTTGATTTGTAGACTCTAGATTCTGCTTCATGTATTTTTTCATGTTTACCAATGTGAGCTTAAGTAATTTTCTCATTTTAAAAAATTTATTTATTTACATTAGTTTTAGGTATACAGTACATTGGTTAGACTGTATATAGTTCATAAAAGAATCCTCCCAAATGCTCCTTCCCTCCCCTGGCCCTTTACCTAGCCAACATATTAATGCTAACTACATTCCCTATGCTGTGCTCCCCTTCCCTGTGACCATCCATCAGCTACTAATTTGTACTTCTTTAACCCTTCACCCCATTCTTCCAGCCCCCCAAAACTCTCCAAATTGTTCACTATGTTTGTGAGTCTGTTTTTGATTAGTTTGTTCTTTTTATTCCTTAGATTCCACATATAAGTGAAATCATTTGGTGTTTATTTTTCTTTGTCTGACTTAAATACCTTCTAGGTCCATCAGAGCAATATCTTTTTCCATCCTCTTCCTTTTAATCTGTGTGTGTCTTTTAATCTGAAGTAAGACTCTTGTAGGAAGCATATGTAGGGGTCTTGTTTTCTTATCCATTCAGCTACTCTATCTTTTGGTTAGAGTACTTAATTCTTTTCCATTTGAGGTATTTATTGATAGGAATGTAGTTGTTACCATTCTTTATTCCTGTTTCTGATACATGTTTTTTTCTTCTTAAAGAAAAATGTCCCTCTAACATTTCCTATAATACTGGCTTAGTGGTGATAAATTCCTTTAGCTTATTTTTGTCTGAGAAGCTCTTTGTCCTTCAACTCTAAATAATAGCTTTGTTGGATAAAATATTCTTTGTTGTAGATCCTGGGTCTTTATCACGTTGAATATTTTCTGCCAAACCCTTCTGTCCTGCATAGTTTCTTTTGAGAAATCAGCTGCCAGTCTTGTGGGTATTCCCTTGTAGGTAACTATCTGTTTTTCTCTTGCAGCTTTTAATATTCTTTCTTTGTATTTAACCTTTGGCATTTTAATTATGATGTGTCTTTTGGTGTGGGCTTCTTTGGATCCCTGGTTTTGGGGATTCTCTGAGCTTCCTGGGGTTTTATGCCCATTTCCTTCACCAGGTTAGGGAAGTTTTCTATCATTATTTCTTCAAACAGTCGTTCAACATCTTAATTTTCTTTAGATATGCCAATCAGATGGATATTTGGACCCTTAATAGTGTCTCATATGCTTCTTAAATTATAGTCTTGGCATCTTTTTTCTTGCCATTCTCTTGAGTCTCCTTGGCGTTCCCATCTTCTAGATAGGTTAGTTGATCCTTTATTCACTTTGTTTATTCCATTTAATATACTTCTCATCTCAGATAATGTGTTCTTCATTTCAGAGTGGTTGCCTTTTATAATTTCCATTTCCATTTTTATGTTTTTATCTCTTTGTTGAAGTTCTTTATACTTCCCAAAAGTTCATTGAGCATCTTTTTAACCAGTGTTTTGAACTCTGCATCTGTTAGATTACTTGACTCCATTATATCTGGATCTCCGTTCTATTCTCTCACATGGTTTCTGCTTCTTTGTCTTCCCATTTTGGCTGCCTTTCTGTTTCTGTTTCCACATACTAAGCAAAGCTCCTAAGTCTCCCAGTCTTACTAGCATGGATTTGTGAAGTAGGTGTCCAGTGGCACAGACCTGGGAGGAGTTCATCTGCAGGCCAAATTTAGCCCAAGCCCATGCTCCTCCGGGGCCACCTGTTAAGTAAGATTCAGCAAGCAATACACAGATGCTGTGCTTATAGTTGCCTCAAAAGGCCACACCTGAAACCGAGGCCAGCTGCCTCCAGTGTGAGTCTAGGTGCTGCTCAGCAAGGAGCACCTGACTCGCTGAGGATATGCTTGGATGTGGCTTGGGTGGGGCTGCGAGTTGGGGGAGGCAGGGTTTCAGGGAATCCTCTGGAAAGAGCGACCTCTGTTATCCAGTTTGATGACATCACAGCTATGGCGGCACTGTGTCCACGCCCTGGGAGTGGGGAAGGCTCAACATGGAACAATGGATACTGCCGGCACTTCTGTACAGAGCGAGTCTTGCCTCGGCCCTCCGACAATGTCTCCCTGTAAGTCCCTGGTGTCCCCTGCACACAGCCGAATTGGCACTGGTGCTCAGAGTGAGCAGATCTGTCACCGCAAAAATCCGCTCGCGGACGTGGCCCCTTTAGGAGGCGTCTGCCGCTGCCACTGCCTCTGTCTCACTCAGCCGCTCGGGAATGGGCAGCTCCCCATCCTCGTTCTAACTTCTGCAATTGCAGGGTGCTTTCTTGGATTTCTCCGTAGTTGTATGGCATGTTCATCTAGATCCCAGGTGATTTTTCCTTGCTGCTGCTCCTTGTTTCCATCACAAATTTGATTTGGTCACCAGAGGGATGAACAGAGCCTCTATCATCTACGCCATTTTTTTTCTTCCCCCACATGTGTTTTTATGCCAGGACTATACTGTTTTGATTGCTATAGCTAATTTGAAATCAGGAAATGTGATGCATTCAGTTTTATTCTTCTTTTTCAATATTGCTTTAGCTATTCAGGGTCTTTAGTGGCTTCATACAAATTTTAGGACTGCTTTTTCTATTTCCATGAAAAATATCATTGGAATTTTGATAGGGATTGTGTTGAATCTATAGATCATTTTGGTCCTGGGCTTTTCTTTTTTGAGGAGGTTTTTGAATACTGATTCAATCTCCTTATTTGTTATTGGTTTTTCCAGGCTTTCTATTTTTCCTTGATTTAGTTTGGTAGATTGTATGTTTCCAGACTTTGCCCATTTCTTTTATTCAATTTGTTGATGTATAATTGTTCATAAAATCTCTCATGATCCTTTTTACTTCTGAGTCATCTGTTATAAGGTCTCCTCTTTCATTTCTGATTTTCTCTGAGTCTTCTTTCTTTTTCCTTACTCTAGCTAAGGGTTTGTCAATTTTTAAAAATTTTTTTCCAAAATTAATTGTCTGGTTGATTTTTTTTCTATTGTTTTTCTGTTTCTCTATTTGTTTTATTTCTGCTCTCATTTTCATTATTTTCTTCTTTATTCTAACTTTGGAGTAGTTTGTCTTTTTTTCTAGTTCCTTGAGATGTAAATTTAGGTCATTTATTTGAGATAGTTTTTTTAAATGTGTTTATTGTATAAATTTTCCTCTTAGTACTGTTTTCACTGCATCCTGTAAGTTTTGGTATATTGTGTTTTGTTTTTGTTTATCTCAATACATTTTAAAAATTCCCTTTGATTTTTTTCTTTGACCCAATGATTATTCAATAGTGTGTCATTTAGTTTTCATGTATTTGTGAATTTTCTTGTTTCTGGCTGTTGCTGATTTCTACTTTCATTACATTGTGGTCTAAAAAGATACTTAGAATTATTTCTATCTTAAATTTGTTGAAGCTTGTTTTGTGACTTAACATATGATCTAGCCTGGAGAATGTTTTGTGTGCACTTGAGAAGAATGTGTATTCTGATGTTGGGTGGAATGTTCTTAATATATTTTTTAAGGTCCTTCGCTCTATAGTGTTGTTCAAGTCGATCATTTATTAAAAGTGGTGTACTGAAGTTTCCTGCTACTATTGTACTTCTGTCAATTTCTCTCTTCATATTAGTCAATATTTGCTTTACATATTTAGGTATTCCGATGTTGGATGTGTATATATTTGTAATGTTCATATGTTCCTGTTGAACTGAGCCTTTCCTCGTTAAATAATGACTTTCTTCATCTCTAAGACAGTTTTTGACTTAAAGTCTATTTTTTTCCTGACATAAATTTAGCCACCTTAGCTTTTCTCTGGTTACCATTTGAATGGAATATTTTTTTCCATCTCTTTACTTTTAGCCTATGTGTGTCCTTAAGTCTAACGTGGGTCTCTTGTAGACAGCAAATTGCTAAATCTTGCTTTTTTTTTTAATTTAAATCCATGTAGCCACTCTAAGCCTTTTGATTGGGAAATTTAATCTATTTACATTTAGAATAATTATCGAAAGGTATGGAGTTAACTATTGCCATTTTGTTCATAGTTTTATGTCTATTTTGCTGTTGTTTTGTTTCGCTCGTCCTCTCTTACTGTCTTCCTTTGTTATGTGATGATTTCAGAGTTATATTTAGGTTGTGTTTTATCAGCCGCATTTGGTTAGCTCTGGTGACACTGTTTCTTATTCAGGCAGCACTAATAGAGTTTTCATTTTTCCAGTAAGTAATCAGCAAAATGCTGACCTACCATAGATGTCTGCTGCAGGAGTTAGAAATGACTTTTTTCTCTAATTTTCTAAATCTCTTGTTTTGCTGCAGCAGAAATAGGAGTTCCGCTGTTGACCCTGGATTCTGTTGGGAGGAGAGTAACTTCCATGTTGAGTAGATTTGAAAAATTCTCTTCTACTGCATAGAAATTCACTCAAATACACTTCCTGTCTCATGAGTGGATGAGACAGGCAGTTGACATCAAGGTATGCTTTGAGGGGAATTCTGACAACCTTTCTTTTAAAACTATCTTTGTCATGGGTTTTCTGCAAATATCCCAATGTCCAACAAGATAGGCATTGTTTTTTAGTAGAGTTGTTCTTGACAGAGGTCTAAGTTAGAGCAAGCATGAACACCTTAGTGTGGGTAAGGTGTTTGTGTTTTTCTCTCCTGCTAAGGCAGCCTTTAGGGGACTAAACACTAAATAGATAAAAGAGCCCTTAATATGTAATTGAAAATAAAATAAACACTAAACCATAAAACAAATATAAGATGGTCCAATCAAATTCTCATTTTCCCAATGATGATTACGTGGATGATTTTCAAAGTATTTCAAACACCAGATTTGTTAAAACATACGCATTGATTATTCTGTTCGTCAGTGTCCTGATTATGGCTTAGATTGACTAATGGGTGCTCTATCAGGGCTGTGGGGCGTGAAATGGGAAGGGGGATATGAGGGGAAAAGAACCCTAGAGGAGGCAATGAGAACTTCACTGATGGTCCCCAGTGCGGGGTCACGGACCTCACATTTTACAGCTCCTAGGCTGGGCTCCAGTCCCTGCACAGACAGCCAGGGGCCTGGGGAAGCAAATCCTCTATGTTGTGTTTAGTGACCTACATTAGAATATCTGTAACCAATACAGTGCTCATAAAGAGGGTAAGGCCTTACAGCCTACCCTGACCAAACATCCTTATTTAGAGCGAGGCAAAATAATACCATCTGCAGAGAGCTGGTGGCAGGTCTTTCTCTGGAACTCAGAGCCACCCTCGGTCTTCTGTGGGTACAGAGAAAGCATATTCCAAGATGTTCCTAGCACAGTACCTGGCATATGGTAGGCACTCAGTACATTTTTACTGATACAATGAATGAATAGGTTCAAGCCATACAGCACCCTTTCCTTCTCAACCACACATTGGAACAACCAGACCTTTTAATATTAAGCTAAATTACTTGAAATGATAATAGATACCAAATATTTATTTATCTATTAGATTTTTAGAGCAGCATTCTTTATTCTAAAGCCTCAGGGTGCATTCAAATAAAATTACAAATAATTAAAATCTTTTAAAAAAACCCATAAAAACCTTAAAAGCAAAAATGATATTTTATGACTAATAAAACTAGAATATAGGCATGATTATAATGCTATATAATCATGTATGTAATTATTACATAAATAATATATAATCATCCTAATAAATCATGCAATTTCAGCCACTCCTTTCCCTGAAGCTTCTCTATTTATAGGCCTGATGTGGTTGGCAGCGGGGGGAAAGATAGACTTCGAGGAGGCTTGAGGATTAAGCACAGTATGTATCTTGGAAGGGTATGTGCAGTTTATTAATTTAAGAAAATCTGCATCTGTAATGAATGAGGAAAATCAGCTTCAGCCTCAGAGGGCCCCTTAGGGGAATCACCGGGACCTGGTGAGTTGGTTCTCTTCCATCCTCCTCCCACACACCCTGCTTCCCCACTCAGATGCTCATCCTCCTCCACCCACCCCCATCCCCACCGCCCAGCCACACACAGGTGTGCTCTCCCTCGTCTCTGCCTTTTCACATGCAACTAACGTCCTTGGAGAGTCACTGCTCTCCTCCCCACCCCCTGCACCCCCTACAGCAGTGCCCGTCTGTGCAAGGCAAATCTGTCACACGTTCGCGGGCTCTCTGAACATTTGCCAGTTGTCTATGGAGGCTGTTTGTGTTCCCGTTAACTTGAACTCCCCCCAAGTTTGGGACAGGGGATGGGCTCTCCTCCTCTCTCAACTGTCCCAGGCTGAATGGGGCCTGGTGGCCTGAGCCAGCCAGTCGTAGTCATTTTGGGATGGGACCACACCTACTTCAGACAGTTCACAAGTTCCTTTGAGCAGTGGTTCTCACAGTTGAATGTACATTAGAATCACCCGTTTCAACCCTGATTTTTCCACCTTTCTCCTCTCCTTGCACCAGGATTTCTGATTTAGTGCATCTGGGTCTCAACAGTGCATTATTAACAAGTTTCTAGGTGATGCTGGTGAGGTGATCACACTTGAAACTACTGATTCAAGGAAGAATCATATGAGCCTGTCATGGTTTCAAGCCTAATGGCTTCCAAGGCAAAAATTATAGTTATCTCCCATAGTCGTAAGTACTTTACTGTTCACAAAATGCTTCTTCATGTATTCCTCGCAACCTTCCCAGGCAATAGACAAGAGAGGTATTGATTCCCGTCTAATTGCAGAGCAGTTGAGTGACTTGCTCAAGGTCCCTAGCTGACAAGCAAGTGAACTGGGGTTCAAGCCCAGGCCCCTTTCCCACGAACTCCAGTGCCTCCCATCACTTTGTCTTTGGATGAGACTTGTTCTGATGGTTTGAATTTTCAGAGAGCTCTTCGTCCAATGAATCAAGCAATAGAACAAAAAATGTTTACTAGCTTTCAGGAGGGTTGATTGCTCCACAAGTCAGACAGAATTTGTCATCTCAGGCTCTTTTCTTTGATCAATAAAGCACAGTCTTCTCACCCTGGAAAGGAAGCCAGGCAATCATTTGCAAGATGAAGCACTCTGAAGTTTGGGTCCACCTCTGGGGCTGTGAGTAGCAGCTCAGGAGAGACAAGGCACACCAAGTTTTGCTATTGCTCGTGCCTCTCATCAGATGATCTATCCAGTGACATCTGTCTGACCTTAGGTACCAGAAGGCCAAGGGTTGCCGCTCAAATCACTCACATGAGTCAAGCAGCAGAGGGTTTGTCCTTTAAATCTGTATAGCCTGTGACCACATCTAGGAAGCAGAAGTTATCCCAACCTCCAAGGGCCTTAAGTAATGGTAGGGGTACCTGGGAATAGACACATTACCAACCTCACTGTCCATTTCTACTGAATGTCACATTCTGTCCTGAAATAAAACTTTTTTTTTCCTAACTACTCTTCATAAAATCTGTATCCATTTTAGTAGTGAGATAATCTATTTACGACAGATTTCTCTGTACTATTGGAACAGAAATGCCATCTCTTGGCAGATTATTATCTAGTAATCTCTTCTTATAGCTTGTTCCACTGTCTGCTCCCCCACTTTTTTGTGGAACATTCTGAGATGCCCATGAAGCCTCGAGGTCACGGTCAGTTGCCTCAATCTTCAGCTCCTTGAGTGACACTCCTTAAGAAAAGAAAGAAGAGAACAGCTGAGATCTGTGTTTTATTTCATGGTGCTACTTTGTCTTATTTGGAAAACACTAGAAGCAAAACAAAGAATGTCTCAGAGACATCTGGACGATGATTCTCACAGTACAGGGAAAATCTAATCAGCAGCTTCTGTGTGAAGGGAGCTTAGACTGAAAATAATTTGAAATGTATGAGCCCAGTTGAGACCTCCGTTTTGGAGGGTCCTTGTGCATTGTCTCCTGAGCACTGGTCATATCCAGGACTCAGTGGCTTTAGTTGTCACCGTCACACTGTTCCATCTTGCCTTTCATGGTGCAATAGATGCTGAGCTGTCCTGGTTTCAATGATGTCTTTTTTAGGGCTTGTTTATTCTTGGGGCTCTGTGGGGAGTTGATGATCCTTTTATGGGATGCACGTGTCTCTGGGACCGCATTGTACAGGATGGACAATCGATGACCTTGTGGACGCTGCTGTCCTGCAGAGGGCGAGACTGGGGTTATTCACAGCTTGGTAACTGGCCCCGATACTAAGATCTTCATCCTGAGCAAATGCAGGCATCGAGGCGGGGGAGCATTATAGATCAATGCAGGGGCACTGAATACACAGGCCCCAGAAAAAATACCAAAATCAAAAATGGATTTGTATTTAGCGTGTATTGTATATCCTGGTCTGTTTATGAATAATTTAGCCTTCCCCGGGCTGAATAGACTATATTTAGCAAGCCTATTTTCCTTATAATATGTCCTATCCTTTTATGAAGAAACATAAAGCATAAGAGAGCTACTCAGAATTAGGGGTGACTGCATTTGGTGGGAGCAGGAGTGTGGAAGCATCCTCCTGTGCTACCATGTATGTCTGGAAGAGGCAAGGGCAGAGGGCTCAGGGCGCCTGGAGCTGAGAGAGGCCTTAGGCTTGTATCTCTCATATTGGGTGTGGGTACCGGGTTACTTTGCCGGTGTTGTTGGTGGCTCCCAGCTGGGTCATCTGTCTAAGAGAGGGGAAGTGGCAAGAGCTGAGGGGGCTGAGAGGTTTTACTTCCATCTTATATTGTTATAGTCCCAGGAAAAATATGATGGCACGTTCCAATTAGGCAATTTGAGGGGACTTACATAGAATCTGTGTGAAAGTGTAGGCAGGATGAAGGGAACCCACAGGGGATAATGCGGGGTCGCAAGGCACTAACAGAGGGCTCCTCACCTCTCCTAGGCCTGAAAAAGCAACTGTGGGGAGCCGATACGGGAACTCAGGAAAGGGAGGGCTGTGTGGATTGGTTGTCTAACAGGAGTTTAGGTTTGGCTTGGGGACAACCTGTGGTGACTCCACAGGGAGGAAATCAACAGGATAAATACCCGGGCTGTACTCCCCTCCCTTTTTTCCTGTCCTGTGGGAACTCCTCCAATGACCGAATCCGACAGAGCGCTGGAAGCGAGGGGACCCCCCCCCGCCCGTGTAATCCATATAGGTCAGCCTTCCGGGGCAAGAAGAACGGAGACTGGATCCGAAGGTGAAACACAAGGTCTCGGTGCACCCACAACACCTCGTAGTGACATCCCCGCTGTGCGCTGCCCCGCACTTTCTCCAGACGACGCACATGAACTTGCGAACCTCCAACCTTGGGAAAGTGACATACCCATTAGGAAAAGGTCTCAGGTGTTCCTTAGGTTGGTTGGTTTTCGGCTGTCTCAGGATGGACACAGGTGGACTTTACGGGTGAGGTGGAAGTAGTGGGGATGGGACACTAAGGGTGTGAGCTTGTGTTGTCCAGGGGAAGCGGTCCAGACGAGCTCTGCCCCGAGGGCCTTGGTCTGTGTAACTGCTCTGGTGATGGTGATGGGGCTACGGATGTAGAAGATGGAAGTTGCCCACCTTCTGTGGGGGCTTCCAGACTCTGGGGTTTCTGGGAGGCAGATACTTAACCCATTGCTGACTGCCAGGGGTATCCCAGGAATTCATCCCCAAGACAGCTTTTTAGACTGTAGAACATATTTTTTTCTATAAAAAGCAATGCTATGAAAACTGATTAAGATTCTCGACTGTTCCTAAAATGTCTATTTCAATGCTGGGTGGTAAGTACAAGGGGGTTTGATTATTTTTTGTTGTTGTTATTTATAGTATGTATAAAATATTTCACATGTAAAAATACAATAAATTAAAAATTCAATTTAATACATAATATTC
The DNA here is from genome assembly GCF_000151845.1 of Pteropus vampyrus. Taxonomy (NCBI): domain Eukaryota; kingdom Metazoa; phylum Chordata; class Mammalia; order Chiroptera; family Pteropodidae; genus Pteropus; species Pteropus vampyrus. Next base: position 3,059,237 of record NW_011888809.1, read on the forward strand.
TGACCTCTCCATGTCCTAGGTAGAAAGTCAATGGTGATGAGGGAGGAGAAATTAAAGAAGGGAGAGAGTCGTCCTTTCCTTAGTTTTGGGGGGCAAAACTTTGAAACAAGGTCCCTATGCCATTGGCTTCCTCCCAAGTTCTCTTCTGCAACCTCACTGGGCTCCTACTCCATCCAGCAAGGCAACTCCGGCCGCCTCGTCAGTCCTCTGAGCACTGTGCTTTTGTGTTCTCCCCTTTAAAACTACGGTGCGGCTAGTCGTGGGAAGTCATTAGAAAGTGTTTCATTTATCTATTGATGCTCAATAAGCTCTCTTAAAACTGAATGGCTTCAAACAACAGTCATTTTATATGCTCAAACTTCTGTGGGTCAGGAATTTGGACAGGGCACATGGGGACAGTTGACAGTTTGTGTGTGCTCCATGATGTCTGGTTTTGACTGGAAAGGCTCACGTAGCCAGGGCTGGCTAGGGCAGCTCAGCTGAGTCTGGGACTCCCAGCTGAGTTCCCTGATTTCTGCTCCCAGCTGAGTTCCCTGATTCTTCTCTATTAGACAATGACCTCTTCATGAAACCCCTTCACAAGCTTAGGCTTCTGGTTTAGGCTTCCTCACAGCGAGATGGTCTTAGAATGGTTTTACGTCCTACGTGGTATCCGACTTGCTCCAAAGGAAGTAGAAGCTGCTGGTCCTTTGCAAGTCTAGGCCAGTTACTGCAGAGTCACTCTACCACATGCTGTATGGTAAGGCCAGCTGAGATTCAAGGGGACGGGTAAGAGATGCCACCTTTGATGAGTGGAGCAGCAAGTATGTAACCGTGGGGGAAGGGATCAATGGTGGCCATCTTTGGAGACTGGCTTCCCCACAAAGGAATCAGGTTAACTCAGATTTATCCTGAGGTGAATGGTCAATATCCTCGTGCGGTATTAAAAAAAAATCGTTGCAAATTCTTTGGTACACCGTCCTACAGAGGTGGTTTCCTCTCCTTGAATCTGGGTAGACATGTGACTATTTACCTATAAAAATGTGGTGGACGGGACTCTGGGTGACTTCCAAGCTAGATCAAAATGTCCATGCAGCTTCTGCCTGGTTCTTTCGGGACACTCACCTGGGGGAAAGCTAGGCGCCCATGTAAGTCCAAAGGCCACCACGCTGGAGAGGCCACAGGTAGGGGCTCCAGTCTACACGTCAGCTGAGGTTCCAGCCAACAGTCAGCACTCACTGCTCCTGTGTGGTTGAGACATCTTGGATGTCCAGTCCCGCTGAGACTTCATATGATGTAGCCACAGCTGCCATCTCTCTACAATCCCAAACTTGAACATACTGAGAGATCCCGAGTGAGAATGCCTCAGACCAGCCCTTCTCCAATTCCTGACCCACAAAATGGTAAGTGAAGTAAAATGGTTATTTTAAGCCTTTAAGTGTTGAAGGGATTTGTTATGTAGCTATGTTATCAGAACACCTAATAAACCTCTGGGAGGTATTTCCATTTAAACTATTTCCATTTGAGGAATTGAAATTCAGCAGTGAAGTAAAAATTTGGGTAATGGGGGAAAGATATTTGAGCTGGGCGTGGGTATAAAGTAGTCAGATTTGCTTTGACCAAGAGTCCGGCTTCCCTAATTAGCTCCTATTTTTCACAAACTCTTTCTTTCTTTCAGTTATGAACTCAGAGATTATCACAATCTCCAGGCAAGATGGAAGCCACTTTCTGAACTCCAGTGCCCTCATCTAAAAGCAGGTGTATAAATATCTCCTTGAGTTCCTGTGAGATTTACTGAGGTAACATTCAAGAAATCATCTAGCACTTTGCCTGTCACGTAAATGCACGGCAATTTACTGAACATGAATCTGAGAACATGCTTATTCAACAAATATTTATTGAGCAACTAGTTTGTGTTAGGTGCCAGGATTCAGATGGTCCTTGGGATCAGAGATTTTCCGTGTCTCTTGATTATTTTATATCCAGTTCCTATATTTACCAGGTGCCCTCTGACTCGAGGCCGAGAAGAGGGCACGCAATCGTGGCTGGGGGAAAGAACGCCGCTCCTGAATTGTAGCTTCAGCTGGTCTCTTGCCGGCAGGTTTGCAAGGAGCACAGGGCTCGGAAGGGCCCTGGAGTTCCATGTCAGAAAACGTTTAGCATTTAATATAACGATCGGGAACATGGAAAGGAGAGGTCGGAATGCTGGAGCCTAAATCCCAGATTTTCCGCTTACTAGCTTATATAATAGTGATAATAATAGCAGCTTATCTCATGTGATTATTGCACCTTCAGACCGAACGTCAGGCATGTTCTGGTATTTGGTTTGGACCAGCCCAATTCTGATGATAATGATGATATTGTTATAATATCGTTGTCATTGCGCTCAACATTGACAACTCAGTATGGACACGTGCGGGCACGTCCAGGGCCCAGGCTGTTAAGGTCTCGAATAGGGGAGGGGAGCAGAGTCATTTGGTACTGTAGACAAAGGGGGATTTCTAGCGAGGGGATGACAGCACCAAGCTCCTTCTCCCTCCCTCTCTCCTGCCCTTGTTTTCTCATTTCCTCTTCTCTCCCCTCCTTTAAAATGATGACAGTATTTTCAAGTTGTGCAAATCAAAGGAATAGATTAGAAACAAGGAATAGATTAGAAACAAGAGAATGTGCTCGGCAGACCCGGGAAATCTCCAGGGGATTGGAATTGATCACCCAGCGTGCAACATACAAAACGATCATTTTTCTGCCTGTGGTGAGCAATGGGGAGGAAGTAACTCCCCACCCAATCCTGCGAATCCGATGGGGTATTCTCGGGCATGTGGTAGAGACACAGGGGAGAGCAGGCACGAGCTGGGCCACCTCCCAGTGGCCCTTTCTTCCTGGAAGGGTTGTGGGCAGAAGAAGAACAGAATCCCCTCCAGTGCACATACCTTGTTTAATTTGGAGTGGAGACTCCACCTGTGCTGGAAGATGCCGGGACCTCGGGAAGTTGTGTGGATGAAAGGGTTGATGGATGTTTCAGAAGTTGCCGAGGCTTATGAATATACCCTGTTGCCTTTCCCCCCGTGAGGAAAAACCTGTTTACATGGGCTCGATATGAGCCCCACATGGTCCCGTTGTCCTCTGGGGTGACTTCCTGACGCTGGACTTAACTGGATTCAACAAGATCAAAACTTACTTCAACACTTGGAGAATCCCGATTGTAGGATGCTTACAGGGCGAAGAATGTCACGTAGGCTGTGAGCTTCGGAGTTTTGTTTTGCAATTCATTTTAGTTTCAGTGGAGATTGGCTGTGACAACCTGGCTTTAGTGATTTCAAGTCCCTATGGGAAACAAAGTCACCATTTTTGGTTAAGCTGCTCATCCATCTGTCTGGAAGGGTAAGATTCTGAGTTCCGCCTGCCGCTCAGCTTTCATCTTGAAGGCTGAGATTTATTTGAATAAAAGGATGAAGGTAACATGAGCTTTCAGCCTATGTGATATCTTTGCATGTATTTTAAAAAGCACGCTTTTAGGCCAAATGTAACAAATTAAACTCATGACTTAGGAGCAAGCATGGCCTATGTTTTAGCTCCTTGATTATCCCCCGATCAGGAAGAATTTGTGCAGTACCCAGCTCGCACATCCGATGTGGTAGCCATGCACAAAGGGAGCATACGTAATAATAGGCTGCCTCGGGGCTTCAGAGGCATGCGTAAGCCTGGGCATACTTTCTGATTTGGTAGTTTCTGATCAGTAGTTTAGAGTTTCTGGTTCAGTAGATCTGAGGCAGGACCCAAGAATTTGGATTTCTAACAAGTTCCTAAGTGATGCTGGTCTGGGGGCCACATTTCGAGAACCGCTTCTCTGGAGTGTAATTCCCTGACCCAGAATTTCCTACTTCCAGGCATTAGTTGCCCGATTTGCTCATCAAAACCAAAGGCGCTTTCTTATGTGGTGGTGGAGGTGGGTCCCCACTACATGGCTTCGCTAGAAGTTTCTGGAAGAGGCTTGTTCTAGCTCTCTTCTCTGCATTTCTTGAACGCGAGGAGCCCACTGACAGCCGTGGGGAGAGTCTGCAGCGCCTCAGTCGGCACGGCCCTCAGCATCGGAGTGGAGCTGAATCAGTTTTCTTCCTTTTACAAACCCTTCGTAGCCTTCACGATTCTCTCCCGGAGTACTGTTTCTTGGACTCAAACATCTCCCGCTTGACTCTAGTCTAGAGATCTATTTTTTTAATATAGTTTTCAGAAAATATGCTGTGCTATTTTTCGTTACTTAAATGTAAAAAAAACAAAAAAAAAGTTTAGCGTATTAGGAAATTTTGCAGAGACAGTTTAGTACTTAGACGATTTAAAACACACACACGCACACACACACGCATGCATGATGGCACAGGCTTCTTTGGAGATACCCCTGAGTCGGGATGAATGAATAATTGGCTGCCTGGACACTTACAGCTGAGCCGGTGAAGCTTAGATTTGCTGGAGTTTGGTTACTGGTGTTACAACACGCCCCTTGGACCAACCAGGAGTGAAATTAGGACAGTCATTTTTGGAACTGTTGGAGTTTCAAGCTCTTTCACGGTCTTAGCAATGGACTTGGCATGCTTTCAGAGATAGGTGGCTTTCCCACTGACACCTCGCAGGGCCACAAGATGTGTTTTAAAAGGCTGAACACCAAGTCACCACATCTCGTTAGTGTCAGCAGTTGCTTTACTGTGAGAATAACTGTCCTTCTTAGCTTCTCAATTTGTCACCTGTGCAGTGATTTATTACCTTCCAAAGCTGCAGTAATTGTATAATGATGCAAAAATAATGACAAGCCATTCTGATAAACTTTATTACCTGTAACATCTTGTATTCAAACTGCATTCCAGCATGCTCTGTGGGATTACAGAGCACACCCACATGGGTGACAGCGAGTAGGGAGGGCAGCTTCTAAGGACTGAGGAAAATAAGAAAGGAACGGACTCCTGAACAGAGGCTAGGAGAATGGAGCCGCGTGAGTTGATTCCATTTGGGGCACAGACGTCAAATGAAGTTACCTTCATTTTTATCCCCAAAATGCGGAATTCATTTGACCGTTTTAAATTGGGAATACGGAATTGGCTCTTTAAAAAATCTTTAATGAAATATATATCCACAAGAATCCAGATCAATAGTGTGCGTCGAACTCCCATTTTATCCTTAACCCTCACCTTCAGAGCCTCTCCTTTTTATCAAATGACTAAGCTTTCAGCTTTTGCACAGGCTCAGGTATACCTTCCTTTGAGCTGGGTTGTAAAGCATTGCACAATGTTCTAGTGCTTAGGATATAAAGGACTCAAGAAGGCTGTGTTATGAAGTAACTTTCAGATTCGATTCTGGAAAAATATATGAAGTTAAAAAATCCTTCGAGTGGAATTGAGAACTGAGATACAAAATTGTAATCAAGTGTGGCTGGTAAGAGGGTTCTTCCATTACCCAGAGCTTACCTGCTTTGATTGGAGGGTTGGGGGTTAGGTCTTTTATTATTTTCCCGAACAAAAGAGTAATGAGCTGACCGTGGAGGCAAAGATAATGGCTAGGAGTCCTGTGCCATCTCCCACCTCCTTCATGACAAGTAGACGGTGATCTCAGCCAATGCCTGATCCTTTGATCATGGATTCTCTTGAGATGGTACCACTGGGCTCGGGCCAGGCCTGTGTGTGTCCTGAGTGAGGGGCTTGGTTGGTGAGGACTAGAAGGGACTATACCAGAGTACAGCTGTTGTTAGTGCTGACCAACGTCCACTTTTCTTACCTTCACGGGTTCATAGTTGGACTTCATATCTTAGCCTCTTTTGCAGTTAGATGGGACCATGTGACTTGTACCGGCTAGTGGAATGTAGGCATTTCCAGGGCTGGCCATAAAACCTCACATGAACGATCCTCTCTTTTCTCTTTCCTCCACCTGCCACCTGAGAAAGCCAATGCAAGCAGAATAACCAGAGTTGAAAGTGGCCTTGGGGCTTGAGTCACTGCTTGGAGGAGAGACTCCTGGATTCCACTGGACTATATTATGAATGAGAAGTAAGTGTTTTGTGTGTCAAGGCACTGAGATTTCAGAGTTAATTTGTTAGCACACTGTAATCTTCCATATTCTGATATCTTGGCTCTGAGAATACATGAAAGAGGTTGGTCCAATGCCCACAGCTATGCCTTGGCCTCCAGGAATTTGGCCAAGGTCTTTCTGATTGACCAGGGTTTTATTTTTCTCTTCTGAGTCCTCAGAATTGGAAAGCATCTCAGTGTGAGAGTCCACATGGCGATTCTAACTCTGGAGAGGCTCAGATGCACAGATGCTTTGAGGAAGATGGTAGTCTCTAGGAGAGGCAGGTTTTCTCAGGCTTGGCACTGTCGACAGTTGGAGCGGGTAGTCTTTTGCTGTGGGGGCCGACCTCGGCATTGTAGGATGCTTGACAGCATCCTTGGCCTCTACCTTCTGGATACCAGCACTGCATCCCCAGTGGTGACAATCAAAATATCCAGATATTGCTAAATGTCACTTGGGGGATAAATGCACCCCAAGTTGAGAACCACTGGGCTAGAGAGAGACAAATCTGTAGCTTGAGACATTGAGAACATGAATTTTCCTCCACTCTGTGGTCAAAGAAATGCTTTCCTGTTTATTTTCTCTACGTCATGTTACTTGTTGAAACATTCATTGCCTCCTCATAATACTTTAAGACCAAGCACCGGTTTTTTGATATTCAAGGCTCTTCATGAGTGGGAACGTGTCCCACCCCCCGGCCCAGCTTCCTTCCTTCTCTCATATGAGCTATCTATAGCTGCAAAACAAATCACTCTAAAACTTAGTGGCTTTAAGCAGCAATAATATATCCTATTATAGTTCAGGAATTCAAGAGTGGCTTTGCTGGGTGGGTCTGGCTGAGGGTCAGGATGCTGGTGGGGGTGCTGTCACCTGAAAGCTTCAGTGGGGTTGCAGGACTTGTTTCCTGGATGGCTCTCTCACATGACTGTCTCACATGACTGTCTCACATGACCGTCTCACATGACCGTCTCACATGACCGTCGGCAGGAGGCCTCAGTTCCTCACCACGTAGACTTCTGCTAAGGCTGCTTGAGTGTCCCCACAACATGACGGCAAGCTTTCCGAGAGCAAATGATCCAAGAAACAGTGAGAGAAAACAAGGCAGAGAAAACAATCCATGTCCTTGATGACCTCGTCTCTGAGGGCACACTCCATCACATCTGCTTTACTCTGTTCATTAGAAGCAACTCACTAAGTTCAGCCTGTATTCGAGGGAAGGACAGTTGGCCTCCATTTTTCGAAGAGGGGGAGAATCAAGGAATTTCTGGATGTATTTTGAAATCGCCATATTCTCCAGCACAAAGCTTTCTCTGCTTAGATACACTGGGCTTCTAACCAACCCCGGCCACACTAAGATAATTTCTAAATTCTCCCACTTCTCATGCATTTAGTACTTTCACGCCATCTTCCAGAATCTCTCATTCTCATGGGACTGTAAACTCACCCAGGGGACCCTTTTGGAAAAACATCTGATAAACTCATTCATGAAAGTTGTAAAACAAAGAAGGTTTTAAGTTCAGCTCTTCCCAGAGGTAGCTGCCGCCGTGTGGGGACGCGAATGTTGTTGAGCCTGCGACCGAGACAGTTGTCATGCTAATGGTGGGGTTTCAGACGTGTGACAGGTGTGTGGAGGAGGTTCTTGAGAAAGGCTGTTCAGTGCTGAGCACTTGAGAGATGCCTGCCACCTCCCTCCCAGTCCCCGCCCTGCCCAGTTCCAGCTCCACCTGAGCCCGTCGACCACCTCCCCAGCAGCTCTCGAACCCAGATCCGGTAGCCCAGTGGTAAAGAAGACAGAGCCTGGAGCCAGGCTGCTTGCGTTCGAATCCCAGCTCTAAAACCACGGAAGAGGTGACTTGCTGACCACCCAAGCCTCACGTTTCTCTTTCATAGTGTGGGATGGTGGCCAAAAGTCTCATCCTTCACTTGCGTCCAGGCAGGTCTACGTAACTGAGCTTGGGCCTCTGGGATGTGGGTAGAAGAGATACATGCCCCTTCTGAGAGTGGCCCATAAACACTTCCCACAAGACTCTCCATGTCCCTCCTCCCCCATCTGCCGGTTGGAAGTAGATGTCCAGAGCAACACTGGACATCACATGGTGAGGATGGAGGCTGCGCCTGTCAGTGGGGTCCTGACTGTGTGGGACTGAGTGTCCACTCTTACCAACGAGACTGTCTGTGAGTGAGATACAAGTTTCTATTGTGTCAAGCTTGTAAGATTTCAGGGTTTGTTTACTATACCAGCTAGTGT
>NW_011888809.1:3067992-3070183 GCF_000151845.1 Pteropus vampyrus
CTGCTTCTGGCTGTGGACGTAGGAAGTGTCCTCAGGACGCGGACATTTGAAGGTCAGGCCACACTGCACCGAGGCACCGGGTAGACAACTGGCTTCAGGAGGCAGAAGCAGGGTCTGCAGCCGGCCAGTGTCCGCAGGAGGCCGGGGTAACGACCTTCCTCTGGCTTCTTTACCTTCCAGCACAGAGGCAACAGGCTTTCAGTCTTCGCCAAGCTCACTCCGAAACCCAAAGGAGTGAAGCACCCTCTGTGTCCTCTTAAATGGCCCCCATTCTTGCCTACCTCAGCCTGTTTCTCCACTTGCAAGACCTTGGAATGCCCGTTTTTGTTCTGTTGGTGGGACTGGGGCGGGGCGCGTGCTAGGCGGGAGGAGTTCGCGTAGGATGTGCATCTCTGCCCCTTTCCCTCACTACCCCAGGCACTTCGGGGTATCTGTAGAGGTTCTGGGAGATGCGCCCGGGGAGGCATTTGCCACGTCAACATTTTGGCTCCAGCTGTGCAGGCTGGGATTTACTGAGGTCAGCGATGGTTGGATGATCAATAAAGCATTTCAAATAAAACTCCATTTTGCCTCCAGCAAATTCCCACAGTTACTTTGCCTTTGTAAACAACATCTTAAGGAATGCTGATTGTAAATCATCTCCAGTGTACCTTCATAGCCCCACGCCATGTGTGCTTCCTAGTGATGTAATACGGGAGGCACAAAGGGATCTTCGCACTAATGAAGACCCCGAAGCCCATGGGAGTCAGTTGACTTGCCTAAGGTCACAGGGGTTCGTGTCGGGGCGGACGGAATCCCAGTCTCAGCTTCTGGCCCAGAGCGTTTGCTCTGCCTGGCAGAGTCTCCAGCATGTGCTTCTGACCTGGCTCTAGGCTCCCTGCACAGTCGACGTGTGCTAACCAGTGGGTGGGCTGCAGGCAGCCACGAGTTCTCGACCATTGTTACAGCTGAAGGCCAACCTCACCTGCTGTCTGGGCAGGCTGGCGGACAGTCACATTTTCCTCTGGACCTAATTACCTGAGGAGAAAAGAATATTTCCTTGTAAATATCTTGAATTTCCCTTGAAGCAGCCCACAGGCAAGTGCAAGCTGAGGATGGGTCTGGCCCAGGAAGAAGAAATCCAAGTGTCGATGGTCCGATGCAGCATGACCTAATGCTGACCCGGTGAGTCCGGAATGTTGACACTGCAGGCTTCTGTCCATCCAGAAAGGAGCATCTCCAACCTGTGGCGAGTGTGGCAGACGTCAGCGCACTTGCAGACGCGGTGACGGACGAGGGGAGCTGGAGAGCGTTTCCCCATTCCTGAGGAAAATGGTGTGTGAGAGGGACCTGAAGCACACCTCACATCCCCAGAACATGCCTGAGGGAGGCGGGACACAGGGCTGGAGGTCCTGGGGGTCCTTTTGCCCACCCTTGCAGACATCTGGTCTCTGAATGGCCAATACATTCCTACAAGGAGCAAGACTGCCTGACGTGTTGAGTGGTTCCTAACTGCAGAGTGAGGGCTGGGATCTGGTTTTGTACCCGAAATGGCTCTCTCTGTCTCTCACCCCAAGCTACTGAGTCACCTTCTGTCGGTAGAGGAGTCGGTGAGCAGCATGCACAGGTGTCAGCAGGTCAAGGACGGAGCGGAGGAGCTATGCCGCCTCGGGCCTGCTGTGGGTAGAGAGCACAGGCGTGGGGGACAGGCAGTGAGCGGCCCCTCGGTGAACGAGGTTTAAGGATCTGGATGGATGTCACTTATGGTTCTGTGTGCTACAGCCGGCTTCTAGGCTCACAAGGGCCAGCTGTTAAATTTTCAGGAATTTGGCGAACTGATGAATATCTTCTTGGTAGTTTCCAATCGGCCATGACAGGAATACTTACAACACAAAAGCTGGCGGTGCCCCCTCTCCCCCCGCACCGCCCCCAGCCCCGTCGTTAAATGTTCACCAGCACGTCATCACAAACGGTCCCCCGAAGCGGTGTTCTCCTAGCCTGGCGCTAGACATGCACATATTTTGCTGTGACTTACATAGTTCTTATCGGTGACTTCCAGGTAACCTCTCTCCTTATTTGGCGTGACCTACGGTCTCCTCTTCTCTCTGCTTTGGCAGGTGTGCAGCAGGCTGCCATGGTCTGCCCTATGGGGTGGGAATTCTACATTTTTTCAGCCAGGGGAGAGGCCAGTCGACCTTCAGGTGACGGCTGC
>NW_011888809.1:3070233-3074123 GCF_000151845.1 Pteropus vampyrus
ATGGTTCTGTGTGCTACAGCCGGCTTCTAGGCTCACAAGGGCCAGCTGTTAAATTTTCAGGAATTTGGCGAACTGATGAATATCTTCTTGGTAGTTTCCAATCGGCCATGACAGGAATACTTACAACACAAAAGCTGGCGGTGCCCCCTCTCCCCCCGCACCGCCCCCAGCCCCGTCGTTAAATGTTCACCAGCACGTCATCACAAACGGTCCCCCGAAGCGGTGTTCTCCTAGCCTGGCGCTAGACATGCACATATTTTGCTGTGACTTACATAGTTCTTATCGGTGACTTCCAGGTAACCTCTCTCCTTATTTGGCGTGACCTACGGTCTCCTCTTCTCTCTGCTTTGGCAGGTGTGCAGCAGGCTGCCATGGTCTGCCCTATGGGGTGGGAATTCTACATTTTTTCAGCCAGGGGAGAGGCCAGTCGACCTTCAGGTGACGGCTGCAATTCCTCTTGGTGCTGCTTGTCAGCACACGTGCTGAGCCGCTCTGACCTCTGGCTTCTCTTGTTCCTTCTCCATCCAGACCCTGGAGCTGATCGCCACCATCTGCTCATTCCTCCTCCTTGCTCTTGAGGAGGACCCTCTGCTGGGCCAGCAGACGCTGCCGAGGAGCCCACTGGGCTGTGTCAGTAACCGACATTGGTAGCATTTTGGGTCTTTTTTTTTTTTTAAACTTTAAGGGCTCGGCTGATTTCAGGGATGATCCCCAGCTTAACTTCATCTTCTTGAGCTAGCAGAACAGTAGCTCCCATGTCTGGATGCTCACTATGTGCCAGGAACTGTGATGTGCCCCTTATCATCACAGGTGCTCTTCCCAGTGACCCTGTGAGGCAGGCATTGCTGCTAGCTCCATGTCACTGACAAGGAACGGTGGCCAGCTGTGCTCCGGTCATGCGGCTTGTAAGTGGCAACAGAGGGATCCAAACACAGGTCTGTTTGGTTTCAAAGCCCGTCCTCGTGACAAGCCCATCGCGCTGTCCCTCCGTCACAAGGACAATCAAGGAGATGCCGCGATGGTCAGGAGAAAGGCATTGCGTTGGGCCCGTACGGCACCTGCAGTTAACAGTGGGGTCCTGCTGTTGGCACGGAGGGTTCAGAGGTGATTTACTATGTTTGGGGTACACATTGAGTAGGAAAAATATTTTCTAGATATATTGCTTGCTTTTTGTATTAGTTTGCTAGGGCTGCTTAACAAAAAGTACTACAAGCTACGTGGCTTAAACAACAGAAAACTCTGGTCTCACAGTTCTGGAGGCCAGAAGTCTGGGATCGAGATTTTGGCAGGGTCACTTCCTTCCGAGGGCTGGGAGGGAGAAGGGAGAATCTGTTGTAGGCTTCTCTCCTAGCTTCTGGTGGTGTGCCGGCTGTCTTTGGTATTTTTTGGCTTATAAAAACACTGCCCAGATCTCTGCCTTCACCTTCACATGGCGTTATCCCTGTGTACGTGTGTCCGTGTCAAATTTTCTCCTATTTTATAAGGACATTGGTTGTTTTGGATTGGGGCCCACCCTCATCTTAAGTAATTGTATCTCCAGTGACCCTATTTACAAATAAGGTCGCCTTCTGCTCTCAGTGAGGCTCTGGGGTTAGGACTTCAACATATGGATTTTTGGGGGGACACAATTCATCCCATAATAAGTTTGTTCATACTAGTTCTCAAACTGAGAAAAACAATTTAAGGAAAATCTTGGTTCTTTCCCTTTCTTGTTATAAAACATTTTAGGCACTGAAACTTCTGATCCAAATGAAGTAGACAGGTGCTCTCTTCTGAGCTATTCCTACCTCCTGTCATCTAAAGCAACTAGGTCATCCAGGTATGTCTGCCTTGGGTCCCTAAAGACCCTGTCCCTTGGATGTGGTGAAACCACACATCATGCGTGGTGCTTTTCCTGACCCAGTGACCTGAGCTATTTCCCTCCCATACCCCAGAATTTCTTCTCTAATGGGCTTTATTTTGATTCTAATGTGCTGAATATTCTTGTATCCTGCAGGTAGACTGCCCAGCACAGAGGGAACGCTTTTGGCTGGTTCTGGCCAAACTAGTGGCCGCTGCTGATTGAGCTGCTAGAAGCTTTGCCCTAAGTGGTGCGGGGTCGCTGATGGGATAAATGCTCTTTCACAGACGTAGATGGGATGTGCCGACTGAGAGAAAGGAAGGTAAGCTTTGCTTGAGAAGTGATTCTGTCTATTCCTAAATGCAGGTGGGTTACAAGAGGGATGGGAGCCTGGGGAGGTCGTGGGGGAAGCTGCTTAGTCCTCAGGTGTTGCTTCTCCTGAGTGTGTCACCATCGCGTCCTCTCAGGGAGACACCCCTCAGGTCCTGGAGGACCTTCTGGAGTCGCCCTTACCCACCTTCCCATGCTGCTCTTTCAGTCATGGACTAAGAGTCTTAAGGGCCACATGGTGATGGCCCAAACTTGACCTGAGACCCAAATATTTCTCTCCAACTCCCAGACTGGACATTGCCATTTGATGGTTTATTCGCCCATTTCTCCATCTGACCAAGGACAAGATTGGCTGATAAAGGGGCGAGTGGGGAGGGGACAGTGTTCTGGGCATAGAGACAAAGGGCCAAAAGTCGTAGAGAAGGTGGCATTTACCTAAATGAAGAAGGTGGATCTGGCTGGAAGGGAGAATAAAGGTGAGTGAGGGCAAGAGATGACGAGGAGACGTATTTGGCCCTCACGCTAGGAGAGTCCACGCTAAGGAGACTGGATTTATCCTCAGGGCACTGAACAGTGTCAGGCATGTGAGTGACATGAGAGATCACTCTGGAAGTGTGTGGAGCATGATTTGGATGGAGGTGAGAGCAGAGCCCAATGACGAGTTAAGGTGCTGCTGTAATAAAGCACATTTCCGCTCACTCACTCACCGGTTCCTAAGTCTCCCTTCTGGGTTTTTGGGAAGTGGACGATGTTGGGAGAGGGGTGTAGTGCCTTGTAACTCCTGCTCTGAGCGGGCATAAGCCTCTTGCTCTTCCCTTCTTTGGGGTGAAGTAGCTCCCGGGCTCGTGCGTTGCAGGCTGAGCTCTGTGCATGTTTCTCATTCCGAAACAAACCTCGGTGAGCAGGAGGCTGTCGGCTGCGTTTGCTGCTTCACAAGGGGGACTTCTGTTCGAGGACGTTCCAGAGCACAGAAGTCAGGTCGAATACAATGGAGACACGAAAAGAAATTGCTCTTTACAAGAAATACAGGTGCAAGAAAAGGGAAATACGCTTGTTTTAACGCTGCAGATGTCCTGAGGACTTCTAAAGGCTACTGAGGAGCTTAAGCAAGAGTGGGAGTTAGGAAAGGAGAGAGGGGGAGGGCTGATCGGAGCGGTTTGGGGGGGCGGCGTGTCCATGTGTGCGCACTGACACATCACTGGCCAGATGTGACGAAAGTGCTTTAAGCACTTTCCGCTGAGAGACAGAGGCTATCCCGGAGTGAGAACCAGTCTCTTCCTTATGTCCCCCTGCCCCCTGTTCTCTCCTCTGTACCCTTTGCTTGGCATTACATCCATGCAGGAAGTGCGAGCCTCTCCCCAGTGACCAGTGGGTTCATGCTCACCTCACGTGAGACCATGGGAGAGAGGGGCGAGAAACAGCAGGCTCCAAACACTGTGTCTGCAAAGTTTTAGAATCATTCTCTGAAACAGGACTTCAGTACTGGGCGAGGCTACTTTCTATGACCTAGTACTTGGTACTTTATACCAAAAGTCAGTCATCAGCCAACAGATATTTATTAGGTGTCTACTATATATATATTGCCGTAGGGGCTAAGCTTGCAATTAAGACTGGGAGCAGCAAATTGACAATTTGCAGGTCTAAAGTGTTTTGTTTGCTCGCTCTATCTTTATCTATCTATCATCTATCTATCTATGCACCTATCTATCTACCTACCTAT
>NW_011888809.1:3075763-3084842 GCF_000151845.1 Pteropus vampyrus
TTTGCCCTCTGAATTCAAAATGGTTAAAGTGCCATTGAACTTTTCTTGTGCTTAACACAGCGTCTATTTGTGAGAGCTTTGGACTTTGGTCCCCAGACAAGTTGGAGTTTAGAGGAAACAAGTGATTGAATGACTAAAGAGGATGCTTTCAAAATGGATTTCCAGTGTTGGGTCCAAATTGAGTCGAGGCAGGGGTGGGGACCGATTACTCAGCTTGGAGACTCCCCTAAGCTGACTTCATCCTTCCTCTGATTCATTGTCGGCATCGCGCTGAGGAAAGCCAGTGTTTTGAGCAGTCTTACACTTCCTGCTCCTGAGTCATCCTGTTTTTTCTTTTGTTCATTTAGTCAATCATTCAATAATTGCTTATTGAGTACCTACTATGTACCAGACGCTGTCCTAGGTGCTGAGGATACACCAGTGAACACCACGCAGCACAAATTCTTGCCTTTACTGAACTTACATTCTAGTGTGGGGTGGGGGAGGAAAGGGGAGCAGACAATAATACATATCAGTAAATTCCGTGGCATGTTAGGAGATAAAATGCTATGAAGAGTGGGATAAGGCAGCCAGCGGGGCAGATGGGGGGATGACATGACAGTAAATAGAGTGGTCAGGGGAGACCATTGAGATGGGGACATTTGACGCAGGAACTGAAAGAAGCGAGGAATAGTAGTGTGGATATCAGAGGGAAGAACATTCCAGGTGGAAGGACTGTTCCGTGCAAAGGCCCTGAGGCAGGAACAGGCCTGCCGAGTTCGAGGGACGGGGGGTCGGTCAGAGGGATGGAGACAAGACAGGAGAGCAACTTGGAGCGGAACATGTAGAGCCTTGTAGGCGATCTGGGGACTTCGGCATTCATTCTGATGAGGACAGGAGCCATTGCAGGGTTTTGGGTGGTGTCATGATCTGCTTACCTTTTCTTACGATCATTCCGATAGACTGTAGGGAGCGAGGGTGGAAGCAGGGGTTTGATTTGGTGGCAGCTGCAGTGGGCCCAGTAAGAGATGATAATGGCTGTGGTGAGAAGTGGCTGGATTATGGATGGATTTGAAGGCAGAGATGATTAATCACCTGATCACTGTGATCTCTCTGGAGGGTAGGGATAGATTGGAATTTATTCTGCCCAGCTATGTGCCCAGCACTGTCCTATGTGCTTCACATAAAGTGTCATCTCGTTTAATCTTCTGGCCTCCTGTGGAGGTAGATATGGTTTTCCCCATTTTACAGAAGAAGTCGAAGGTTGAGGAGACCAATAATTAGCCCACACAGCTTATGAAAGGCAGAAGTTCAGTTGCCATTAAACTCCTCACTCACCCAACTTGAAGAAGGTTTGGTAGTTTCTGGTTCCAGTGAAAGACACTGATGCTCTGCCTGAATGAGATCAACTGTGACTCAGCCGGGCGTGTCCGAAAGATGGAGCCTTTAGGAGCCCCGGAGGTTTCTTGGTGTGTCCAAGTGTCAGGTGGTTCCACAGATGGGCGGTGGGGCTTCCCTGGTGCTTCCTTCTCCCTGTGCCTGACCTGGGCTGAGTCCTGAGCAGGCTCCTCTTGCCCTGCTTCAGTTGTAGCTGACCTTTGAACTTTGCTCTTTAACTAGAGTCTGTACCAAATGAAACCAGATTCCATCCTTTTCTAAAAAGCGAGCTAAGCCCCAAAGAAACAGAAGGCCAGTTTGGACCCAACTCTAAATTTACACATATAACTGGAAGTTAAGTGGATATCCAGCTGACCCAGAATTGGTGACTGGGGCTAATACCAAGGACCAAGAGATGCCAAGTTCTGTGCTAGAGAGAACCATCAAACTCGGGGCCAACACTCATCTTGTTACCTTAGGCTCTTCCATGAGCCCCTCCTCAGTTTATATATGAGAAGGGATGAGAGGGGAGAAAAACCGTGACCTGAACTCATTATCACATGTGGTTTATTATGAGAGTGGGTCCCTCACATTCCCTGCTGCCCCCCAAGTCAGGTGAGGGGGATCAAGAGAACTGGGAGTGCTCACGACAAGAAGGTGAAGTTTATAGTTTAACTCCAGGTTAAATGTCTGCTTAGACTGCCAGCTTTCTGAGCTGGCCCTATTTCTGGAAAAGCAGAAGAGAAATATAGGGAGAGAGGGCAGTGTGAATGCAGAGGTGAACGGGGAAGAGCTTGTATGGCTGCACCTTGGTGTTTCAAGGGGGTGTGTTTTTCATGGGTCTAGAGACAATGGAGGTGGCTGGGCTTTCAATGTCCTGCCTGTTGCCTGGTGGGTGGTGGACCTTAGCAGAAATAGACTGCAATGCGTGGTGGCATAGTATCCTAGTCTGTAAGAGCTACTGCAACAAAATTACCGTAGACTAGGTGGCTCCAATGAGAAACACTTACTTCTCACAGTTCTGGAGGCTAGGAAGTCCAAGGTCAAGTCAAGTTGATGGCAGATTAGGCATCTGATAAGATCCTGCTTCTTTGTTCATAGATGGCTGTCTTCTCGCTGTGTCCTTACATGTGGAAGGGGTGAAGGAGCTTTTGGGGTCTCTTTTATAAGGACATTAATCCCACGCATGAGGTCTCCACCCTCACGGCCCTATCACCTCCCAAAGATCCCACGACCTGATAGCGTCATCACATTAGGGGTTAGGATTTCAACATGTGAATTTTCAAGAGACACAAACATTTAGTCCATAGCACATAACAAGAAGTAAGAGCTGGAGGTGGACCCGCCCTCCGAGGGAAGAGTGCAGGGAAGGGGGCGTGGCCGCTAAGAAGCCCACCTCTGTCCTACAGAGAGCTGAGACCACCAACAGACAGTGACTTAGCGATGCTTGAATTCTTGTTCCATTCTCTCCCCAGCCCAGCCTTGGAGCAGCCAGGCCTTGAAGGGCTGGGACGCCGCAAGCAGTCAGGCTCTGTCAGCCTTGCTTGGAGGGTGGGGAGCAGACGAGAGTTAGATTAAGTTTGAGATGAAAGTTTTAAACTTACCTGACTTTTAATAAGCAAAAGTAATCAGAAAGTCGTGAAATGTGAGGAAGATGTTGAGGGACGGGAATGGGAGATGAGACGAGGCTTGATTAAAGGCAGCGAACGAAGACAACTCGAGTTTACAGCCCATCGTGTTGGGCTGCTCAATAAACTAGCTGCAAACATTTTACAACATTAGTGAAGCAGAACTAATTTCAGGAAAACATCAGTTATTCAAACGACTCCTGCACTGACCTCGATTGTCAACGACTATTTAGTGCCTGGTGGCACTGCCTGGGTCCCCTCGTCAGGGAGGGCTGTGTTGAGCTCTTGGAGTGCAGATTTGAATATCATCCAAGTCACAGAAATGAGTGGAGAAATGTTTACATGCAAATACATTTAGTGAGCACAGGTTACTTAAATTAATAATTAACGTGTAATAAAACAAAGGGGAAACCAAAGGAAGGCTTTTCTACACATCTTCCAATTGGGAAAACCCAAAAGAGGCAGCAGGCAGCCGCCACCGGACACGAGTCTCACCCACGCCAGAGAATGTTCTTGGTCAGCTCTTTCTGATTCTGGATTTTATGGAATTTTCGGAACGATGGCAGCCACAGGGGCCACCTGAATTCTCAATCTTTAGGAGTCAGGGAGTGGCGAAGGGAATCTACATGTATACACCTCCTTCCTTATAAACACACTGAGGACCTATTTTCAAGGTAGAAGCCATATCCTCAATTCCCTGATTCCCTTCCTTCTTGATGGGATAGCGAGCTGCTTCTCAGCGTGTGTTCTGTTTCGGCCACAGCGTACGCATTTCCACCCAGCTAAAGTCATCGTGCAGGTAGGACTTTGGTCTCTTCTTTATGAGAAGCACAGAGTTTTAATTATTCCTCTTCATAGCTGTAGAATATTTTACTGCAAATGCCAGGGCACAGTGAACTGTTCTCATATGGTTATTAGCGTTTTTAAGATCATATATGCCATTGCTGTGAACATCTTTATACACATAGACTTTTCTCCTTTTCAGTAATGTTCTGCAGATATATTCCCAGAGGTGGGATTTCAGATCGAGCGGCTGTTGTTGCCCATGGCAGAGTTTCTTGTGGATGGTCTTGACTTGCACACTACATGCCGGGTAACAGGGGCATTCCCTGGAGGTGTGGGTGGGCTGTCCCGTGAGGACACCACGGGCAGAGCCACCCTGCATACAAGAAGGGGATGCTTGAATATTTGCAGGCAGCCTGTTCACCATGGTAAAGAGCTTTGAAGGAACTGAGTTGACTTTCCTAGTGTTATGTAGGGTACTTATTCATCTCTTATACATGCCCATTGTTAATTATGGTTGAACTTAAGAGCCTTCTTACTGTTTGTCACTATAAACTCAAATTACCTTGCTCTGCCCCCCGCCAGGTAAAATGGAATGCAAGTCATTTATTTACTTTACATCTCATTTAGGCAGTGACCCCTGTGTCTAGACCTGCATGCCTAGGTCTCATAGGGAGAACAAAGGTGGAGAACACGTACCCCTCACTTAGGCACAGCTTCCTTCCTTTCTGTGGGCATTTTCTGAGAGCCGCTCTATTATAATATCATCATCAGTCATGTAGGAACATTGACTCCGAGGCAAGCATTGGTTACATTTCACTGTCTTATTTCCTCCTCACAGTGATCCTATGAAAGTAGGTTATGTGATTGTCCCCATTTACAGAGAAGGAAACCAAGGTGCAGAAGGAACATAACTAATATGTGGTTTTATTGGGCCACGAAGGTGGAAAGTGGGCTGAGACAGAGTCTCCCACACGAAGGGGAATGCACTACGTGTGTGTGTGTGTGCGTGTGTGTGATATGACAGGAAATAGATAGAATAAAGCCTGGAGTGGCACCGAGAGCTCGGAAGGGGACACCTACCCCATACTGGGTTGGGGTGTGGGATGGTAAAAGAAGGTTTTCCAGAGGAGGAGATGACAGCCTAGTTTTTAAGGAGGAATAAGAGTCAGATAGGAGAGGGTTACCCTGTGGTTAAGGAAAGAAAAGATTTGCTTGGAAAAGATTAAACGACGAGACGTACGGTCAGAGACAAAGTGTAGAGTTGGGCACTCTTTGGGAATCGTCATCTAGAGGGAGTCAAATTATTGTTGCGTCGGTAGAGAATATGGTAGGAGCCATTTGTGCACTGAAGGAGGCCTGCGTGTGAGGAGGAGGCCTAACTGCCCACTGACGGCTGAGTCCTGGCCTGAGGTGGTCAGCAACGGGTCAGACAGGCTTCCGGAGCGTTCCAGCTGTCAGAGAAGGTGTGACGATGGCTCTTGTTTTCTTCAATAAAGCTCATTTCGTTCTTATTGATTATACAGTTTATGCTGTCCTTTTTTGCTTCTAAGACACTATTGATGATGACTGAATCATGTGCCTCCCAAATTTATGTGTTGAGTCTCTAACCTACAACGTGACTGCACTTGGAGAAAAGACCTTTAAAGAGTTAAAGAAGATTCAATGAGGTCATAAGGGTGGGGCCTAATCCAGTAAGATTGGTGTCCTTATAAGAAGAGGATGACACTCGGGGATGCATGGTTGCACAGAGAAAAGGCCATTTGAGGACACGGCGGGAGGTGGCCATCTGCCAGCCAAGAAGAGTTTCAGGGAACCGAACCTGCCCAAACCTTGATTTTGGACTTTCAGCTTCTAGAACTGTGAGAAAATAAATTTAAGCCACTCTGTGCTATTTAGTTATGGCAGCCGAACGCACTATTACAATTGATTTAAGACACACAATCAATTTAATAGTACATTTGTGGGAAATTAAAAAAAAGAAACACTACATTCCATGCGCACATCAATTTTAAGGTTGCATCTAAATTTCAAAAACGTTAAAATGTGAGAAACTGTGCATAATTCCCAGAATAGGAATTAGTGAAGCAGAGGACGTAAACATTTTTGTGACACATATTGCCAAAAATTTTAGGTAATGCTATTATTTCCTTTCCTAACCTGAACACTCGATTTCAGATATGCTGTGACTGGCAGATATAAAACAGAACTATGATTTTTCCCTCCCGGATGCAATAAACAAGTTAATACAGTACAAACGCAAGGGTATTTTTATCTTTTTGCTTTTGTTTTGACTTTAAGCTAGAAAGTAAAGGCCAGCTTTCAGAAATCGCACTGATAGAATGTGTAAGACACCATCCTGTTGTCTCTGAGTTTGCAGTGGTGTCACAGGGGCGCTCCGGGAGAGATGTGTGCTTGGGTTGTGTCATCGAAGCCATATGCAGGAGCTCCACTGTCATTGGCAGGTCAGGAACACATGGGCACAGGAGGTGTCTCATCTCGATCCTCACTGTGGCTGGCGGAGGAAGGCAAGACCCCAGTATTTATGACTGACCAAGAACCCAAAGGACAAACCGAGCATCTTAGCCACACCCATCTCGTTGCCGACACTGGCCCCGGCTCCATGAAATCGGGAAGAAAAATGAGTAGAAGCCTCACTGAGGAGAGGCCGCCTCACTGTGGGTGGGGGCCGTGCCTTTGCTTCTCCTCCTGGGATCCCACCCTTAAGGGGCCTTTCATCTTTAGTTTCACTCCCCCCCACCCCCAACCAGGACAACATAATGTTCTTAAAATAATTAGTATGGGCCACATTTCTGGATTCCTCGCCGTTATATGACAACGAGCTGAAAGGTAGACCTTTGCGTTTTACGTGGACTGTGTTTTGCTGTATCCTTGCTCTCGGTACAATATCTTTAATATAGATCTATATGTCACATACACTGTTGTTACATTGTTTCCACATAACCATATTCGACACCTCATTTGACAATGTCAACATTCACAGTGGTTCCTCAACGCATTTGACAGTATCAGCCCTTAAAATGTTTTCGCAACACTTAGATGCAAGCACGTTTGACAGGACCAGCAGTTGAAATGTTCCACAAAACCCTGTATTCACAGTTTGGAATATGAGCAGCTACCGTGTTCACACTATCTCTGCAGACGCACTGCTCATTCATTCAGCATATTCTTAATTAATTAATTAATTTAAGAACTTATGAAACACCAGGCTCTGTGACAGGCTTTTTTTTTTTTTTTTTGACATTGAGTACAAAAATTATTAAGATTTAACTGACACTTTCATCAAAAATTTAGTTCATTTAAAATCAAGTAACTAATAACAAGCATTTATTGAGCACTTACTGCACATCATGCTTTGATCCAAATGATTTTCATACAGCAACTCATTCAGTCCTTCCAGCCACCTAATTGATATGTGGTAACTTATATCGATCCCACTTTATAGGTGAGGAAACCAAGGTACTGAGTGGATAGGAAGTTTGCCTGAGAGCACATAGCCAGAAAGAGGCAGAACTGAGATCTGCATCAAGCAGTTCTCTCCTAGTGTTCTCACTGTGTGCTCCATGTGATTACTCCATAATTATTGCAGTAGTGCGTGAGCCAGGAATAGTGCGTGAGCCAAGAAAGGGCTTTGGGAGCAAGATAGAGGAGGCATCGATGGCCTGGTGGTGTTGGAAGTAGGCTGCAGGAGAGGAAAATATTCAAAGGAACTTGGAAGGTTCAGAAGGAGTTGGGTCAAGTGGAGAAGCTGAGGAAATACAAGAGTATGTATAAGTTCTAGGAGGCACTTAAGAGGTAGCACTGGCAAGGGAACCATGTCAACTTTGGTGAAGGGGTGGGCTGGAGGATGTATGAGACAGAGGCAAGAATGGGAAGGGCTCTGAATGTGTTGGGGAGGAAACATTTTTCCTCTACCCTCTTAGGTTTAGTACCTGGGGTGTGCATATTAAAATAACAAAAGGCACGTTAATAGAGGAAAGGACACGTAACTTTTAGTACTTCCATGCATGAGAATTCACAGAAAATGAAACTCAAAGTGGTAATTAGACTTGGGTATTTATATACCCTTTCAACAAAGAAAAGAGGGTTTGGGCTTCAAGGGACAGCAAATTGTGGGGAGATAACTAGGATATATATGAGAGAACTAATGAAAGATAGGGTTATTTTGGTAAAGTCTGTTTATGCAAACTTATCTTAGTGTTGACTCTCCATCTCCAGTGATGAAAGTTGCTTTTCCTTTCCTGGTATTGGGGGCGGGTGGTAAACACCTTCACAAAGAGAAATTCGTGCCCTGTTTTTAGCCAGATAAAGGAAGGGCAGAGAACTCTTTCTGCATCTGTTGATTCTCGAAAGCCTTAAAGTCAAAGTAATCCTTATGCCAAAGTGGCATGTTTTGGGGTGGTGTATTCTGATCCCCTTCAAATGCCATGCTATGGAATTTGGGCTTTGTTTTATAGGATGAGAGATTTTAAGCCCTAAGTGAAATGGTCAGATTTGTATGCTTGAAAATGCATTCTGGCTGCAGTGCGGGGAAGGATTTGGAAGGGAAGATGCTGGAAGCAGGGAGGCCTGTCCTTGTCTGGGCCCCACCCCTGAGAAGACAGAGAGAGGGAACTCTGCACTGGGATTCCCCATCCTCCTGAGAAACACCTGGGATCTCCATTTTCATCCTCCTGTGTGGCCTCCACATCTGTGCAGAGCTTATCGCTGCAGCTTCCAAGATGCAGAACCCCAGGGAGCCTCTTGAGTTCTACAAAGCCCACCTGGGGAGCCAGTGTGCATCGATCGCCCCAAATCTCAGGAAGGATCTCAGCAGAGGCTGCACAGAAAAGCTGCCTCTGCCTTGTGCACCACTGCCTGACCTCAGTGGGTCTGGCTTGCACAGCACTGTTTCCAAGTCCTTCATCCCTGCTTTGCAAACATTTAACTTCAGAGATCAGCTGCTCCTGGGTGACCTGCAAGGGGGTGCTTCACTGTTTTTGCTCATTTCAGAGCTTGGGGAAGTCCCGTCAGACACATGAAAAGGGGCAGGAAGAAGGAGGGGTCCCCTTATCCCCCTCTCTCTGGGCACAGACAGACAGAAAACGTTCCCCTGCTCACCTCTGTGCCGCCCAGGAAGCCAGCCCTTCATCAGCTACTCCTGCCCTGTTCCTTTCCTTTTTCTGTCCGAGTCCCTGGGAGACTGACAGCCCCGCGCAGCTCTCCCTGGGCCAGCTTCTTCCCTCCCCAAGACAATTTCTCTCCAAAGCTGGTATCAAAGCTTAATGATGTTCCCCCAATAGAGGGAATGT
>NW_011888809.1:3084892-3088613 GCF_000151845.1 Pteropus vampyrus
AATTGTAATGGAACCTGTCACATTTCTGTTTTTCATTATTGTGTGACAAGTCTCTTAGTGCATTTGCAAAGACTGCAGGGATGAGGGAGGGATGGACACAGGGAACAGGACAGTTGTCCTCTCCTCCCATATCCAGTGCACCGATGTGCCTCACTGGGACTCCTGCATGCATGAGTGTGTGTGGGTGAGCAAACATCCACCTATGCACAGGGTCAAATGCAGCCGCTTTTAAAGAAATGAGATGAAATACTTACAGGCCTTTGGCTGTACTGCGTAGGTCCTATTCGAGCTTCAGATTTGTATTTCTAGCTTATTATTGGATACACAGCTGCTTTAATAAGCTCGCACTGTCACAGGCATCTTGCCAGGTGTGTTCACTGATTTGATCTCATTTAATATTCAGGAGGAGTTATAAAATATTGTTAAGAAGTGGGCTTGTGAACCAGGCTGCTTGCATAGTATAGTGCTTCTGCTGTTTGCTAACCATGTAGCCTTGGGTAAGTTACTAACCTGTGTCTCTGTTTTCTCATTTGCGAAATGAGGATAATAAATATTTACTGCTTAGGGCTAATGTAAAGATTAGATAGGGTTAACTTAGATAATACACTTGGAAAAATACACGTGGTTAAAAACTCAATAATTGTTAAAAATAACTAGTAGCATTTTTTTCCGGGAACGGTTTTATGTTACTATGAGCCTGGGTTCCTAGGAATCAGAGCCTGAGGCCCAGCTCCTGTGCGCCTGGTTTATTGGGAGTGGGAAGAGTTAATCCTCAGGTAGCAGGAGTGAGGAAAAAAGGGTCATGGGTCAGGGCAGGAAGGAGAGCAAATGCCAGTGGGGCTTTTGTGGGTTTCCAGTTTGCCTCAGCTTCATGAAAACACAGGCTGTGCCTCTTTCATAAGAGGTTTCTCCAGAGGAGCCATATGGAATGGGTGCCCCCTGAGAAAAGTCCAGGGCGGTAGAGGATCGGGGCGTGGGTGGGAGAAGGAAGGGAAAGAAATTGATCTGTTGGTTCTTTCTAGCTCCCGGCTCTGATAGGTCACACTTCACTCCATGGGGCACCGAGTCCCTGGAATTTCTGGGTTCTATGATCCAGCCCTCTTGGCAGCTGCAGGGGAAGTCAGAGTCTGTGCATCTGGTCTGGTCAGACGCAGGTGCTGGGGCATCAGAGGCTCCTGGCCAGGGAAATGACCAGGAAACCTCACCCACGCCATCCATTGCCTCCTGTGTTTAAGACACAGAGGAAGTGGAGCTGGGGTTCTTCACTGGCCACATAGCTGAGGCCTGTGGGACGCGTGGGGCAGAAGGAGTCTGCGGAGGCCCGTCAACTACGTCCAATACATTTTCCTTGTGTTATTTATATCCACTCACACCTTCCTATGGGTTTGTTTGAGAAAACAATGCCCTAAGTGCTTATTCATCTCTTCAAAGAATGTAAGCTCTATAAAGGCAAGATATATACTGTGAACCTATTTTTATTCCCATCTAATAGTAGAGTAACTGCTGTATACAGATGTTCAAGAAATGTGTTGGGTAATAGCTTTGCACATTTTCATTCATTCATATTTTATTGATATTTGAGTCACATAAAATATATAGATCTTAAGGGTTCAATTCGATGGGTGTTGACAATTGTATACACTTGTGTAATCGCCACTAGAAAAAAATTAAAACTTTTCCATCGTTCCAGAATCTTCTCTCATGCAAAGCAATTTCTATTGTCCTGTTTTCAAGTTCATGAACCCCAGCCTTCAGGGGACTGCTTCTAGGCACTGGTGGTAGGTCCGCAGTGTCTCAGGGAGATTTTCTCAGCTCTCTTGCCCTGCTCCCACCCTGCAGTGGGTTACTGTCTTGCATTTAGGGAAAGTCTCATATGCTTTAGGTCGGAGGATCTCTTTCAGGTCTCTGCCCTGCCCCCAGCCTTTAATATACTACACCCATACACTCGTGGAAGGCCTGTGGGATAGACATGGTGCGTGGGTACAGAGTTGTTGTGGGGAGGGAGTACATGAGCTTCCTGTCTCACCGCCTCACACATGGCCATGAGGGATTTATAATATGTTTGGCTGGTTTCTCCTTACCTTTGTCTATATTGAATTCCTTCTTCTCTTACCGCTCACCAAAGATGAGAGGAGCGGTGGGTCTTTACTCTCCCAGGAAGGGCTCATTGCTTTCTGGAATTTAATTCATTTAGGATTTGACATCTCAGCTCTCTGATGGGTTTAAAAACTATAGTTTCATAGCTTATCTGTCTTCTTCTAATGTTGGCACAGGAGTGCCCCTCCCTTGCGGCTTTCTGCATTCTGAACCAAACATCCATGTTTTATAGCTCTGCTCTCTAGAAGCCTTCATGGGAGCACTAGCAAGTTTCATATCTGGACAGTCAAAGATTATTAATGTCCAACTCACGGTTGTCATGATCTTCTGACATCCAAAGATCCAAACATATAGATGCAGACATCAACACTCTTAAATAAAGATTTTCACTTTTCCAGGTCATTGCTCCTAACATTTGGAAAACAATATTAGAAGGCAGTATTAATCTGAATAAGAGATTATGGTTAGGGGAGTTTAATGAAGCAAATATTTTCTCTCTGACTTTGAACAATGCCTTGAACCAGATTCTTAGCATGGTAGAGATCAAAGTGTTCCTCCAGCCTCTGCTACAGGTGGGCTTGCTGTCTCGGGGAAGGGGAGGCATTGCACGAAGTAGAGGAGCTGTCTGGTCCTCATCTATTTCTATTTTTTCTGTAATCTGGGATGACTGGTCTGAACGATTCTCGGTATTCATCACCCATTTGTCATAAGTACACTTTCTGCTCTGTCTGGGTCTAATTTCTTCTGGGGGCTCAATCTGCCTTTGTTTGGATTTAAGGCTCGACTCCTCTTCATGGTACCCCAGCATCCCACAACATCCTTTGGAAGGAGAGTTGATAAGTCACTAGACACTGACAAGTGCCTTGGAGGGCAAAAGGGCTCAGTAAATGAGGAGGAGGTGGTGAGTGTGCATTTTGTCAAAAATAGCAGCTACTGTAAAAAATACTGCAGTTACTGTAAACCCCTGTGCTGTTAGGTAGCAACACTATAGACATGGTTACTATGCCTTGAACCAGATTCTTAGCATGGTAGAGATCAAAGTGTTCCTCCAGCCTAATGAGTTACTTTTCATGGTATATAATGACAGCTAATGAGTCACTTTTCATGGTATATAAGAACAATTTTAATTAATGAAGATCAGTGTGTAGCTCTGCATGCTCACGGGTGACCACGCACTTCGATGCACTCAGGAAGGTGTGGATCTGGGTGCAGGCTGGAGAAGCAGCCTGTCTATACTTTCCCATTCCATGGCTCTTGGTGTCAAGGCCACTTTCTGTGACTTGGGTTTGGCCTGTGTTTGATGAAGTAGGGGAAGAGAACTCCAAGGGCAATTTCTAGTGAAGGACAGAAACACTTTATTTTTAGTAAGATGTCTAAAGAGATCTATAAAAGCTTACCAAGGCATATTGCCCATGACTTTATGATAAAGTCATAAAAATAATTGGTCTGCGAATGGTAGTACCACATCTCTGAGATACTGGTGGTATAGAGCATGAACCTTGACTCCTAGGTCAGTTTTGCCCCTAGATAAGGAGATTGTCCATGTTGTTACGAGCAGCTCTGTAGATTTTCAGTTTACTTCCACTGACTTTTTGGGTGGTCTTGAGGAGATTATCATGCATGT
>NW_011888809.1:3089143-3093379 GCF_000151845.1 Pteropus vampyrus
AAGGCTCGACTCCTCTTCATGGTACCCCAGCATCCCACAACATCCTTTGGAAGGAGAGTTGATAAGTCACTAGACACTGACAAGTGCCTTGGAGGACAAAAGGGCTCAGTAAATGAGGAGGAGGTGGTGAGTGTGCATTTTGTCAAAAATAGCAGCTACTGTAAAAAGTACTACAGTTACTGTAAACCCCTGTGTTCTGTTAGGCAGCAACACTGTAGACATGGTTACTATGCCACAGCTAATGAGTCACTTTTCATGGTATATAAGAACAATTTTAATTAATGAAGATCAGTGTGTAGCTCTGCATGCTCACAGGTGACCACGCACTTCGATGCACTCAGGAAGGTGTGGATCTGGGTGCAGGCTGGGGAAGCAGCCTGTCTACACTTTCCCATTCCATGGCTCTTGGTGTCAAGGCCACTTTCTGTGACTTGGGTTTGGCCTGTGTTTGATGAAGTAGGGGAAGAGAACTCCAAGGCCAATTTCTAGTGAAGGACAGAAACGCTTTCTTTTTAGTAAGATGTCTAAAGAGATCTATAAAAGCTTACCAAGGCATATTGCCCATGACTTTATCATAAAGTCATAAAAATAATTGGTCTGCGAATGGTAGTACCACATCTCTGAGATACTGGTGCTATAGAGCATGAACCTTGACTCCTAGGTCAGTCTTGCCCCTAGAGAAGGAGATTGTCCATGTTGTTACGAGCAGCTCTGTAGATTTTCAGTTTACTTCCACTGACTTTTTGGGTGGTCTTGAGGAGATTATCATGCATGTCTTTATTTTTATAGATATAGTCTGCAGAGCCATATGTGATGCCACCGTTGGATGTCTAATACACAACTAGACTTGACACTTTCTATATAGAACTCTTGATTCTTATGTAGACCTCCTCAGGCCTAAATCTTCCTCATCTACCTATTATTCTAAAGCACCATCTTTGAGGTTATTTTTTTTTTATTCTCCATATCCAAACCGTTTGCAAATCCTATTGCTTTTACCTGCAACACATACCCCATTTATCCACAATGTGACTGCAATGTGATATGCATGCGTGCATGTACATATAGGTGTGTGTGTATTTATATATGCATATGTATATGCATATATGAGCCAGGACCCATGCTCTCCAGTTGGCTACAGAAGGATCTTTTTCAGCCCATTTCACTCATTTGCATGACCTCTGGAGGCCTTTGAGTTTGAGACCCTGGTCAATCTGGATTTCTACAGACCATCCTTCCTGGCAGGCACATGGCAAGGACACTTCTCTGGCATCCTTCATTTATCAGCAGCATGAGATCAGTTTCCAGTTCTAAATGGACACCAGGTGATTTGAGGGCCAGTGCCTTGTCTCCATTTGGGCCTGGCCATGTATGAATGTATATATATCTTATGCCTTTCTTTCCATACTCAACTAGCATGTGAACTGTATGAGAGCAAGTAACGTGACTATTAGCTTTGTACTTCTAGTGCTGCCAACACTCTGAATACCTGAATGAACCCTGAAAGAAACATGTGGAATTGCAATTGATAAATAAATATCTTTGACGTAGGGGGCACCAAGCTCCAGAGAGGCAGAATTATTTACTGAATTTCACTGGAGAAACAAGTTCTTGGCCCAAACAGGTACTAGGGAGATGCCTGGCTATGATAAAGATCACAGATTTAGTGTTCTTTGGACCAAAGCTGCGTGCTGATAGTCTGAGGTTCAGAACGGGCCTGCACAATGTTTTAAAATTTTTGAATTATTTGGCAATATAGGAAAAATTAATTTTCTGTGTCTCTTGAAAGTCTGGGTCATCTGGGAACATGGAGCTTGCATTTCTATGTAGCTGGAACTGAGGAAAGGCTGCCCTTGAGCCAGGACCCATGCTCTCCAGTTGGCTACAGAAGGATCTTTTTCAGCCCATTTCACTCATTTGCATGACCTCCGGAGGCCTCTGAGTTTGAGACCCTGGTCAATCTGGATTTCTACAGACCATCCTTCCTGGCAGGCACATGGCAAGGACACTTCTCTGGCATCCTTCATTTATCAGCAGCATGAGATCAGTTTCCAGTTCTAAATGGACACAAGGCGATTTGAGGGCCAATGCCTTGTCTCCATTTGGGCCTGGCCATGTATGAATGTATATATATCTTATGCCTTTCTTTCCATACTCAACTAGCATGTGAACTGTATGAGAGCAAGTAACGTGACTATTAGCTTTGTACTTCTAGTGCTGCCAACACTCTGAATACCTGAATGAACCCTGAAAGAAACATGTGGAATTGCAATTGATAAATAAATATCTTTGACGTAGGGGGCACCAAGCTCCAGAGAGGCAGAATTATTTACTGAATTTCACTGGAGAAACAAGTTCTTGGCCCAAACAGGTACTAGGGAGATGCCTGGCTATGATAAAGATCACAGATTTAGTGTTCTTTGGACCAAAGCTGCGTGCTGATAGTCTGAGGTTCAGAACGGGCCTGCACAATGTTTTAAAATTTTTGAATTATTTGGCAATATAGGAAAAATTAATTTTCTGTGTCTCTTGAAAGTCTGGGTCATCTGGGAACATGGAGCTTGCATTTCTATGTAGCTGGAACTGAGGAAAGGCTGCCCTTGAGCCAGGACCCATGCTCTCCAGTTGGCTACAGAAGGATCTTTTTCAGCCCATTTCACTCATTTGCATGACCTCTGGAGGCCTTTGAGTTTGAGACCCTGGTCAATCTGGATTTCTACAGACCATCCTTCCTGGCAGGCACATGGCAAGGACACTTCTCTGGCATCCTTCATTTATCAGCAGCATGAGATCAGTTTCCAGTTCTAAATGGACACCAGGTGATTTGAGGGCCAGTGCCTTGTCTCCATTTGGGCTTGGCCATGTCACGTCTTCCTGATCTCTGGCTATTCCCCACGCACTTACATAAAACATGGTAAAGAGAGAGTCAACGCTAGTATCAACACTCCTGAGGAAATGACCCAAATTTTAAGTCCTTCTGATTTGGTGTTTAGGGTCATCTGCCTAGGGCTATATGGCCTGGAGGAAGTAATGGCCCAAGCATCTTGCCTTTTTTGTCGCCCACAACCAGAACATTTTCTCTTCCGCTTCCCTTGACCAACAGATGCTAGTGTTTGTCAGGAGGCTGTTTGAAGTTCGGTTCTTCATCCTCTTCATACTTGTGTGCTTAGGAAGCAGGACACCTTTCAAGAAAAGAACAAAACCGCCTGGGTCAGAATCAGGAAGTGTCCCTCATCCCATGTTCATGTGGTCCCGTATATGTGGCCAATTTCCTGGAGATTTTTATATTTCTCAAGGGTGGCAGGAGGTCAGACTTTGCGAGAAATTACTCCCTAAGATGAAGTCGTGAATCAGAATTTCTCCTACTGTTTGCACAACTGTTCAGCATAGCCATGACGTGCAGGAGCTTTCCCCTGCGTTAGAAATGCAGATTCATTTTGTTATGTTGGTGGGTTATTTTTAAGCCATAGAAGGAATATAAATAGACCATACCAAACTAGTGCACGCATGGCATAAAACTCAGACGACAACCTCTACGTTCCTCACCGTGGTCACATACCAGCCGTCTTCTCGTTTACCCAACTGTTGTTTTAGAACATTCCAGTGATCAATATGTTTAACTCCTGTCTGGGAGTCTCCGGTAACAAACAAAAGGCATTGGCTGCAGATAATGCCACTTTCTGTGATGACGAGCAATTTGCTAGTTTTTTTTCAGAAGAAGAGCTTCGGAGAGTTTCATGAAATGCCTGCTTTCAGAATCATTAACCATCGATTAAATTCTTCATTTTACTTTAGGAAAATCCTGTTAAAAACAAATAACGGGGTGAATAGCAGTGCTGACCCCTGGGTAATCCCAGGACAGGACGGCTGGAGCCCGCCTGTGATGTGCTCAGTTTTGGTTCTTTGGAAGGCAGAGCGAATCGGGAACCTTTTGCCTGTCCTGCGTATCCAGTGTCTGTGACAGCTGTGTGTTTCGCTGTCCAGGCTCATCCTTTATGTTGATTTCTATTAGCGAATTTCTAAGTACAGCCTGAGGAATGCTACCTGTCCCTTAGCTCTTGAACCATCATTACCATCCAGAATGGCAGATCCTTTGTAGAAGTCACCTTGGTTCAGGTGGAAAAAAATTGACTGATATGCTTTGAAAAGGTAGAGTTCCTTTTTTTTTTTTTTTTTTTTTTAATATAGCTGAATAGGATTTTAAGAAAGCAGAATTATAATGTGGAGTGAAAGAAA
>NW_011888809.1:3094254-3104693 GCF_000151845.1 Pteropus vampyrus
ATTGAGAGTGTTCCTGTGAAGATTAAATGAGTTAATTCATAGAAAGGGCTCAGAATGATGAATGGCTTAGAATAGTACCTTAGGAAGCGAGTCGCTATTATTATCATCATCATTATTAGCCATCTACATTATCATTACCATTGTCTATCGTAACATTACATATTATTATAACACGCGTATGTTATTAGATATAGAGCATCATGGTGTCATTGAAAGAACATGGGCTTTGGGTGCAGGCGGTTTGAGACCTCACTCTGACGCTGTGCATTTGTGTGATTTTTAATAGGTTGTTTAATTTCTCTGAGCCTCATTTTCTCATCTGTGAAGTGGTGCTAGCAAGTGGGATTGTTGGGAGGATAAGGAGGTAACAACGATAAATTACCCAGTCCAGGGGCTGGGATATGGAACGAGCTTGTGCTAGCGTTATTTTAGCTCACCTGTGCAAACACGTGTTGTGTGTATCTTCGTGTGTGCCTGTGTGCTGTTTGTGTCTGGGCGGTGTGCCTCTGTCTGTGAATGTGTTACATGTGTTTGCAGGTCAGCACATGTTCCTTTTGGCAGGTGCCTGTGGGCTGGAGCCGGAGGCCTAATTGGTTGGGTCCTGTTCGTAGTTCCGGCTCACATCTCTCCTGGAAATGAGTTGCCTGGTAAACCTTGGAGCTCCAAAGTGACATTTTCAGGGGCAAGCTTTGGTCAGGAAGTTAAGAGACTCAAGTTCATTCTGGCTCCCCACCAGCAGAAAATGGGGCAGAGCAAGGCTGTTTCGCACCAAAAGCTGTAGTTTCACCTTCTGTAAACCAGGGGGCCGGACCAGATCCATCCCAGCTCTGCCACACGTTGGTTCCACGATTTCTAAGTTCTTACACACCGCTGGTCTCCTCCTTCTGCACCTTCCTCGCCTCCAGATCCCCGAAGAGTCCTACTCTTGCACTCTTCTAGAAGAGAAGGATATGCTGCAGGGAAGGAGGAATGAATGACGTGTGCCAGAGGAATTTTATATCCGGATGAAGTGTCCTGTCCTCTGAGCGTCTCTTTGTTCTACCTTTGCAATAGTAGGTGGTCATGGCAGAGGGAACCTAGAGGCAAGTGTGTGAAACAGCAGACCAGGCTGCCGAGAAGAAGAGGCTGGCAAGAACCAATGCGAGCAGAAACAGACAAGGACCTCAGGACCCCAGGCCCTGGCTCCTTGTCCTAACACCCCTTCCCTTCTTTGTTGGGACAAAGCGTCTTTATTTGAGTGAGGACGGGAGGGAGCCCTAAAGGGAGAGGCTGAGCGTCTTCAGGTCCCGGGTGCTGCCCCCTGGTTAATGATGCAGCCGTGCGTTACGTTGACTGGCGCAGAGGTGAAGGGCCGACTCTCGGTCGTTCAACGTGTCTGTACAACCCTAAGGACACCATTCATGTTCCCAGTCGTCCTACGTTAAATCACCATTGTGACGATTTTCCAGCAGATGGCCATAAAGTGTCTTGAGAAAGCAAGGTCTGTTTCTTCTTTTGCGATCTGTAAGGTCACCATACTGGCTAACAAGGGGCCTGCGATTCTGAATCTCTTTTGCTGCCGCCCCTCAGGCCAGGCCTCTGCCTCCACCTGCTCACCCTCCCCGCGGCCCGGCCCACCTCCAGAGACCCTGCCACAGCATCCTTCTTGCTGTCTCACCTCTCGCTCTAGGGTGACCTCTGCCACTTGTTTTACTTAGTAATTGCAGGAATCAGGTAAAATTGACAGCTGCGGGCGAAGGTCCACGGCTAGAAGCAGCTGTGAAGTGGGCCCATTGCGGTTTTCCCCTGGGTTCGGTGAGATGTGGTGGGGCTGAGTCCCTTCCTTGAGCTTCATTTCTGGCCTCTCCTTTTTCTGGTTTCTTCAGTGGGCACTTCTCCCTCCCCATCCAGTCTTGCTCGTTAAATATTCCTGGGGTTGGAGGAGCTAGTCTCCTCTCCCCTCACCCTCAGCGTGCAACGCATTAGCTCTGCCCCTGACTGCAGAGGAGAGGGGTGGTCCTCTTCATGTGTAAGTCCTCTTGTGGGGTTGATGAAGCCAGACATCTTGGGCGAGATTTGCCGATGGCAAGAGGAGGAGCTGGCTCTGTCTCCTTAGGACTTTGCTGATCCATGTAGGGTCTGGCCCCAGGTAATTCTCAGAAGCAAAGGTGTGTTCCCCACAGGAAATGTAATGTTTTCGGAATAGTCATCTTGAATGCTGCGGGCATGAGGCTTCTGGGTCCCAGCGTGATGATATGTAATCCCTTTACCCTACATCAAGAAGATCTTTTGGAAAGAGCCTCAGATTAGGAGGTAGAGAGCTGGAGTTTGAGTCTGCTACCTATGGTAGTGATATAAATTTTGAACCTGAAACTTAACTTTCTTATCTGTAAAATGGAATAATAGTAGCTGTCTTACCCACAGAATTGGATTTTTTGACACTAAGTTGAGATAAAGCATGAGAGAGTTTTGAAGACTATGAAAATATTAGGTGATAGATACCCACAGCCACGTGGGAATTCTGTCCCCTTCCCCTTCTCTTTCAGGCAATCATGTAATTTTGAGGCCCAGCAGTTTTGGACTGACTGTCTCTAGCAAGGAGAAATAAACGGTAGTTGTGTCGGATGGTTTACTTTAATGCCTCGCTTTATTTCTGTAAGGCCCTGCAAAACGTCAGACTTGTTCTGAAGACATGTGCTCAGCACGGAAAAAGGTGCCCCCCGGGGAGCCCCGCCCACCCCATTGGGACTAACTGGAGCGGTGAAAAGATAAATCCCGTCTAAGCTGTAAGCATCTACGTTTTATGTTGTACCACCGCAGCCAGGTAGCTGGGCCTTTCAAGTATTCCCTCCCTGGACTAGCTCATTCCACATTCCAGGGCTCGGGCTGGGGTGGGAGCTTTGTGCATTGTGGCTGTCCTCAGCACTCCACTACCGTGAGGTTCCCAGGACAGGAATCTACAGATGATCTCCTTCCCAGGGTCTGGAGCTCAACCCTGAGGAAGCCAGGCGTGTCACCTTGCTGTGCTGCCTCTGACGGATGGAGCCCCTTCTCTTCCCGGCTGAGAAGAGCCCGAATCCCAAACTCTTCAGATAAAGGCCTCCGTTGGGGGCAGGTTGGGGCTTTGCCTGAACTTCTTCCTTCTTTGATCTTCTGCTGGGTCATTTGCCAAAACAAAACCGACTCTCAGAAAAGAAATTCCTCCGCATTTTGAATACATTGATACATAGGTGAAACAAATCAGGTTAGTTTTCCCTACACTGGCGAGACTTTGTTTCTGAATAGTAATAAAAAAAAGTCCCCGAAGCAAATACTATTTTGAGACTAATTTCTGGAGGCTCCTAGCAGGCAAATCACTCTTTTTCTTGCTGTGATGTTCCTTTTAGTCTTGAAAAGAAAAGATTTAAGGGAAAATGATGGCTTTTATTTTTCAAACATTGAGCAGGTGTCTTAAGGAGAAGCCCTGGAAGCTTTGGTGGCTGCAGGGGCAGCACGGGAGGTTGGCTAGCAGAGGGACCAGATGGAGATTTGGGCCGGAAATTAGAATACTGCAATCCAGCAGTTCCCAGCCCACCTTGCCACGGAACCACTTGGGAAGGTCTTTAGAAGGACCAGTTCCCGCACCCCTCCCTAGGTCGTTTTGATTGAGCTTGTCTGGGAGTCATGTTTTTTTTAAAGATGCATTCTATACCTAGGGGATCAGACTCACCATAGAGAAATGGGAAAAATCTATTTTTAAAAACTGCCTACAGCGATTCTGAGGCAGGCAAGTCCCAGTGCCCAGATAGGCATTTTCCAAAAGTGACCGGCCATTTCAAGATGCTCCATAAAGTTTTGTGCTTCCTTTTTGAGGCAGAGTGTCTGACATGGCTAGGGAGATTTGAGCAGGTACATGTACAGGTGTGATAGGGAGCTTCTTGCTCGAGGGTGGGGTGAGGCTGACCAGATGATCTCAGAGACTTCCTCTCACTTTGCATCAACAGCTGCAGACATCACTCTTGTCCCTCAGAGCTGTCTGCCGGATGTAAAGCTGTGTTCAGGTTCATGTCCAAGGTGAACGGCAGACCCATGTTTGGAAAGAGAGGCCATAGTGGAGGAGGTGGTGGGGCTTGTTTAACCCACGAGAGCCCCGTTTGTGCCAGTCTTCCTAAAACCTGGGAGTAATCTATGGGCTTTCCTGCCTTGGCAATTTTGTTTTTACAAAATCTACCTGCATCAAGCACTTTGCACATTCCTCTCCATCTATCCATTTAACGACCCACGAAGACTCATCTCATAGTCTGTCTCCCACGAAGCCTGCGTTGCAACCATGCCAGGTGGAGAGATGAGGGGCAGAAGGAATCAGAAGAAAATTAACAGTCACCTCTGCACAGCTGAGCCCGAGGACAGTACTGGCCTCATGAGGTGGGAGCTGGGTCTTAGCCTGAGGTCTTGGATTTAGGCCAGGAGCTGTTGGTGCCTGGGCCTCTGGATGCCTGCACAGCCAGCATACCTAGCAGGCCATGGTAGAGTGTTTAGGGCTGATGATGGCTGGCATGTCTATGGGAGTGAAGCGCTAAGGCTCCCCCCATACTAGGAGATGGTGAGCTTAATTAATCCTCAAGGGTTATATGTTGTGAAAACATAACACAAGAAAACAAAACAAACCTTAAATTCAAAGCCCTAGGTTCTGGTCGAAGTCTTATTCATTTTTAGTCATATGCCAGAGATCTTGGAGAAATCAGTGTTTTCGATTATTGGATTTCTCATCTGTAATATGGGGGTAATAATGCATAATTGGGTTGTCAAAAGGATTAAGTAAGATTACGTTCGGTGCTGTGTAAATTATAAATGTTATAGAAATGTGAAGAGCTGTTATTGTTACGTAAAACTCTAGCTTTGTGAGAATTAGAGAAAGCTTGAATCTAGGTCAAAAGGATTTTGTAAAATTTTTTAGACCTTTAATTTTCAGAAAATATGTCTCTCTCCTTCCTTCCCTCCCTCCGTGCAAGACACATTTATTGGACTCTTACTCTGGGGCTCGGCTCTGGGAGTTCCAAGAGGGACAAGGTTAAGTTCATGCCTGTACAGCTCATAGTCTAATGAGGGAGAGAGATTAAAACAGAAAGAAATCATTCTAAATTGTGATGCTTACTATGATGGAGAGAAAGGCCCTGGGTGTGGAGACTGGGCAAATGAGGAAGTGCTTAAGGATGGGGCAAGAAGAACTTCTTAATAAAACTGGTATTTGCTCTTAGTCTTGAAGGAATTCTCCAGGACGATACGAAGGAGTGAAATGTCTAGTCATTTGGGTTGTATCTAGGATTTTCTAAACGTTACATTGTAGACACTCTGGATTATCTGTCTATTCCTCCGGAAAGTGGCATTTTTAAAAAATTTTAATTAAAAAAATTTGTAGCAGAAAGTTTAACAGTATATACGAAAACTGTAGACTCTGTATCCACTACTGTGGGCACCAGCAAAATTCTCTGCTCAGTTCTTTCAGTATTGGCTGGGCATCTTCATGTCTGCTCCACATGCGTGTTGTCCAGGGGACAGCCAGCAATATATGGGGCTCCCCTCCTTGGCACAGTCTCCTTTGGGTTACTCTCCACTTTCTAGCAGCCTTGGGCTCCCTGAATTTTGACCTCTGGTTCTTCATGTCAGCAGGACTGTGATTTCTACCAAGTTTTAGTGGCCCTACCAGCTACTGACCTTCAGGTAAAAAACATGTAAAAATGAGGAATTAACACTGTGCTATTCCCTTCTTCCAGTTGTGGTCCTCCTTTCAGTTTCTTCTTGTTTTTGATAATTTCACGTAGCTATTTTAAAAACGTTTCCCACAGTTTATAGTTGTCATCTGCAGGAGGGTTGGTCCAATAGGAGACACCTGGTCATCAACACTTAAGGAGCAAACTGTTTAATTAGAGGGACGGGAGTCCAACACAGAGAGAAGCCAAAGAATGACTTCAGAAACACAATATGGACAAGTGCATTATTCATTCACATTTATTATCCAAAAACAATTTTTGAGCATCTGTTGTGGGTAGGGCTCTTCTAAAGGCAGAAGACCGCATAACGTTGGCTGGAGATATGCATTCTGTAGTCATCCACGCTAAGAGATTATTTGGAATATGTTGATTTAAGAAGAGATTTGGAAAAAGAAAACAGGATTAGGCTTCTCAAAGGGCAGATAAAAGTGGTCAACATTTTACTCTCCTGTATGGGTTCCACTGGCCACATATGGCTATTGATCACTTGAAATGTGATTAGTCTGAAATGAGATGCGCTGTGGGTATAAAATACACGTCAGATTTTATAGACTCAGTATGAAAAAAAGAATGGACGATATCTCATTACTATATTTTATAATGTACTACTTTAGGTATATTTGATTAAATAGATATGTCATTATAAATAATTTCACCTGCTTCTTTTCAGTTTTTAATGTGTCTGATTCTGACACCAATTCCAGTGTGTGTGTTTTCTCCACACTACCAAGTGATCTCTGACACCAGCTGGGGGCACCACAAATTTAACTCAGTTCTAACCTATCCACCTAGAGAGAGCATCGGATCTCACAGGCCAAGGGCTCAGCCCCACAAGACTGCCCCCGCTTCAGATGCCAATTGCAAGTCCAGGTTATCACCTGTGCCTAGGACTGATGAGCTATAAATCAGAGGTTCCCACGACCCCCTCCTTGGGTCTGGTTAATTTGCTAGAGGGGCTCGCCAAACCCAGAGAAACATTTTGCTTACTAGATTACCAGTTTATTATAAAAGGATACATATAACTCAGCAACAGCCAGGTGGAAGAGATGCAGAGGGCAAGGTATGTGGGAAACAGGGCAGTTTCCTTGCTCCCTGAGCGGGCTGCGTGTTCATCAACCCGAAAACTCTCCAAACCCTATCCTATTACATAGGCACGATTGATTAAATCATTGGCCATTGGCAGTTGATTCAATCTCTAGCCCTTCTCCCCTCTCTGGAGGTCTGGGGGATGAGACTGGAAGTTCCAACCCTTCGGTGATACGGTTGGTTTCCCAGGTATTTGACCTCCATCTTTAAGCACTTTCTGAAAGTCACCTCATTAACATAAACTTAGGTGTGGTTGAAAGGGACTTGTTAGGAATATCCAGCCACCTTTATCGCTCTTATGCTCTTATCACCTAGGAAATTCAAGGGTTTTATAAGCTCTGTGCCAGAAAAGGGATGAAAACCAAATCTATTTCTCATTATATTTCACAATATTGCAATGTGCCTACTAGAAAATACAAAAATTACATATGCGGCTCACATTATTATGTTGGAAAAAGTGGTCTGGACCAAGGGTTAGCAACCTTTTTATTGAAAAGGTCAGCTAGTGAATAGACTTTGCAGGCCACATGGTCTCTGTTGCAAATACTCAACTCAGCCCTTATAGAACAGAAGGAGCATGGCTAATACATAAATGAATGAGTGTGCCTGTGTCAGGATAAATTTTATTCAGAGACACTGATATTTGAATGCCATATAACTTGAATAGATCTCAAAACATTATTATTCTTTTGACTGTTCCCCTTCCTCCATCTTAAAAATATAAAAACCACTCAGTTTTCAGGACATACACAAACAGGTGGCGGGCTGTATTTGGCCTGTGTGCCGTTGTATGCCAAATCACGGTCTAGAACATCATTTCGAAGCACCTGAGAAACAACTTGCTTTGCAAAATATCCTGTTAAATAAAACTCACGGTAGACTGGTCAGTTCTTCCTGATCACCTGCGTTAAAATCCCACATCCACATCCATTCCCATGTGGCTTTGTCGTACCAGTTAGTAGAGTGGGTGGGGTGCATTTCCCCATCTGACGGAGATAGGGCTTGACCATGGGACTTAACTGACTAATGGCATGTAGGGAGGTGCCACTTCCAGGCTGAGGCTTCAGAGAAATTATGTGTTTCCATCTATCTTCTTGAAATTTCTGTCATTACGATGAAACAAGTTTCCTCTGGGTTACCCTAGTCATTTCGGCCTGGCTCCCATAACAAGCACACACGGAATAGACAAGAGCACAAACTTCAGTTGAGATATACTGATTTCAGTTGAGATCCCAGCCTGATTTGCCACTTGCACTAGAATCACCTAGATAAGCCTGGTATAGATCAGCAAATTTACCACTGACCTGCACATAGGAGAGAAGTAAATGTTTACTGTTGCGTTACTAAGACTCTGTGATTGTTCATTACATAGCGTTTCTTGACCACTACAATTCTATTTTCATTTTCCTTCATTGAATCTCGCTTTATATCTGCCCATCTTGTTTTAATCAGCAAAATCTGGATACTTCCCTGACCACCAAAAAGGGCACCGTGGCTGGTGCATTAATATTGCAACTGCTTCTAAGATTTCTCAGTTTAAGGTATTGTTTATTTCATGCTGACAATGGGAGAAAGACAGCCAGTTCATCTAGAGACAACTGAATTCCGAAATAACTCAAATCTAATTTTACTCACTTCTTCATTCCCAAGTTACTCTTTCTGTTTCCTTTGGTTGTGTGTGTTTCAAATCATTTCCCACTGTTTATTTTTAATTTCTACTTTATTTTAATTATTTAATAGGTGGCATCTGTGCGGCGCCTGTCATTTATCGAGCAGTTTGTTTTCTGCTTACGGAATCACAAAAATATTTAATCTGCCTCTTCAACAGTGTCACCGGCACTCACACTCTCGATCGTAGGATCCTTCCTTCTCTAGCAAAATACTTCTCTGAGGTGACCAGGGTCTTCTGAAAAGCCAGCACCCAGTCTGTACCTGAGCCCAGCACATGGCAATCAAAGAGGCTTCCCCTCTTTCTCTGCTGCTTTTGAGCGAAATGTCCCCAGTTAATAGGACGCGGACAACCTTCTCAATGACTGGTGTTAGGGACCGTGCTTAGAACGATCTACATTTTCCCAAGCCAAGTCACCTCTCCTTTCCTGGGGCTGGGCGTCCTGGATGGGATGAGTCAAAATGTACATCTGTAGGGTTGTGTCTACTCACACTCAGGAGACCTGACTGAAAGCCAGGTGAGTTCTGAACCATCAGACATACTTTACACAGAGAGGAAGGATTTGAAGGAGATTTGAAGGCCCCTCAGAGCATAATTAACAAAGTGATAATAATGATAAAAGTTATTAGCATCATTCTATCCATTCCCCAAGTATTTTACAATCTTCAGAGTTTAGGATGAACAAATCCTGTGAGTTTTCTGCTGATGCCTTTCAATTTGGGGATTTGCATTTCCCTCATCTTTAAAATGGGTTGGCTCCATTAAACAGCCTCTTAGGGCTTTGCCATCCCAGGCCCAGGGTGAATTCCATGCTCATGATCTAATTTGAAATAATTGCACATTTGAAATATACGGTCTCGTTTTTTTTTCTCGTACTTTTGTGAAGGGCTTAACATCCTGTTAGAACTTTGTGCCAGGTCCGTTGCTGTCGTTCCTAAAATCACATTGCTAGAGATCCATTCTTTTGGAATAGGAACTAAAGAAATGCCCCCTGGGACAGATAATATAATAAGATCTCACTAAGATTTGCACCTTAGTGAGAGTCGTGGGAGGAGGTTAGTTAGCTAGTCTCCTAGCACTGTTTGAGTAAGCTACGACCTCGGGCGTGGGAGGATTGAGCATGTGGGGGAAGGGACTCCTGCCTGGGAAACGTGATGTTTGGGCAGATTGGATTGGGTTCCAAAGGAAAGGAAAACATGGTGAGGGAATAGTAAGAAGCTTTCTGAGCTCGAGAAGGTTTCCCGGAGCCAAGCAGTAGGGCTTCCAGACAGACCAGAACAGTCTGCCCTGGAACAGATTGCCACTGAGCTGGGAAGATGATACACAGGAAGCAGCAGAAACAGGCAGGAGAGACTCCTGCCTGAGTTCTCAGCCTCCGCTCTGGGCACCGAACAGCCTGTTTTGTTCTCCACAGAGAAGCCAGTGTGAGCGTTGTAAGACTTACATCAGATGTGACTTTCCTCCAAACACTTCGACGGCTTTCTCCTTTCAACACAGAGAATGAAGTCAACACGCTTACCATCCTCGATCAAACCCTGTCTTGTCCCTGACCTCAGTTCCTTCCCGCCTCTTTCTCGCTCACCGTTTTCCAGCTGCACAGGCCTCGGATTTGATCACTCCGCACATCTCCTACCTCTCAGCCTTGGCACGAGGCAGTTCCTCCCGCTAGAAGCTTCTTTCAGACTTTAACATGCCCATTTCTTCACTTGATTCGGTCTCTGCCCACATGTTGCCCCCCCACCCCCAGACTTTCTTTTACCACCTGAAATGACATCCTCAGTCACCGTCTATCCCTTGATACTACATTATTTTCCTTCATATATCACTACATTATCTTATGTATACAGTTATAAATAATTTCTTGTTGTATCTCTCTCATTAGAACACAGACTCTTCAAAAGAGCAGGAACTTTGCTTGTTTAGGTCTCTGCTGTACACCCAGCTTGAAGAATAAT
>NW_011888809.1:3107163-3122951 GCF_000151845.1 Pteropus vampyrus
CCTTGCTCCCTAAAAGGCATAGACTTTAGCCTTGTTGAAGGAACTCAAATTAGAAAATTATCTCATCTCAGAAAAAAAAATGATCCTTAACATCTCTGCCTTTTAAAGGTAAACTCTGTAATCAGCTATCTTGTCAGCCTGTTTAAAGAATATTAAATTATTTGTCTTGGCTTCTACACTTTCTCGGTGCTATAAAAATCACAGAACGGAGCCTGCCAATCACTTATGTGGCTGCTTGGATGGAGGAGTTTGATGGAGGCAACAGTCTGTAACTAAACAAGACACCTGCAAGATCTGGCTCTCTTGTGGCCCAATGGTATTTCCCAGAGTGGATCCTAGAGTTGAGTCAGAGGCAGCTTTCCCTAGGAGGCCCGTGGGTGGATTAATTAGGCGACTGGTCTTCTTTGGAAGATCATCTCCATTCTCTTCCTTCGCATGGCTATTGATGGATGAAAACCCACCCTGAGGCTGCCAGTGTCATGAGATTCATGCCAGGAGTTTCTTTGTGTTCTTCGCACTCCAATAATGTTGGCAACTGTTGGGGTCTGTGAGTAGGGCTCCTCTTGTCTCCCCTGGCTCCAAAGGAGTTACAAACTGAAGAGGAAGAATGAGTTCAAAATGCCATCACTGATGACAACTAAGTTGGAGCTTCATGGTATAGTTCTATTAGCTAATGAGCTTGTTAACTCTTATCCCAGAATCATGCAGGTTCAGTCACTCAGCCCAGGTAGTACTGAACAGGACAGGGCCTTTCACAGAGGAAGAGCTGCCCGGGCAAGAGTTTGGGGGGAACTTCTGTTTCTCATGCACTGGCTGGTTCCCACAAGTAATAAAATTAGAGTTCAGGAGAGCCATCCTTAATTATCTTTCTCAGTTTCACCAGTCAAATGAGTGACACGGTGAGAAATAGCTGGAGACCAAATTTTGTCAAGAATAGAGTTCCCTCCACTAGGAAGGAAACTTCAGAAATGGAGAAAAGCTTCTGATTTTAAAGGAAGGCTCCCCTTGCTGGCTGGCCAACTTCTGAGCCATGTCTGCTCAAGTGTATTCTATCCTCTGTTCTGCAGCCTCCCCGGGTCTTAATGCAGACACAGCTGTTCCAACTTTAACCTACTGTGTTAAAGATTAGTGCCTGCCCATGCACCAAACACAAATAGAGGGATAGACAACAGTAAGGTGGCTCTTAGATCCTCTCTCTGCTGTGTTTCCCAAGGCTTCTACCATGCCATGGACTGAAATTATCTCCCATTTATGGGAAGGCATCAGTCTTCTCAGGGACCGCCTGGAATTCTCTCTTCCACACTGTGATTCACACTGCATGCCATCACCAGACTAATTTTCTGCAAACACTACTCTTACTGAGTCACTCAAACTCTCTGAGTCTCCTTTTCCTCATTGGTAAAATGGATATGTTTATGCTTCTCTGCTTGCCTACCTTATACTGTTGTTGAATATATCAAGGAAGACCTTGGATGGAAAAGTGTCTTATAAATTGAAAAGCGTTGTGCATATAAAGGTGTACCAGCCCATCTTGGGCATCCTGATTTCTTCCTATTGTCCATCAGATCAAGTTTGTACTCTGGGCTTGGTGGTCAAGGTCTTCATCATCAGGCATGTTCCCTTTGTTATGCTGCAATTCTGGTCTTCTTTCCTAATAAAAGTTAGAGAGTCTCCCACTTCACTTCCCCCTGAGTAGCCTTCCTGATTGCTCCTATCCTCAGGATTCTCCCTCTCCTCTGAACTCTTTCTGGTTCTGCAGTCAGAATAAATGGCTTTCTACCATGGCGGCACGTTAGAAACACCCAGAGAGATTCTAAGTGATATTATTGCCTGCATTTCACCCCAGAACAGTTGAATTAAGATCTCTTGGGATGGGGCCAGGATCAGCGTGTTCTCTAAAAGCTCTCTAATGACTCTAATGCAGAGCCAGGGTAAAGAACTCCTAGTTTATACCTTATGCTCGGCATTGGCTTGTTTTGGTCGCATGTGTGCATCCTTCCCCCCAAATGCTCTGTGACTTTCTCATAGGACAGAGGCCCTGCCTCAACTCTTCCTCCTCCCTCTTCCTTTTATTGTATTTTTTGTCTGTCCATGACATGTCTAGTTTCTATGGGTTGTACTTGTTGAATTTGTTTCAGGACACGTTCATCCCCCAAATCCGAACTCCGCAAGCGTAGTGAGTACTGTGTGGTGGGCCCTAGATTGAGCGTGATCTGTGTCACCAGTGGCATTCAAATGTATCACGTATGCCTGGTGGACTGATGAGGGGCATCGACGAGAAGTCTCTTTGTATGAGGGATCTACCCACCTCTTGGGAGAACATTCATTATTTTTCAGGTCATGGGAGTCGAAAATCCACAGAACTAAACATTTGAAACAAAATATACAGAATCATCATTAGGAGGCAATGGTGAGGCAAAAAAATTTTCTGGCGGATACAAGTGTTGGAGGCCGGGATGCTTAAGACAAATGTCTTTTTGTTATGACGCTGTCATTTCCTTCATTAAATAATACACACTGGCCTTC
Source organism: Pteropus vampyrus (assembly GCF_000151845.1). Lineage (NCBI taxonomy): Eukaryota > Metazoa > Chordata > Mammalia > Chiroptera > Pteropodidae > Pteropus > Pteropus vampyrus. The sequence goes on from NW_011888809.1 coordinate 3,109,690, forward strand.
CTTCCTGCTCTGGGCTCACTATTCTCCTCTTTGCCAACAGGAAGCTGTGTGGAGGTTTGTCAAATCTTGCTGGGGGTTTGATGGTCCTAATTGTGGAAGGGGATTAGCAACATCTCGAACTCAAGAATGGAATTGCTATTTTCAACAGATACATCCATTATTGCATTTATTTCTTGGGCACCATTCGCGCAGGCACCCAGAGAGACACCGGGCACACATGTGGTTACGCACCCACTCGAGTCCACCCTTCCTGCACAGGGGTCGCGCTGGTTATAATCATTCTTCCAGGCTGACCCGCTCCGGGCAGCTTCAGGTCGGTCGCTCCATTTCACTGCTGTCGTCTTTTACACGATGTTGGCCTTTGATGTACATGCCCAGCATTGCGTATGTACCGGGTCTTCTGCTCTCCCAGGGTCACCGTGCTCAGTTTCTCTTCGGGGTACCTCTGGTCCCCACGGGCTGTACTTAGCAATTTCACTTCAGGACCCACCCATCCTTTGGGGCCTGTTTCCTAAGATGCCTTGCTCTGGTTTCTGAAAAACACCAAGCTTGATTGTGTTGTTCTGCAGTGACTGCCTTCTCACGGGGACAAAAATGTCAGACCGTCCAATGTGCTTCACCTCCGGCCATACCTACCACCCTTGAAATCTCACTCCTCATCAGTCATCGGGCATGAAGTCGATAGCAGGCTTGACTGGAGAGGCTCGTCATTAACAGTGACGGAGACACCTTATGACTTCAATAGTGCCTGTTATACACGTCCTACCAGGGCCTCCATGGGGATGATTCTGTGTCTACTGAATGCCTGATCTTTTAGGACTAGGGATCAGGGTCCGATCCGTAGTGAAGACTGCAGTCGGGTGTATGCGGTGAGATCATAGCTGAGTCCAGTCTGTGTTCACTAATGGAATTCAAACATCTCGTGTCTGCTGGGTAGACTGGTGGGATGGGTCGAACAAAAGTACTTCTTGGTTTACTGGCTGGTTCTCCGCTGGCTAACTGGCTTGAATGCTTCTTGGCTTGCCTTCTTCCCTAGATTTGTTCGTCTCTTTTCCTTGTCGCTGAAACCTGGAAGTCATGACCCTCCCTTGGGACCTCTGAGCCTTAGAGCTTCAAAACTTTCTTCCTCACATTCAAAAGAGGAAGTGTTAGTGAGCTCAGAGCTTGGAGACACTGCCTGTGTTTCCTGGGCTTCAGTCTGATTGTTGATCATGCCATGCAGTGCCCTCTCTGATGGGAAGTTCAATGCTAAGTAGGCCATAGATTTGTCTCCTTCACAGCAGATTTTTCTGAAACAGTCACAACAAACTGTTTAGATTGCCTCTCAGCTCTAGCTAACAGGTTTAGTAAGAGCTAGTCCAGAGACAGTCTCCCAGTAGCTTTGTGACTCAGAGATTTGGGGCCGATGCGGCCATGGCATCAATGCTCTTCATTTGCCTTAACATTACACACACGCGCACACACACATACATACGTGTGTGTGTGTATGATCTGCAGTAATTATGATATATGCCACCTGCTACAGCCCAGAAGCATGTTGGATAGCATGAGAGTATTTCTGCATTTGTGAGATGCTTTTCAAAGGTGGCATTTATTTCAATAATTTCTCTTTCCTCTCTCAGTGTCAGGTGGCAAGTCTGTGGAGACTGCACCCCTTGTTCTCTGGCACTGGAAGAGATTGATGAGTTCACCTGGCTTCTTCCTGTTCGGCACACAGAGAGAGGCATGGGGTTGTGGGCTCAGCAGCAAGCATCTGAATCTCATGGAGACATTTCAGCAAGTATGCTGGGAGGACATATGCTTGGAGTTATTTTTCCAGAGTTGGGAACAGAGCCAGAATTACTTTATTTCATTCATTCCTTTGTTCGACATGATTTAGGTGGCTAATGTGTGTCATTCCTTGTTTTGAGAACTATGGGGGGTAAGGAAGACAGATTTTTATAAGACATCTCCGCCCTCAAGTCTGGGGAGACAACACCCCCTCCACACACACCCACTCCCACCCACGCACCCACACACACACATACACACACACCCCCCAGAGTAAAATAGTGACATGAGTGAGGAGAAAACAGCCCCAGATACTTGCTAGGCTGGGCGAGGGGGGCTGTCAGTCTGAACAGCTGCCCCCCTGTATGCTGCAATGATCGAGTCTTCAGCTTTGTATTCGTTCACAAGCCGAACTGGTCTAGTTGTATACGGAAATCAGCACAAAGAAGAAAAAGAAATATCTGTGTTTACGTTCAATATGAGGAGCCAAGAATGGAGGAGAGAGGGGTCCATCTGTTTTGCATCAGTGTTGTAAGACTCAGACATGTCTTTGTTGAATGTCTCTTGAATGTATCCTAGAGTTTCAGGGGTCTTGGACCAGAAAAAGATGTATTTGCTGCAACAGATGCATTTGCTGCAAATAAACATTTCTTTCTGAAAAATCAAACGCATATATCTGTTTACTTGGTGCCCAGTGATTCCAGCCTTTAGAGGGATCTGGAAGAAGCCCTATCCCCACTTAAAACTGTGCCTAGCAGGGCTACTAAGAGGTGGGGAGGTATGGGGAAGGAGATATTCAGAGGACTGAATTTAGATCAATCATTGATTCATGAAGATATTTCTGTCTGGTGTGGGGGACAGGGGTCTCTGGGTGAACCTTAGCTGAGGTTGAGCTTCCCAGGGGATTAGGCACAGGACACACGGTCAGGGTCCTTTACCGCTGACCGTCGTGGTCCCCCAGACGGTAGCAGGATACTTGGAAAACAGGAAGAGCTGCATTTTTGATGGACTTTTTCTGAAAAATAAATAAATAAATAAAAGTCTCCCCCTTCCCCAGCTGGGAGGTAGATCTCCAAGGGCTATCCAGTTTGTGATCTTTTATTCACGCACATAATCCGTTTGGCTCTATCTTTGGGAAATTACTTCTATTTTGTGCACTTAATTGCTTAAATTGCTGTGGGTTTGCTGCATTTTGAAAAATTCAGTAAAAGATGTGGAAAAGATTGACAGTAAAATGTTTATCAGGTGAAAATAATTTGTACAGATTCACGGACCCAGGTTCATCTTGTAAGTACTGAATTTAAAGGCCTAGGAAATCACTGAGAGGCTGTTGATTTTTTAACCCTGTTCGTGATCAGAAAATAATAGACATAATAACAATCATAGTTGTGAATTTTTGAATACCTACAATATATTAAACACTCAGGATTTTACATCAAATTTAACAAAGATGAAAGCATCTGTGGTTCAGCCCCTGGTGACTCCATGAGTTCAAGGACTTGATCTCTGTGATGACTCACGATACTCAGAGAAGCTTATCTAGCTGAGTTGGGGAAAGTTCCAGAAAGATCTCCTACCGCACCCCGTCCTTCTTTGCAGAGAATTCTGTAACGCCTTTTAGATTTTCTTCGCGGCCAAACCTGAGGGAGAAGCTGAAAAAGAGAAGTTCTGGGGACCTCTTTCTAGCAAGCCAGCTGACTGGCACTGGCCCTCAAGGCTGAGAAAGTTGGAGCTGCCTAATAGCAGAGAAGTGACCACAGCAGCTGCCACAAAGACACCTTTGGTACTTGATTCTGTTCCCTAGTTGCCACACTTCTGTTTCTAACTGTGCATCTAAGGGCATGTTCCCTTTTCTATTTACACTTGGCTTTCCTTGATCTTGCTGACCTCTTTCCAGACATCTGTATTGCTTGTTATGGCAAATCAGAAAAGTGACTTGTTCATTCATTCATAGAGTTTTATCAGTTGCCTTTGGTGGGTGCATCATTGCGGAAGGGCTTAAAGTAAATGCTCTGAGCTGAAATGTCCATCTTTCTTTAGCACTGGTGTCTCCTGGGACAATACTGAATGCTGTCTGTCAGGGATCTGCAGATCTGCAGACTATGTGCACATGATTCTCTTCCTTACCTAATTGTTTATTTATGGAGCCCCCTTTGACTTTTGAAGTCCTGCTTCTCAGGGGGCATTTGGAAATCTGTGAGAGGCCTTTGGTTGGTCCAGTGATGCAGGCAGGAGGGGAAGGGATGGGTCCTGTATAAGAGAAATTGTTTCATATCCTGCATGAATCTTGAATGTCTCAATGGATGTCGATGTAGGTGAAAAACTGTTTGATAATTATTTTGAGCCTAGAGCTTAACTGTTCTATGTGTAACACAAAATGTTTTGTGCACATCTGCACTGACTTTCCAAGGGACAATATCTACTGTGTAAATTGAGAAAAGATTGCATTTTAGTTTGTTCAGAACTTTACCAAGAATTGTTCACAGCATTCTGATCATGGAAAATCATTATCACCAATGGCAACGCCTCCCATGGTGTCAGAGCTGCCCTGCAACATACCTGTAGTGATCTGTACTGGTTGTCACTGTCTCATCCCTGGTGAGTCTATGTAAAGACACAAGCATCTGGCCACTTCCATTATGTCTTCTAGTTAGTCATCCTCCTGAGTATTTACAGATTGAAAAACATTGTTTTATACATTTTTTTTTCCATGTGTTTTCCCACTATATTGTAGAGAGGGCATGATACTGATGGTTGGCTTTGCATGTTTTAAATTGATGCATCTTTTTCTCCTGACAATATAGTTCTATTGTGAAATGAGGTAAGGGCTGTACTTTGTTTTGCTCAGAACTTTACCAAGATTTGTTCACCATTCCGAAAAATGAACTCACTGATAGAAACAGTGCTCAGATAATCTGAGTCGCAAATACATGACAACTTAAATCAGCTTGCATTTTAGGTGTCACATTTACGGTGATGATTCTTTCAGATATAGCTGTGACTTTATGCCTTCTAATGTAGTCATTATCACAGACATATTGAGCTACACATTTTATTGCACATTATTTCCTTTACTCTCTCCATTTACTTATAGTTAGGACAATATATTTCTATTTTTAAAAATTACATAAGACATGATGTCCATGACTTTCGTTTCAGGATAGAAAAAGGGCTTTACTAAAATCTTGTTATAAAAAAGGGAATGTTGGTTCTGACGAGGCTCCGAGGAGAAGCACTGAGGAAAAGCCTTGGTGTGGTCAGTACCTGGTGTGAAGAAGGCACTAGTCCCTCCGCCTCATGTTCACGGCTAAGTGTAGGCATCCAGCTGTATCAGGTTCTTGCTCTGTATAGTCACATAACTCGGCTCAAGGTCAATTTGCTACATAGTCATTGGCAGTATATCTACTAATCAGCTGATCTAAAATTCAGCTTCCTTCTAAGTGTTTCATTTTCATTCAGGTGTTCTATGACCTTTTTTGCCCGAAAACACACTACCACATTTGCCTTACTCTTCCATTTCTCTTCTACTCTCTTTCTCTCTGTGCACAGGTGTGCACACACACACACAGACACACACACATTTTTTAAAAATACATTCGAGATTAAGTGCACAGTGATATTGCATTGTCTCTGTGTATTTTAGTATGCGTTTTCTAAAAACAAGGACGCTCTCCTCTAAAGGCACACAGCACCTCTTAGAATCAGGACGTTAACGCTGACGTCATACTTCGGTCCATGCATGTGACCACAGGTCCCGTTCACAGACCTTGCTTGTCCCATGTTCTTTATGGGTGCAGGAGCCAATTCTGGGTCACTCATTTCATTTAGTTGTCGTGTCTTTCTACTCTCCTTCAACTTGTAGCATTTCCTCAGTTTTCTTGTCTTCGTGACCTTGATTTTTTTAAGAGGTCAGGCCAGTTACTCGGTCGACTGTTCTACAGTTTGATGTTGCCTGATGTTTCCCCATCAGTGGATTCGGGTTATGAATTTTTGGCAGGAATGTCACAGAAGTGATGTTGTGTTCTTCTCGGTGCAGAATTTCAGAAGGCACATGATTTTGTTTTTCCCGTTACTGATAAAAGCTTTTATGAGTTACGATTGTGACTGTCCGGTTTCTCCACTGTCAACCTAAATAGTAGGTATTTTTAAGTGGAGATTCTCTGAGACTGTGTATATGAGGTCCTCCTTTTTAAAACTTCACCCCAGAGCGTAAGCATCTATTGGTGAATCTTGCCCGAATCAATTGTCAAGTAGCAATTTTCGAATTCCATCATTTCTTCTACACTTGTGAGTTGGCATTCTACTGTCTGGTAGAATTCCTAAGGAAGAATGTACGTATGTATGTACGTACGTACTGATGTGTTCCTATTTTATTCTTTTTATTTCTAAAATTTATCACTGACTTCACTTTCATTTTTCAATGTCGCCTTTTCACCACAGATGTTTTGCCCATTTAAAGGATGTCGTTCTTTCATTAATCCAACTAAACATATTTATTTCCACACTTCAATAGAGCGATATAGATTGCTTTTGTGTTTCAATTGCTCCGTTTGTTTGCTTTCCTTCTTAGTGTGATGTTTCTTTATGTGGTTTGGAATTTTGATTTCTGGCATCGTTTTGAGGGGAAAGCTTATTTGTTTTTTGTTATTCTCTCTCTTTTCTCCTGCGAATGCTCCCTCCTAGCTGAGTGGTTGTGGGTTTGCTATTACATAATTCTAATCCCTGATCCTGAACAGATACTGTAACAGTGGTGTTTGTTTCTGGCCCAGTTGTATAACTGGAGAAATTATTAACCCTGTCCCTGAGCCTGTGGGCACTTTGCTTGGTTCTTGATCTTGGTGCTGGATTTAGTTTCTATGTCTCCTGAGAACTGGACAGCATTTCTTTCTTGCCTCTTTTTTTTTTTTTCCAGCATAGGGAACACACTGGGGGGACCTAACCCCTGGCTTTCAGCAGTGATTCTGCCTTAGCCCTGTTGCCACAGAGCAGTTGAAATTCCAAGTTGCCACTGCCTTGGTCTGAGTCTGTTGATTTCAGAGCTGTTTCTGTTTTGGAATTTGCTGTTCTGTTTCTGATCCATTAGGACATATACTCGTTTCTGAGCCTGGCGGTATTTTTGTGTTGTTTTAGATAGATCACTTCTTACCTGTTTGGAGCCAGGGTGGTAATGTCACAGTGTGAGCTGACTGAGCTATTTTGATGAAAAGTTTCTTACTTCCATTAAGCGGTTGTAGCATTCCAGTGGGATCCTTTTTAACTTCTAGAGGTGGCTGGCGCACACTCTCAGGTCACAGCTTTGAGAGAGTTTATCTGCATCCCTCACTGAATAGTGGAATCCCAATACGCACCACTAAGTTAGACCTTGCCTGCCTCTGAGTGCAGAAAATTCTCCGTGGCAAGTTGATGCCTCGCGGTGTGGCTCACGTGTGTAAAAACCTTCAGCATATTTCCAGAACACAAAGGGCACCCTCGACACATGTAGTCTTGGTTTTAGAAGGAAACTCGGAGATGTGAAAATCCAGCATCCCTCCCACACGGGCACACCTGGGAAGGGAACCAGATTTTTCAAAGCCTGTGGAATGGTTGCCTAAGGCAATCTTTATAGATCCTTAAAGAGCAATGTGACCCTCACTGACATCTGCACAGAGTTAGAAAGTTTTCTTCCTGAGGAATCCAAATTGACGTCCTTGTAACTGCCACCATAGTGACACAAATGATACTCCTGACCGAGAGCCGTTCAGATGTGGGAAGACATTTGGTTTTACACTCTGAGCTTTCTGTTCTCTGGGTTAACGCCTCCTGTTTTCTTTAGCTCCATTGTCTGTAACTTGGCTCTCTTATTATTCCGTTGCCGCCTCTTCATAAGTTACTGTGGGTTTGGGCTAGAGGACTTACGTGAAGAAACAGGCAGGTCTACGATATCAGAGGACGAGAGAGGAGGGTCCGGTTTGGCGTCTTGCTCCCAGTTCCCCTCAGCTGTGCAAAGGCGTCAACTGGCTCCAGACTCGTTTATGATCTCATTGGATGGTGCGATTACATTTGCTTTCAGTATGGGTCATGCAGCCCATGCTCCTCCCTGGCTTGTGTCCAGATAGCTTAAGTTTCTCTTTTGGGCTGGTAAGCAATTCGAGGCAATTCTTCAGTCCTGCCTTTGCCTCTGTTGCAGCCTGGAAATGGTTACTTGCGAACCACTTCTGTAGACAGGGTAATGGCCTATCGATTGCTGAACAGGTGGTAAGGGTACAGTTTGACTTTTAGATATAATTTTGTTTTCTGCCTTTTGGCTTGTTGCTGGAAGGTATTTTATGCTGTAAACTTACTGTGGGATAATTTTGATTTCAATGCTTGTCAATAGTTTTAACTTTCATTATGCTTTTTTCCCCCCCTAAAGCACAGACTGACATGGTACATTGGGGCCATGTGAGGATTAAGGAGAGAAAAGGCAATGTGCTCTGCTAAACTGAGGCTTTGGGAAGAACAGATTGTCATTTGGCAAACCTAAGTGAATCTATGTGCTGACTGTTTCTCAGAGCGCTTCGTGGAATGCTGTAACCTTGAGGGATATTCTGTGATTAAAGGGCTCCATGATCGTATAATTTAAAAGTGATGTAGAATATGCCTCCCTCTTGGAAAGAACTTTTCATCCGATCATGTGGAAGGTGCTAAGATTTTCAGCAGTGAAGAGGTTGTTTGAACTTTTTAAATTTAACACTGACCATGCTTATTTGGTCATGGAATTCCTCAACAAGAGGATGGTGGTACCCATCAAAATCCTGGAAAAGCGGCATTCCGTTTGACACACTATGGGGAATGAGTTGCTAAGCTATGCGATATACCCGTGAATGTTTGTGCCCCAGGCATTCACTCACAAACATGGCAAATGCCTATCATGTGCCTCTGCTGTTCAGGAGACATTTTCTCATCTCTTCTTGGAAATTAATTTGAGAATTCATCCCGCAGGGCATGTCACCATAGCAGTGTGGTCCTGGAGTGAGGTAGCATCGAGCAGTTTGTGTCAGGACATGGGGAAGGGCAAAGAGGAAAGAGACCACTGAGAGCTCATAACAATGGTATCTGGTAGAGCTTTTAAGTGAAAATTTGTGAGAATGATTGATAAGGGTAGCTAGGAAAGAGCATGTGAGCGGGAGGTAGTCAATTCGGCAAAGGTGAGGAAGAAGGAATTAATGCATGGAAGGTGGGTGGGGAGCAAGTACGTTCCACGCCTTGGCTAATGCATGAGAAAGATGTGTTGGAAAGAAGAAAATGCTGCTGTCGAGAGAGAAATTTAGAGGACAGCGAAGGAAGGACACTTGATCTTCACCCCAGAGTTTGAAATAAGCATGAATGGTGTTAGGGATCTCCTTAAAGATCTCCAGGGAGGACAGGATAGGATGCAAACAATTCTCACGGACCCAGGCCCCTCTGTCTGCTCTCCCACATGTTGGAGGTGATTCCTGGCCGGCATCGAGACCGCGGGGGTGGAGGGCGGGGACAGCTGGGGAGAAGAACATGGTAATTGCAAGCCGCAGAGAGACGATTCCAGCTCAGCTCAGCTGTTAGGAGGACAGCGAGTGGGATCCAGGTGTTCCCGAAGGGTACATTTCTCCTCGGGTTTCATTAAAATTGGCTTTGCCCCCCTCCTTGAAGCAACACTGGAGTTGTCAATGAAGTTCTTAGCTGGAGGCTACTCGATCACCATCCGGTCATTAGGAGATAAAAACTATCGATCATTATTTGTCTGCTGCTCGTTGGAACGGCAGGCCTCCAGCTAATATCTTTATCCACTTCTAAGGCTGTCAGCCTATTGATTATCGACTTTTTTTTTTAACCAGTTGATTGGAGTGTGAGTTGCAAAAGAGATTACTTTTAACCAAATGATGGGAAATTTGATCATGAAGCATTTGTAGAAGAGCATGGGAAGCTTATGATGAGACTCTTTTCTGGTCTACGAAAGGGGTGGGCAGGTGGTCGGACGCCTGTCTTTTCTGTTTATCTTATGATCTCGTCACTCGAGAAAAGCTCAAAATGCCAAGAAAAGAAGAATGAAAAAGCAAGAGAGTGACCCAGACCCGCCCTCACAATCTTCCTGGCCTTGGTTTACTCACCTGGGCGAGGAACTCACTGGTGCCAGACACTGGCTTACGTTCTGAGGCTGTGGTCATGGCAGGACAGGGCGTGGTTCCTCTGCCAGGGCCGCCGAACCCCTGGGGTGTGTGAAGCACAGAGCAGACCAAAGCAGCTTTGGTCTCTGGTTTTCTGCAGTGAGCTCTGCACTGCAGCTTCAGGGAGTCTAATATGGGCACCCAGGACTTTTCCTGAGGCATGCTCTGATGGGAAACACAGCAGTCCTTGGCAGAGGCAAAAGCCAAAGACACAAAAGATACCCCCTCTCTTAAAATTAATGACATGGCATCACGGAATGAAGAGTAACCTTATGAGGGAGATCTCTCAGTGGGAGATTCATCAACGATACAATCAACAGGTATTCACTGAGGCTTCTAGGGCCCAGGCTTGTGCAGGTAGAGGAAGGATCCTGGTGACAAGGGTCCCTGGTCTTGGGGAGCTCAGCTTCTGTTTGGATGATGAAGATACTCTTACATAGAACTGTCGTAGCCTCTGTGCCCTGAGTCCGGGTGAGAGAGGGTGTGAAATGTTCCCTGCAGGAGGCAGAACTCATTCTGGTCTTTGAAAGACAGACAGAGTTTGAAGAGGTAGAGGGAAGGAGGGGGACATTCGAGGTGTCTGGGACAGTGGGTACAGGCCCGGCTAGGATAACAGGGATCACTGTTGAGGACAATAGTCCTTACTAGTTGCCGGTTCCACTGTGTGTGTTTTTAACAGCTTTTTAGAAATATGATTAACATACAATAAACTTCATATATTTCGAGTGTATAATTTGATAAGGCTTGACTTATGTTTGTACCCCAAAAGCATCCTTATGATCAGGATAATATCATCCACAAAAGAGCCTTGGAGACCTTCTGTAATTCCTGCTCCCACCACTCCCCGTTCCCCCACATCCCCTAGTAACCATCTGCTGACTATTTTATTTAAACAGAATTTTGTTATCTGTATAGTTAGCCCCGTTCCACTGAGCCCTTTGTGAATGAAACTAAATCTAGGACCTTAAAATCCTCCATTTCACATTTATCAAATAAACAACTCTGCACCAAAGGCAAAGAGAATTGGAGGGAAGAAAAGGTAGCACGTGCTTAAAGAATCACATGGTCTTAGACCCTGGAGGGTCCCTAAGAACAGACCCCTACCTTTAGGAAAGTAAGATACTATCATCTTTATTTTACATGTTCTGGCAACTCTGAATGTTCAGGGACTTATCCAGGGGTCAATAAAGAGTAACTTTAGCCCCGTCTCCACGTGTAGTAGACACTCGCTTTTGCAATGATTCCGTTTGTAGTGTTCTTCTCTCGCTCTTTTGAATGTCTCAGGGGTGCTTTCCTGTCCCCCGGTCCCCACACCTCTGCCCGGCTACCGACTAGCCGGTCACACGCCTCCTAACGGCTTTTGGAATATTCTGCCTTTCTGGATGAGGGCAAAACAGACATCTCTTTGAAGTTTTTCCGGGAAAGCTATAAAGCTACACAATTAACAATTTTCCTGTTCATTTTCAGTCCCCTTGTGGTCCTGGCCTCTGACGGTGGATGGATGGCTGTTTCTAACATTCCCTCCATATCATTTGTCACGTCCTGGCACAGTGACAGCAGCTTCTCTGTTTCTAGACGGCCAGGAACTAGAATGTCAGGCAGGGAAACTAAATAACTTTTCACCCTTAGGACACAGTTCCTTCTTCAGAGACCTGCCGGTCCCCGAAAGCTGGGGTGAGGCCATTGAGCTGTTGAAACAGGGAACATTTCTACCAGCCTGGAGCGTGACGGTGAAGGCTTTATTCTGATCGTGCCTGGTCCTAGAGAATTGATTTAGAAAAATGGCCTGGAAGCTTTGCAGACAGTGGGATTTGTCCTCGTCCCTAAAAAAATGAGCTACAGTGTCTGTCATCTTTCAGCGAGGTTCTGTCTGCTAATAGGGAATTATGTATAGCCAAGAGCAACTGTAATTAACAGGGCAAAGAGTTTGGTATGGATAACAATGATAACAACAATATCAACAGCGATGTCAGCTGATGCCCAAAGTCTGAGAAAAATATATGCCAAGTACCCTCACATCTTAAAGTGATAGGCTAACCCATCTATAAACGACTTTAAAAGGCACGGGTCCTAGGCTGTTCTGTCAGCATTAGCTCCTCACCTGCCTCCAGGGTATAAAGGAAAAGAGGTGGAAGATTGGATTAAGGATTCCTTTGGGGAAAGTTGTCAATGCATAGTGATTAGTTCCCCTCCAAGTCCCGAGTGGGAAAGAGAGGTGGAGGCTTCCCTTCTGATCAAGGGGGCAGCTCAGGAAGCCTTACCTGTGTTCTCTGGCCTTTGGTGGACGTGGAGGCTGGACTCTGTTGGCTGTTTTGGGTAGCGGCAGTGGGGCAGAAAGAATCAGAACGGCCCTGGGAAGAGCATGTCCTTCTGGGGTGTAACTTGGCTTCGGTGTGCATTTCTTGTAGAGCAGAGGATGTTCTGAGGAAGACGTCTGCCCTCACCTCTCCAGCTGCCTGCAAAGGACTCCTGGAGAGGTGAGGGGACCTCGGAAAGATGCCAGTGACTGAGGGAGTGGTGTGGGCCAAGGAAGCATCATTTTTGTAAGAGACTGTAAGGTTGCCGTCCCCATAACAGCACCCCATGAAGAAAAGGATTAGCTTCGGACAACATTTGCTGTATTCCAAGAGCACCAAGCTGGATTGCCTCAACCTGCACCAATCCCAGAGGACTTTTCCTGCCCCTTTCTTTCCCTCCCTTTCTCCCTTGCAGTGGACCCCATGGGGCCATAAATCAGCACTGTAGTGGGGAGGAAGGAGCGAAGAGAAAGAGCTGACTTCTCCCTTCGGGCCTCCACGACTACGTGGGCCTGTCTGGTGAAAATGTAAATTGAAGATTTTAGAATTTCTAACACTATATAGGACTGGACTTCTTAATGTGTCCCTCAAAAGCAATTACTTGATTTTTATTGGAGAGTTCACAAAAATGTCATGAGACTTGTTGGAAATTCGTACACGAGCAAGGAGGACCAGTCTCAGAGGACGGGTTGAAAGAGTTCAGTTTCGTTGCTTGTGCTCTATTGAGTCTGGTTGGTTCAATTAATCAGTCACATGTACATAATATATTTTCAAAACATATCCATTCGCATTATCTATATGATACCTACCTGTCCGTCACCTGGTTGGGTGCACATGATCTGCAGATGAGCTCAAATATTGCTTACGTGTTATTTCCCATGCGGGGCCTCAAATGTGGCCGCTGCCGTCTGGGGCCTAGCACCTCAAAGCCTCTCGTGTGTCCTGCAGCTATGCTCACATTTGGCGACTGCAGCCCTTGAGCAGACGTGGGAGACCCGCGGGAAGGTTTCCCAGTGCTCTGGAAGCTCGCCCC
>NW_011888809.1:3123001-3131825 GCF_000151845.1 Pteropus vampyrus
ATTCCTTTGGGGAAAGTTGTCAATGCATAGTGATTAGTTCCCCTCCAAGTCCCGAGTGGGAAAGAGAGGTGGAGGCTTCCCTTCTGATCAAGGGGGCAGCTCAGGAAGCCTTACCTGTGTTCTCTGGCCTTTGGTGGACGTGGAGGCTGGACTCTGTTGGCTGTTTTGGGTAGCGGCAGTGGGGCAGAAAGAATCAGAACGGCCCTGGGAAGAGCATGTCCTTCTGGGGTGTAACTTGGCTTCGGTGTGCATTTCTTGTAGAGCAGAGGATGTTCTGAGGAAGACGTCTGCCCTCACCTCTCCAGCTGCCTGCAAAGGACTCCTGGAGAGGTGAGGGGACCTCGGAAAGATGCCAGTGACTGAGGGAGTGGTGTGGGCCAAGGAAGCATCATTTTTGTAAGAGACTGTAAGGTTGCCGTCCCCATAACAGCACCCCATGAAGAAAAGGATTAGCTTCGGACAACATTTGCTGTATTCCAAGAGCACCAAGCTGGATTGCCTCAACCTGCACCAATCCCAGAGGACTTTTCCTGCCCCTTTCTTTCCCTCCCTTTCTCCCTTGCAGTGGACCCCATGGGGTCATAAATCAGCACTGTAGTGGGGAGGAAGGAGCGAAGAGAAAGAGCTGACTTCTCCCTTCGGGCCTCCACGACTACGTGGGCCTGTCTGGTGAAAATGTAAATTGAAGATTTTAGAATTTCTAACACTATATAGGACTGGACTTCTTAATGTGTCCCTCAAAAGCAATTACTTGATTTTTATTGGAGAGTTCACAAAAATGTCATGAGACTTGTTGGAAATTCGTACACGAGCAAGGAGGACCAGTCTCAGAGGACGGGTTGAAAGAGTTCAGTTTCGTTGCTTGTGCTCTATTGAGTCTGGTTGGTTCAATTAATCAGTTACATGTACATAATATATTTTCAAAACATATCCATTCGCATTATCTATATGATACCTACCTGTCCGTCACCTGGTTGGGTGCACATGATCTGCAGATGAGCTCAAATATCGCTTACGTGTTATTTCCCATGCGGGGCCTCAAATGTGGCCGCTGCCGTCTGGGGCCTAGCACCTCAAAGCCTCTCGTGTGTCCTGCAGCTATGCTCACATTTGGCGACTGCAGCCCTTGAGCAGACGTGGGAGACCCGCGGGAAGGTTTCCCAGTGCTCTGGAAGCTCGCCCCTTGTGACGTTCCTGGGTGTTCAGAGCAAGGAGAGTATTGTGCACTCAGACAGTCAGAATTGTTTGGGGCAGAGGGATGCTTCGGTACTAACAGGGCCCTTCCTAATCTTTCATTGTCACTGTTCCCCAGTCACGACTCCACTGTTCCTGTGCAGTAAAGCTAGCCTCTCCACGGTTCCCCCGAAGTATCCTACATTCACGTACTTAGGCTTTGCTTAAGCTCGTCTCTCTGCTTTAAATGCTCTTTCCTATCTCCAGCATCCAAGTCTTGACTTTCTTCCAATTCCTGTCTCCCTCCCTTCCTCCCCCAAGTCTTCTCTGATGCTTCATGTGAGAGTTAATCCTGTCTCTCATTCTGTCATGCGTTGTTGAGGTCTCTGTGTGGTCACCGTGGTCGTAGTTGCTGGGACCATGTCATCCGTGCTGTTTCTGTCAGACTGGTCTACGAGCTCCCAGAATACAGAGATACAGCTTCTCTCATTTCTGTGTCATCTCCACAAACCTGTGGGTGCTCACCGAATATTTGTCAACTGGAAGTAAATTGCAAATTACCACTTGTGGGTGAGTTGTAAAGGATGTGTGATCTGGCATATCAAAAATACATTAAAAAAAAAAAAAAAGGTGGGTCTTGAGCCCTAGCAAATGTTAAAGTCTCCTGGAGTATTTTATGATTTGTGTATATCCATAGATAATTCAGGTGTTCAGTTCTTTTCATTCATAGCCAAACCTCATGAATCCCGTGATTGAAAAATGAATGGGGAAGTCGGGGATCTGGTTAAAATCCTCCACAACCACTCCTTTGCCAGGTAAAAGGAAAACAGACTACTTGGGGAAATAGAGGCCAGGTTGAGGAGGAGGGGAGGGGCAGGTGTTTTAATTCTGGCTCAGTGAGGACCTTCGATATCTTAGACGAGAGAGTCATGTATTCCACCAAGGCCTGGGGCTGGTAATAATTTTCCCCAGTAGGCCAGGTGGGGAGTTTTAACTCAAATACACAAATATGGCAGCTTAGAGGTGAGTCAGGGAATGGTTTTGAGCAAACTGGTTCCTAGGGTGACCTAAATGTCAAGGTCGATGGGGTAGGGTGTGGGGGGTTGTAGGTGAATTTTTCATTCAATATAGAAAGAGCAACAGGTGCAAAGACAACAGCATCCATAATTACTTTTGAAGCCAGTTGTGCTTGGCACTGCGCTCGGGGGCTGGCCAGGCAGAGTGGTTGGCAATCTGCCAGGGTACATGGCTTCAGCCTTCATAGGGTCAGGCACTGCTATTTTGCTTGGTTGCTGCTCCTGATCATTTTTCTCTTCTGCCTTTTATTTTTCCTTCAGACCTTTTGGTACCCAATGATTTTTGATTAATTTATTTACCATCGTTGGGTGATTGATGCTGTTTGGTGCTGGTACTTTGTAACTTTCCAATTCTTCTAGTTGTCAATGTGACAGCCCCTTGATGATTAATTAGACCCTGTCCCTTGCTCTTTTCATTTTCCCTCTGCACTGAGGCTCTTGGTTTTCAGCAAATATAAATATTTCTAAATGCAGATTTAATGATTGAGAATACCCAACAAAATCCAGTAAGATCTATGGTACCTTCACTCTCCCTTACTTTCCCACTGAAATTTAATACATTGTGTTTTTTCCTCTTTACCGTCTACTTTAGATTTTGAGAATCCTCTTGCCTTTTAGGATCCCCCAAGCTGTTTTCCTGCTCTTCTGGTGACCCTGTCTGTGCATGATTCTCCTGTCTCACTTTCTCATCTGTCCATTTCCTTGATTTAAGCGAGCTCACTTCCCTCTACATAATGCAAAAGTTTGGAATGGTGGTGAGAAAGCCCCTGTTATGTTCCTCATACCATGAGAAGCACTTTTCTACCAAGTTCATAAAATATTTATCAAGCACTTATATGCCAGAAACCCCCCCTAGAACCTTTACACAAGGTATTCATCTTTATCTCTACTGTATAGACAAGGAAGTCGAGGCTCTGGGAGAATAATCGATACATTTTATGTCATACAGATAGGAAATGGCAGAGCAGAGATTTAAACCCAATCTTTCTGACTTTATCAACTGGTATTATTTTCCATGACGCTGTTCTGAAGTTGATCGAGATAAGTGGAGAAATTCCTAGAGCCTCAGAATTTGGAAGGGACCATAAACTCTCTCTGTACAGGTAGTTCTTAAACTTAGGTAATTAGACCCATGCTTGACGAGCTGCAGAAAAATCACTTAGAATGCTTATTAAAATACAAATTCCTGGGCCTTCCCACAGCTGTTAAAGAAGTCCGATTTGGCTCAGAACTGTGTATTTTTAAAGCGTGGCCTATGCTATTCTGATTTTCAGCCAGGCTAATGAATGGGTACTATCAGCCCACTACTACTTAGTGCAGGACTTTTCTTGACATCGTTGTAGAGAGATGACCATACAGCCTCTGAGGTAGGGAGCTCATTCATAGCTTTTATGAGCGAGCAGTCCTTAATACTTTTGGAAAATTCTTTCTCACGTTAATCTGTCATCAGTTCCTCTGTCACCATAGTTTGTGATCATTGTGATATAAATGATAGGCACTACTTATTAAGTGCTCACTGATTTCCAGTGAGGTGCTAAATGTCTTAGATCTATTATGACACTCAAGTGCCCCAACGACTCTCCGAGTTTGGCATTATTATTTATCTTCCCACATTGTAGAGGAGATGATTTCATTCTAGAGATACAAATAATATGTTTATTCTATCTATTCTATATCTTCTCTCCAGATATTTGCAAGTAACAACCTTCCCAATCCCTTTACATTTTTATAATTTAATATGACAACAAAAAATTCACCCGATACTGACTTTTTCCAAGGCAAGGTGCTAACGTTGCAAAAATAAAGGTCTGTCTCCTTAAGGCTCGACGATCTAGTGGGAAGACACGTGTGAACTTTAACTCCGATGTAGCTTTATGTGCGAGCCTTGCCTCTTTAAGTGGATGTAAGAGTCCTTGGGGGCAGAGCCTATATAGTCTCCCCTTTTCTTCCCTATAGTCAGTGGTTGGACTTGTGATGGGAAATTAGTAGACAGTTGTCATGGGTTAATTGAGACTCTTTTGCTTTCATTCTTAATGTTTCCTAGGTGAGTCAAGTGATTGGACACAGAAGAGGGGATGAGGCTTTCTTGGATTCCTAAAACTTATGCCTTTGAGATGGCTCATGAATTTTGTTGGACTCCATGCATCTGTGATGCGCAGAATGTCTCCCTGGGAGATAATAGCTGTGATGGTTCATTTTTCAACTTGGCTGGGCTAAGGGATGCCCAGAGAGCTGGTAAAACATTATTTCTGGGTGTGTGTATGTGTGTGGATGTCTCCAGAAGAGAGTAGCGTTTGAGTCAGTAAACTGAGTGGAACAGATCCTCCTTCATCAGCGTGCCTGGGCTCATCCAATTTGTCAAGGGCTCCAATCGCACAAGAGGCGGAGGAAGAGTAACCTCATTCTCTCCTCCTGAGCTGGGATCTCTTCTTATCTTCTCCTGCCTGCAGACATCAGGGCTCCTGGTTCTGCTTTCGGACTGTGGGAGTTACCCCCTGTGGGAGGTACTTATTCTCAGGCCATTGGACTTATATTGAATTATACCACTGGCTTTCCTGGTTCTCCAGCTTGCAGATGGCATGTTGTGTCATATCTCGGCTTCTATAATCGTGTGAGCCAATTCCCATAAAAATTTTCCTCTTACATGACTAGATGTATCCTCTTGGTTCTGTTTCTCTGGAGAACTCTAATACAATAGCTGACCACAGTGTCCTAACCCAGTAGATAAAAAAGCAGGATTTATAACAAGGAAATGTGGGAATCCTATCCACATCATTGACTTTCTCCATGATCTTGGATCTGTCCTTACTCTTTGACTTTTTCCATCTGCCAAATGGGAATACTGAGTCCTTATTAGTTGTAAGGGATATGGAGAAGGAAAGTATTAGTTGTTATTAATGTACTTTAAACTTTTTAGTGACACTAGCTGTATAATATAGATCGTTCTTGTTTTAAACAAGGGGTGCTGAACAAAACCAAGGAACATTAAATTATGAATTACAGAAGAGATAAATTATGGAGGTACTTATTATTTAAATTGCAGAAATATTTCTCATTTTCAACCCAGGGTTCCTTTGTAAAGCAATCTGTCTTGTGCTTTTAAAAAAGTAATTAAATTTACAAAAATTTGATTTGCATGCAACTTTTTAGAAACATTTATGATGTAAAGTGAGATATCATCTGACTAAATTAGAGAATTTACCAATATGTTTTGGCTTAGCACGAGTATCACTTCCTCTAAGGATGTGAATATTGGCAAATTGAATCTTACTTCTCCCCTTCTCCAACAGAGACTCTTCAAGTCCAGTTTTGAAGCAGCTGGTCTGAGAATTAGTAGTCACAGTGGAAATACTGGGATTCACGCTCTAGATCTGTCAATAAAGCACTCATGATCTCAGGGAAGTCAAGCTCACGAGACCTCACTTTTCTCATCAAGGAAATGAGATTGTTGGAGTTGATGGTCCCTTCCAGCTTTAGGTTCACTGACAGGGCTCATTACTAAAAGAACTGATCTAAAATTACAAAGGAGAAGAGCTGGCATACTGTCAACGTGTAATAAATGTTCAATCGATGGACGAAGAAAGTCTTGATTTTTTTTCATTTCTTTCCAAACCGATTCTGAAAATCTCCAAATTTACGATAAAAACAAAATCAGTCCAGGAAACCCTTTTCCTTACTCTTCACTGGCTTGATCTCTCTTTAGCATTTTTGCATCTTCAATTCTGGTGCGGAAAAAGACATTAGCTCTGTGTATGTATCAGGATTTGCATTTCAAGTTGTGAAATTGCAGATAATCGTTCCAAGTACCAGAGAGATAGAGAGACACGGTGACCCATCTCAGCTCATCTCTTCCACAGTTTCCCCGCACAGCTGGGCAGCTTCCTTTGCCTTTGCTGCCTGTGAACTGCCACCAGCCACTGCTCCACCCTCCCATCGGCCTCAGATGTCTGTGCCTCCTTCCCAAGCCATGAATCATCAGAGGAGCTGAGGCTTCTCCAGCTTTGTGTTCCTGGCAGAGGTGTTGTTTCCTCGTGAAAGTGGAGGGGAGAGGGTTGCTAAGGAACACCATTAACATGCTGACGGCACAACAATCTCGGAGAGTTTTGGCCTCTGCAGTTTGACTCTAATCAGGAAATCATTTTTAGAAGGATTTGTCAGTGTAAGAAAACAAGCTCCTGAACTAAATTAGGATCTGGATTTTTTTTTTTTTTTTCCCCTCCTCTCCCAATCTGCAGTGCAAGGCAGATTGGTGAGTCCTCACGGTTTTGTGTGTGGAGAATTTGTTTCTGCGGCAGATTTTAATTCGGAGCTTCTGAAGGTGTCTGTGTTCCTGAGAACTGCAGTTTTGGATCAGCACCCTAGAAGGTTTGAGGCTCATGTCTCTTTCCCTCAAACCGCTTGGCTCTCTTGGCAAGGCGGCCCAGGCTTCAGAACTCTTTAATCTGATTGTCCGCCTCGCCCCGCCTCCTCTTTCCCTCCCAGTAATGAATTCACAGCATGTCTCTGGGAAATTAAGGTAATGCATTACACTGTTGTCTCCCTATCTTTGCAGCAAGGATAATAGTATTTAACCCACCTTTGCAGTATACTGAGTGGCCTGTCAGCATCTCTTTTTCAGAAGGACAACTCGAAAACATTTTAATAAATGCTCCTTAACTATATGCTTTAAAAATACATGGGGCCAAATGGCAAACAGCTCAGTAATAACTAGTTCAGCAAACAAGACTAGTCATTCATCACTCCGCTACTTTGGTTTTTCTCCTCTCTCTCTCCACATCCTTCCATTGCTCCAGGGACCCGTTGTCTCTATTAGGGGTCAGAATGTTTGGGGGAACCTAGAGTTTTGGTAGTTACGGACCAGTGCCTGCTGCCCGTGCACATCTCAGCATCTCTGAAACTGGGAGAGCAGCTGAGTTTCATATCTGCAGGCCTCCCAACGGACTGCTGGAGTGAGTGCCCAGCTCCGTAAGTTGCATAAAGAACTGGGTAGGACTGGTCTGAGGTCCTCTGTCATATACCTGTGGTTTCATTCCAATGAAGTTAGAGACCTAATCACACTTGGGATGTCCTGTCAGGCTGATTTACTTATAATCCCTCTTTGTGGAGGTGTTTGTTTGCACAAACCACAGGCCTGAGGCCTGGAGGTCTTTCCTGGAGAAAGTAGGGCAAAACGTGCGTTCTAACTTCTCGTCTCTTCCACGTCTCTTCCACAAAGACAGAGGTGGCCACAGACACTTCACGGAGCGAGAAAATGCCCATCATTGTGACACGTGAGCCGGTGCTGGGGGTCAGAGGGCAGCGTCAAGGGCCAAGCCCTGATATGTTTGCAGGGCTGGCTTCTTGAGAGGACATGGCAGTAGGTGGTGCTCAGAGGCTTTAGATGTCCCTCCTATGTACACAGAGTACCTGATATCCAACTGTTATCGTTCTGTTCCATGGATTTGAGGCCATTTGGGAGTTTTCAGCAACTCCATGATGTCAGCTTGGAGAATATTCTTCCCATGATTTCTGCCGATGCTGTGCACGTGTCTCCATTTGAAAACCCTGTGTTGATAAATGCCCCTTAACCCTCCTGACATACACCAGAATCCTAACGATGAAGGAGAAGAGTTAAACTCAAAGAGTCAGAAATTTGCTATGGCTGTGGGGCCCTGCCTTTCGTGGAAAAAAAAAGGACTTTGGCTCTCCCCTCAATCTCCCCTTTTCCTTCTGGGCCCCGACTGCTGTTTACATGGCGTGACGGCTGGGATGGGCCCACAGGAAGGGACTCTCCCTCTGTGCCAGTGCAGGAAGGAACGCGGCATCGATCTATCAGCAATTATAAGCTCGATGTGTTTCCCTTGAATTTTTAGAAAAACCAAAGGTACTTTGCAAGTGCAATAGAGCTTCCAATTAGGCATTTAAGTTCCCCATTTCTATTTCCCTAATGGCTTGACTTGCTCTCTTGCTTTATGAAATGAAAATAGCTTTATTTGGGCATGAGGATGCAGCTGACTGCATGCTTAATATGCTTCTGCAACAAGTTCCTGTCTTTTCCTAGCATGTGCAATGGGCAGAAAAATATATTCCAGGCTATTCCTCCTATGCATTCACGGCCATTTGCTCCATTCCCATCCCTTTGCTAACTGAGGGTAGTGCCGTCCAGACAGAAGCACCCAGAAGGCTGGTATTTAAGCCTTCATAAGGAAAAGTGTCTTTGAAGTGAGGCCGCTGGCCCCAAGATCCTGATTGTGGGGAAGAGTATGGAGTTGTGGACTTATCAAGGGCTCAGTGGTACAAGTAATGCCATGAGTTGCAGCAGATGTGGAGGACAAAGAAAAGGCTCCAGAGAGACCTCAGCTGAGTTTGAAGAAGGAAATAGCAGTCAGGGATGAAGCATCAAGCTCTGTGAAGCTGTGGGGTTAGGGGTTAAGCAGTTCTTTCTTCACTGGGAAAATAGACTTGAAAATAAAAAATGTGCCCACTTCCAACTTCACCTGGTTGAAGACCATACAGAGCCAGACGCTCAGGGTCCAGAAGCCGAATAGTCCCCCCATTCTGGGTGTTCTGGTTTACGGAACACACTGAGTCAACTA
>NW_011888809.1:3131875-3143451 GCF_000151845.1 Pteropus vampyrus
CGTCTCTTCCACAAAGACAGAGGTGGCCACAGACACTTCACGGAGCGAGAAAATGCCCATCATTGTGACACGTGAGCCGGTGCTGGGGGTCAGAGGGCAGCGTCAAGGGCCAAGCCCTGATATGTTTGCAGGGCTGGCTTCTTGAGGGGACATGGCAGTAGGTGGTGCTCAGAGGCTTTAGATGTCCCTCCTATGTACACAGAGTACCTGATATCCAACTGTTATCGTTCTGTTCCATGGATTTGAGGCCATTTGGGAGTTTTCAGCAACTCCATGATGTCAGCTTGGAGAATATTCTTCCCATGATTTCTGCCGATGCTGTGCACGTGTCTCCATTTGAAAACCCTGTGTTGATAAATGCCCCTTAACCCTCCTGACATACACCAGAATCCTAACGATGAAGGAGAAGAGTTAAACTCAAAGAGTCAGAAATTTGCTATGGCTGTGGGGCCCTGCCTTTCGTGGAAAAAAAAAGGACTTTGGCTCTCCCCTCAATCTCCCCTTTTCCTTCTGGGCCCCGACTGCTGTTTACATGGCGTGACGGCTGGGATGGGCCCACAGGAAGGGACTCTCCCTCTGTGCCAGTGCAGGAAGGAACGCGGCATCGATCTATCAGCAATTATAAGCTCGATGTGTTTCCCTTGAATTTTTAGAAAAACCAAAGGTACTTTGCAAGTGCAATAGAGCTTCCAATTAGGCATTTAAGTTCCCCATTTCTATTTCCCTAATGGCTTGACTTGCTCTCTTGCTTTATGAAATGAAAATAGCTTTATTTGGGCATGAGGATGCAGCTGACTGCATGCTTAATATGCTTCTGCAACAAGTTCCTGTCTTTTCCTAGCATGTGCAATGGGCAGAAAAATATATTCCAGGCTATTCCTCCTATGCATTCACGGCCATTTGCTCCATTCCCATCCCTTTGCTAACTGAGGGTAGTGCCGTCCAGACAGAAGCACCCAGAAGGCTGGTATTTAAGCCTTCATAAGGAAAAGTGTCTTTGAAGTGAGGCCGCTGGCCCCAAGATCCTGATTGTGGGGAAGAGTATGGAGTTGTGGACTTATCAAGGGCTCAGTGGTACAAGTAATGCCATGAGTTGCAGCAGATGTGGAGGACAAAGAAAAGGCTCCAGAGAGACCTCAGCTGAGTTTGAAGAAGGAAATAGCAGTCAGGGATGAAGCATCAAGCTCTGTGAAGCTGTGGGGTTAGGGGTTAAGCAGTTCTTTCTTCACTGGGAAAATAGACTTGAAAATAAAAAATGTGCCCACTTCCAACTTCACCTGGTTGAAGACCATACAGAGCCAGACGCTCAGGGTCCAGAAGCCGAATAGTCCCCCCATTCTGGGTGTTCTGGTTTACGGAACACACTGAGTCAACTATGGCCCTTAGACCTGTTCACATACCTGAGCAGCTCTTTTGAAACCTCTTCAGAAGAGCTATGGTGTTCTCTTGTCTGCCCAATTCTTACCCTTCCCTCAAGCTCTGCGCAGCCCAGAAGCCTTCTGAGGACATCCCAGCCGGTGCTCCGTGTACCTGTTGCGTTAGGTCTGTACTAAGGCAGGGCTGTCTCCTCATGTCATGCGTAAGATCATGTGCTTTTCTTCCCTGGCCCCCAGGGCGAATAGCTGGGCACAGGTAGTGTTCCCAGAGGCATGTCACTAGACTCACAGGAAGTGGAACTGTAGCAATGGGGAAGTTGGAGATAGTACAGCCCTTTTCGCTGGTGGCAGCAGGTTGGGAATGCCCTCAGGTTTCCTCTTGCTACTGCCTGGGCGGGCCAGCAAGTTTTTCACATGGCTGGTTAAATGCAGAACCCGCTTCGGAGAAGACCACAGCCACGGCTCCGGGCTGCTTCGCAGAGTGGAAAGTAATCTATCTCTGCGTGGTCTGTGGCTGCTCTCGCTTTCTTGTCTAAATTGCCCTTGATCAGACCTGAGATTATAAAGGACATTGGCCATTGCTGTAGGCAGCTGTGGCTGAAAAATAGAAAAAAGAAAGATCTTAAGTGGGTTGGCACCTTCTTATTTCTGAGAACACTCTGGGCCTTTCTTAAAGCACATGATCCGCTAGGCAGTGTTGGCTGGCCTGCTGATGGGAAGGCCTGCTTTCCAAGTCTGAAGGAGACCCCGAGGTCATTGTGTCCATTCCTCTGCCTTCAGGCAGGATTAGAGATAAGCTGCCCTGCCAGAAGATAATCTCTTCTACTTGTAAAAGCTTCCAGAGCAGACGGATCTCTCTCTAGACCATTCATTGCAACTTTTAACAACCTTCGCCATCAGGAAATTCTCCCCCTTAGTTCCCCTAAATCCCTTATGCTGGGATTAAGTTCCTTTCCTTATTCATCCTCCCTAGTCGCTGCCAAGACTTAGCCTGCAGTGCCTCGGAATTCTTCTGATACCTGAAGATTAAATCTTGCCTGCCTGTCTTCCCCCTGAAAGAATCCTAGTTTCTTTTTTCCCAAGCTCTGCTGCCGGGCCAGCTCATCACCTCTGAGGCTGCCCTCTGATCTCCCTCCATGTGCCAGTCTCCCTGGTAAAGAGCCCACAACCAGACACAGGAGTCTAGTAAGTTTCCGACCCGTCTTGGGTCTAGCGAGACGTTTTCTTGAACCCATGGCATGGACATTACCTTCCTGGTCGCACACCCAAGTAGAGTTGTGTGTTGGTGACAGTCTCAGTCGTAGGCTTATGATTGCCTTTCAATCTACGAGCATAAGAGATCATTTTTCTTGATATCTTGGATATCAAGGGCAATATATATCACCCCCACCACCAATATCACTGCACCACTTTATCTACGCCGACGCTGACCATCACCACCACCGGGAACGAAGAGAAGGGAGAGTGGAGACGATTGCGAGCGCCTGTGGCTCTTCGGGCCGGCTCTGAGAAGAGCGGCCTGCGTCTGCAGAGCTGGCCGTCGTTTGGCCGTGGGCGCGCACAGCGCTGTGAGGATTGGCTCTCTCAGAGGACGTGCTGCTCCTTCCTCTCCTTTTCTGAGCCATCCCTGACCTTCTGACTTCTGTCCCCTTTTTCACAGTGCCAGGGTCCTCATGCTGTGCTCCTGCTGCCTATTCTCCACCCCACTTTCTACCCCCAACATGCCTCACCCCACAACCACCCTGCCCCAGGCGATCTTTCTTTTCTTGCTTGCAGTAGACCTCCACTCCAAACCGCCAGAGCTCCGTCTGCACTGGGCGGAGGGAAAGATAGGCTAGACAGCCACCCTCCTCGAGGAGAGTGAAGGTGAGACAGGTACTTGAGACACAGGTGTGGAGCTTAGCACATAGGATTTCACCTAGTGTCCACCATAGCAGAGATGTCAAAGGACAGCCCTCCTACAAGGCATTGAATGCAGAAGACTTCGGGCCGGTGGTCAGAGGAGGCTTCCTGGGGGAGGTGGGGCTGGGTGTGAGCTGAAACCGGGATGTAGGTGTTGCATAGGTGTTGAGTAGAGGTTAAGAGGAAGCACTTGATTGGCTCACGGCTTCTCTTTTGCATCCTTCCACCTCAAATCCTTCCAATTCTATCTACCTCGAGCTTCTAGAAGAGTACTCTTACTTTTCATTCCACTCATAAATGAAAAGAAAAAAAGAGACTTAATGAACATCTTCTATGAGCTGGAACTATTCCAGGCCAGAGGCTTCTAAAACTGTGCTGGGCACACTGGTGGACCATGACCAGATTCAAGCACTGGATTCTGATTCTCTCAGTTTCTGGCCTGGGCAGACAGGGCCTGGGCCTGTCTGGGCTCCTGGCACTGGCCACCTCTAATTACCGAGCAATCGTGGTGCCTTCTCACGTTGTACTGTGCAACAGTCTCATTTCCTGCATGTGCTCTGTGTGGTTGGAGACACTGTTCTGGGCTTTGGGATGCGGAGGTCACAAGGCAGGCAAAGCTCAACTCTAGCGGGATACGGTAGGCAGAATTCTAAGGTGGTCCCCAAGATCTCTCTCCATGGTGTACATGCCCTGTGTAATCCTTTCCCTTTGGGAGTAAGTGTGGACTATGAACACGATGGGGCACTTCCTCTCATGATTAGATTATGTTATTTGGCACAATTCACTTTATAAGTGTTGAGCCTCGTGCACCCGTCATAATCCGGTGACCTTTCAAGGGGCCTGGGCTTTTCCTGGTGGGAGAGATTCAAAGTATGAGAGGGCCTCCATGTCAGGAAGATTCTGCTTCAGAAGTTGGAGGGGCCATGTGGCAAGGAATGTGGGTGGCCTCCAGGAGCTAAGGGTAGCCCCTGGCTGACATAGCCAGCAAGGAAATGGGGACCCTCATCCTAAAATGAAAGAAACTGAATCCCGTCATAACTGCATAAAACCAGAAGAGAACCCCAAGTTCCAGATGAGAACGCAGCCCAGCTGTCACCTCTCTTTTAGCCCTTTGAGACCCTGAGCAAAGAACTCAGCCTCTCTATGCTCATCCTTCAGACCCACAGAACTCTGAGCTAATAACGGGTGTTGTTTTAGGCTAAGTTTATGGTAATTTGTTATGCAGCAATAGAAAACAAATCCATGGCGGATCATAGGAAAAAAAAATGGCTGTGCAGAAGACTAAGACTCAGAAATGTCAGAGTGGGCACTGTGGTTCCTCTACAAGGTGCAGCTAAGGAAACGCCACCTTTGCTGAGGTGATGTGTAAACTGAATGTTAAGAAGGACCCAGTTTGGTGATGATCAGGCAACAGAGCCGGCGGGAGAGGGCAAAGGCCCTGCAGCTCAACAAACCTGGTGTTTCCAAGTGCGGAAGCAGGACGCTGTGGCTGGACGCAGTCTACAGAGGCAGATGTGGCTGGACGCAGTCTACAGAGGCAGATACCAGCTCACACAGGGCTTTCTGTGACTGAACATGAAATCTGGATTTTTATTTTCAATGTGAGGTAAGCCAAGGAGAGTTTTCTGTAGCGGAGTCACACATCTGCACAATCTGATTTGTGTTTTTGAAAGATAACTCCAGATCCTGGCTGAAATTTGGATTGTAAGGGGTGGGGGTGCTAGGAGCAGGGAGGCTGGTGAGAAGGACATTGCATCGTCCTAGTGAGCCATGCTGGGGTCTGGGGCCGGGATTGTAGAGAAGAAATGAGAGATGTCGACTAGGCTGGTTTTTATCTTTTTTCCCCATCTTCTCCTTTTTTCTCTTTAAGCCTTTTAAAACTCATTCCTGTTCTTTCCTCCTTCTCTCCCTATAAATTTGTACACCTTCCTCCAGCTCTTGCCAGAGTAGAGGCCCATCTCCTTCCTGCTGAGGGCTGAGCTCATGGAATGTGTCTCTGGGATCTGGATAAATACAAGGCATAGAAGTGGGAACTTTTTGCAGGGCGCAGCTCCCTTGGGTTGGAGCAATTCCCACTGTAAAGGTGGCAGCTTTGTTGGACACACTTCAGGCGAAGCCAGTCCCTGGGCGTGGATAATCCTGGTCACACTGCTGGTGGTTAGCCCTTTGCACCTCAGTCTATCCCTCCCTAGAGGGACTTGAGTGTAGAAATGACACTTTCTTTATCTGTGTCACTGGTGCCCACCTGTACTTTGAGCATAGTAGGTAAATGCTTGGTGATCAATAATGGCAAAGTTGTTCTCAAACTAGCGTCAGGTAAAATCGACTCTGGACAGAAATGAACATGTGCCAATGTGGTCATTTATTCATTCATCTTTTCATTTATTCCATAAATATTTATTGACTATTATATGTCCAACCTTGTATACCACGCTGTGGATACCACATCAAACAGACAGTGTACCTTTTCTCTAAGAAACTTATATTCTTAAAGAGGAAATAGATTTTCTTTTTAAAAAAGTATAAAAACAACGAAGCAAAAAAATAAATAAAAATAAAAGCCCAATACAAATGGGGGTAGCGCTATGAAGGAAATAAACAAGAAAACGAAGTGCTTGGGCCCGGAGATTCCCAGAAGGACTAACTCCAAGTTCTGAAGGTATAATTTAATGAACGAACAAATGCACGAATCAATAAATTCCCTGCCCCTGGATTTGCTGTATTCTGCTCAATTTCTCTTCTCTGAGTCTATTTCTCCTGGGAGGAGGACTGTGGGGCGGGGGCAGCAGATACCAGCATAGGGTTTAAGGAGAAGGCAGCAAGCTTTAGTTTGCGTGTTCGATCCTGCTGCGGTGGGAGTGCGGTGGGCCGCGGTCAGGACCCGGGCTCTTCCAGAGTTGAAGGATGCGGTGATGGGGCCTCGATTAAGAAATGGGGAGAAAGAGATGGATTTGAGGGACATGTAAAAGGCATAAGGACAGGACATGGCGGTTTACTGGTTAAAGGAGGAGGAGGTTAAAGGTCAAGGGTCAAGGACCATTTCCAGATCTCTCTGTTGGATGACTGGCTGGCTGGAAATGTTCGTTTATTAAAATGAGACATTAACGGTAAGGAACAAGTGGGAGGAGGATTTTAGTTTTCGATACGTTTTGTTCAAGGCTCTTGTCTGTTAGGAAGTTGTTACACCTGTGACACCTGAGAGTGGGGCTGGAGATACAGGTATGGATGTTATGGCACAGGCACCGGAAGCCAGGAAGTGAAGGAGCTGAAGGAAAACTAACTTACAAGAACCAAACTTAAAGATGGGGAGAGAGAGGAGCTGGCAAAAGAACAAGTTAAATGGTAAAGAGAGGGTTTTATTAAGGGAAAAGGAACTTGCCCTTGGAGGTGGGGGAGGGGTGGAGCTGGAGCACAGGTGATGTTGGGAGGTGGGAGGGCCATGGTTTCCACTGAAGCGGCTCAGCTAGGTGTGTAGATATCTGGGGCGGGGTCCGGGGCGGGGGTGTGAGGGCGCCCATCTGATGCTGTCTATTTTCAATGTGGGTAGGAGGTGAGGTAAGCTGTTGCTTATGACTTCCCATTTTTTTTAAGAAGTGAAACTCCAGCGCAGTGACACCCACCGGAAGGACCCAGCAGAGCCGGAGGGGTTGAAGGTATGAGAGAGAAGCGGAAGCGACGGAAGCGGGTGTACGAGGAGCAGGGCTGCCTCTTCCAGCTTTTCAGGGGTGAAGTGTGGGTAGAGCTATGTAGGTGGGGTGTGTGTGTGTGCGCACTGTGTGTTATGCATGTTGTGTGTTTTCTGTGTTGTCCGTATTCTGTGTTGTGTGTGTGTGTAAGCGAGAGGTTCCATTCACATTCACAGTTACTGCCTTCTACATATTCTGTGAAGTTGGAGGCAAGCTCCAGCTTCATCCAGACTTACCTCGGTCTCAGTGGGGACCTCAGGGGAAGTCACGGCCAGTGCCTCCTCTCTTCCCAAGGAAAGGCCAGGCCACAACAGTACATGATGATGAAGGTGGTAGGAAACAGGTGGGCGAGCGGGGAATGCTCGAAGGGGCCTTTGAGGAAAAGGAAGGGGCGAGCTGTCCAGGAGACTTTCTGACAGCACGGAGGGGTCACTGCCCACTGGCCACAGGGCCACCGTAATAATTCCAGACCACACCAAGTGGCCGGGGTGGCCTGTTATGTGAAGTTCCCTGAATCTAAAACTGAGCAGGCCGAGACGGCCAGGGCTTCGGACCCCAGAGTGCCTGCTTTCCCCTCGGCTTCTAGAGAGGAAAAAGGCGGCATGGCGGTGGCAGAGGCCACCTGAGTGACCACTTTCCTGGTGAAGAGTAGGAAGGAGATCCCCCCGCGAGTCTTTACGATAGACCCGTGCGAATCTTTCTTTCTCTCTCCATTTTGGTATTGCTCGGTCTCACCACCTGCCCCGTCCTCCTCCCCAAATCTGTTCCATGAATAATTAGTGACAGCGACAGCAGGTTCTGTTTCTATAACGGAAGACACCTTTTGGCAGCTTTGAAACTCTTGTGTCTTTCTTGGCTTCATAAGCTAAGCTACTCACCTTGTATTTAAAACTGTGGCTCTAGACAGTTTACCCCTGAATGTCTCTGCATTCTGGTTGGTGAGTATTCATGGCTGCCATTCACATCATGGCTGTGGAACCTGAGGCGGCTGCAGAAGTGGAAGCCTGATGACCTTGAGTTCTGGGGACCAGCAACGGGTAGGCGGGTGGGAGGAATTATCAGGGTGGTAAGGGGCCAGATTCAGCACAAAACACTAGATTGTACAAGTGCGTTGTCTTGGATCAGCTTCCCTGGAAGCAGAGCCTTCGGTGGGGATTCCTGAGAAAGTGATTGGTTGAGAAGATGCTCTCAGAAGCAGGGCAGTGAGGGAGGCGGGAGAGGGAGGAGGAAGAAGGCCCCAAAGAGATGTGGCCTCTGCTTCACACCAGCTTCCTTTGGTCCCACAGCGACCTCTGGAGTGTGAACTGCACCCCAGCATTGGACTGTTGTGGCCTGGCCTTTCCCTGGGAAGTGAGGAGGCACTGGCTGTGACTTCCCCTGTGGTCCCCGCTGAGACCAAGGTAAGTCTGAATGAGCACCAGTAGTTTCTATTTCTATTACTATGTCCATTGGTTCATTTACTGGAGTCATTCATTCATTCATTCATTCATTCAACAAATACATACTATGACTGGCTCTGCCCTTTGCCCTCCTATTTCTGGCGGTTTCAGGACACATTTTTTGTAAATTCTGTGCTAGTCACTGAGAAAGAGCCAAAGGATTTAATGTTCTCAGAAGTGCCAAGAAGCCTCTCTTTTGTCTTTGAGTATCTGTTGGCTATAGCTCATCCGTGCATTTCTTGGCATTTGCACCCTTTCTAAAGAAGTTTACACGTCTCAGCGGAATGGAAAATGAGAACAAGAGAGCACTGCCACATCAGGAAGAGGGAGAAGGAAGGACAGGATGAGGAAGGGAGGGGCCAAAGACCCTGGGCTGGCTTCCCGGTCCTTCCACATGTTGCACATGGACCACAGTCGGGATGGGAAAAGATAAAGAAGAGATAGGTTTGTGGATGGATTCCACCTGTCCGGCATGGATGATGCAGAATTCAGGTGCTGGTCCAAGGCCACTCTGGAAGTTTCCAGCTATGGAAACTCCTACTTAACACAGAGGTGGCTGAGGCTTTAGGAACTCATCACTGTGCATCGTATGATGTCAAAGGGAGGCCATCGCGTTGTCACCCACTTCCCCATTGTGGCCGCTGAATCTACTTCTGTGAAATCGAAGCACCTGGACACTTGATCTCTAAGTTTCTTTCTAAAATTGAGAGCCTCTGTCTCAATGACTCCTGGCTCAAATGGTCGAGAACGATTCATCTAGGCCTGAGGGGACATACACACGGGTGTGTCAGTAGGCTTTAAACGTTCAGTATTTTATCAGCAACTTGGATGGATTGATGATGGCAGGCCACTTAGGTTTTACAGGGGATTAAATGAGGGTGAGGAGATCCACATGGTGTTCGAATTAAGACTTGCTGGACTTCAAATGTTGGACCAATGGACCAAAATCTGAAAGAGAAAATGTTGCATTTTTAGTTAAAAATTCACATTGTACAGATACAGATGAGATAAACCTGGCCTATGAGCAGTTCAAGTGAAAAGACTTAGGAGTTTTAGTTCAAGATATATCTATTTATAAGTTCAGTAAATATCAGTTGGGTGCCAGGCACTAATCCAGGAGCTGGGGACAGAGCAGCAAAAAAATGACGTCATCTTCAAACAATTTATATTCTACTATTGTAATGTATTATACAATACACAATATGCAATACCAATAAGTGGGCTACCTGAGATGGGCTGGTAGTGGGCGGTGAGAGGAGAGGGGACAGCAGGGTAATGGGAAATGGAACGATGGGGTGCTATTTTAAACGGGGGAAGACTTCTTTGAGGAGGTAACGTTTGGCCCATTAACTGTTTGACACAGCTGCTAAAAAGCTACTAAAATCCTGGGTTCTATGGCTAATTAGTCCCACTAATTAGTGACCTCCTTGCATGCCTGCACCTACCTAAGTTCTTCTGACCTCCTCCAGCTTTGCGCTGAGCCCTGCCGGCCCGTCTGCGCCTTTCAGGAAGTTATCAGACCAGCCTGTCTGACGTGGGCCTCATTTCAGTCCACCTGCATCTCCTTGGTTCTTGCGAGCCAACGCCCATCGCAGGGCACCCTGTCACTGACCACTTCCAACACTGCCACCTACTCTCTGTGATGACACTCCAGATTCTTGGGACTGACTGCATTTGCCCCAGCCCCAGTGTGGGGCCACTCGCAGTGCACAAGTGACCTGGCCACCCTGACCCACCCCGCCTGAGCAGGCCCACTCTTCTCTCTGTTTCGACTTGCTCTGTTGGCACTGGCTCCAGAGTAACGGTCCAAGGGAACATCTTCTGTTTTATTGATGTTCATCTTCCTAAGTTTGCACTCGGATGGCATACATGCTAATTTTCTAGGTGGGGAAAAAGTTTTCTCCCAAACTTCTTGTGATTTTATTAATAATGTAGCTAATGAGAAAACATATTCCGAGGGCTTAGTGAATCCCAGGGAGGCAGCCTGGGCCTGAGCGCCTGTTGTTCTTCCTCTCGCTGACTCGCTCACTCTCTCGGGTGGGTTGCTCAGGCACCGAAGAGCAGAGGGCAGAGGGAATTATGCATGAGCAGAGAGAGGAGATGCTGACCTTCTGTGTTTAAAGGTTAAAACGATTTCTTGGGAAATGGAACAAACTCACTAATCAGAAGCTCTTCTGAATTTTTCTGCAAAAATTAGACGCTGTGACGCTCTGCACAAGTTCCATTTGTGAGGATATATATACATACGCATGCATACATACATATATACACCTCTGCGTACATATATTTAACAGCTCAGTCAACTTTGTAGAATACTATGTTCCCAGTCCTGCGATGAGTTAGGCTAAAGGGGACACAAAGTAGTAAATCAAAACATTGGTCACCTGTGACTCCAGTAACTAGAACATGTGACTGCCTGTCTCTCGGCTTCACACCACTTAAAAGGAATAACATAGTTATTCTTATTCCAGAGACTCCATAAAAAAGCAAACAAGATCAGGGCACATCATGGAGTCTGCCGCCACTTCCACAGTCATGATGCTGGTGGTGAGGCAATGCTTAGGATGAAGGTCATGGGCACCATGAGATATTAGTCAGTTGGCTAAATTGAAGAGAGACAGGAATGCCTTGGGCCACAAAAGTCAAATGTGTAATGAGTACATTTTCTGTTTCCGGTGCTGGAGTGGACACTTGAAGATAAATGCAGGTAGGATGTAGTTTCTGCATTCTAAGACATAAGCCCAATAAAGATAGAAACCTTTCTGGCTTGCTCTCTGCTGTATCCTCAACCTAGAACTGTGTCTGGCAGTTGGTGGAAGCATGAGATGTTTGATGAATGAATGAATTCATATTAGAGAGGGGAAAGACATGAATATTAATATCATACATGTCTTAAAATTCTGTGTGTGTGCTGTGTGTGTATGTACATGTGTGCGTGTGTGTGAGTGTGTGTGTGCATGTGCGTGCGTGTGTGTGTGTGTGTATGTGTGTGTGTGTGTGTGTGTTAGGGCGTAGTGGGGGCACAAAAGAGAAAGAGGTTGGTTTTCCCTGTTGGGTGGGAATGAAATGTAAGAAAAGACTACACAGGTGTATCAGGAAGAGTTCTTAGTTTTATACAGAAATTAACTCTGCTACATAGCAGAAAAATGAATTTATCCAAGACAGGGAACTCA
>NW_011888809.1:3146020-3146665 GCF_000151845.1 Pteropus vampyrus
GGGTTGGCTTGTAATAAGAGCTCAACAAATGGGCTCTGCTCTCCCTTCCGAGAACTTTTAGTTCAAGAGGCTCCATGAGAGCAACATCTAGTCCAGGATATTCAAGCTGTGAGAAGTCGTGCCTCCTGCGGCCCCAGTGTGTCGAGGCCCCTGTCTCCCTGGCCCCAGTGAGTGTTCTCAGCTCCTGCCAGGTAGCATGGAATGTGGACTACTTCCTGCCCGCCAGGTGCTTCGGGCCCTCTTTGATGTTGTGCTGATGTGTGTATGGGGGTGTGCACCGTGAGAAGTGTGTACCCCAGGCCTCTATCTTGTGTGGGAGGAGCGAGCACACTCCCGTGTGTGACATGCCCAGTTAGGCATTTGTATATATGTACATGTCGCTCAAATTACAACCTTCAATTCCTTGTGGTTGAGACACGTTTCTTTCATAGTGTCTTTAATAACGAGAAGTAGAAAGGGCACTGCCTGGCAATGTTGATCATGACTTTGGAGAGAAGGGATCACGGTGTGTAACAAATCCAGGGACCAAAAGGTTGTAAAGACATGAGAGGACAGGTCCTATCTGATAAGATAAATTTTAGCAGGGGTAAAAGCAAAAGAAAGGAATTGTTTTTAGAAAACTCGTATAATGAATGGTGTCAGTCC
>NW_011888809.1:3147565-3150818 GCF_000151845.1 Pteropus vampyrus
GACAGGTCCTATCTGATAAGATAAATTTTAGCAGGGGTAAAAGCAAAAGAAAGGAATTGTTTTTAGAAAACTCGTATAATGAATGGTGTCAGTCCGTGGTAGAAAGAGAGAGAAGAGGCAGAATAACTGTTCAGGTGAAAGAGCTGAGAGGTTTGTTTGACCGAAGGCTCTTTATGGGTGAAAGACTGCAGTGTTGGGCTGGGCTTTGCCTACTCTCTTCCACGGGAATCCCCACCACCCAGCCATACAGTGATGCTGAGGTCATGGAATTCCTTCCTAGATCATCTTCCCTTGACAAAGAAGCTGTGAGTCCACAGACGTAAAGGAATATGGCTCCAGAGAAAGTTTTGCAGACTCTGTGGAAGTCATGGAATCTCCAAATCAACAATGTGTCCTTTGGCTGCATTAGCAAAGTTATGTGTCCAGATCTAAGGAGGGTGACTGTCCTATTTTAGTCTGATAAGTCAAGCCACAACTGGAAAGCTGCACTCAGTTCTGGGGGGCACAGGCATAGAGTGCGTTGTCCAGCTTGAGTGTATCGGAGAGTTAACGAAATCAAGAGGAGGCACATTGGGACACGATTCTCTAGAGGTCTCTTGTATGTCTGTGTTTACTTTGAAGAAAAGGCATTGACAGCTTTGTTGTGGACTATCTTTTCAAGGCTGTTTACAGCTGTAGCAAATAGCTTGGAAGATAGAAATATGACATCACATTAGGGATAAGGCAGATCTTTTTCTTGGCCAGGATAATATAGTGTCTCTCTATAGGGCAAACATTGGGTAAGCTTTCCAGGAGTTCCCTTATAAGACTGGGGATTTCCTAAGCTCACATTCCATTAGCTATGACCAAAACTCACCATGTGCACAGCATTCACCCTGGCCCATGTCCCCATGGCTCCCTTGGGGACTTGGAGGGCAAGGGGAACTGATGCAAACATAAAGCTTGTGCTTCCTGCTAAGCCGTGAGGAACGAAGTCCTTTGTTTCTGCCCTGGGAGTCTTGTATCTTAGGCCAGCATCTATGAAACTGGCAGGCTAGTTTCTTAACTTGCAAGCAGGGTAAAACCTTAGAGTCATCGTAGTTCTTGATGATGAGATGATTCATAATATTACGTGAGGAAGGATTGATGGAAGTGAACTTTAGCCAAAAAGAGAGACGTGTCAAAGAGTAGTCGAGTCGTATTCAAATATTCAAACTGATCATGATAAGAAGTGCTTAGGCTTCTTTGTATTCCAGAGAACACATTAGGACTGGTGGATAGAAATTTCATGGCGAACGATTTGGTTGAACTCAAGGAAATACTTTCTAATACATGGAATTGCCCAGCAGTTCTGAGATATTTCGTGGCTAGTGAGCACTCATAAATGTATGTTGGTGAATCTTTAGATGGGAAATTTTTTTACTGTGTTTTGGGGTAACACAAAAAATCCCTGAGAACCTCGCCGTGATGTAATTTTGAAAGTCGACGATATTTCTCATGTTTAGAAATTCATCAGCTGAGAGACATTATTTTGGATCTTTGGTCTCAGAGTGCTACCACTTCAAATGAACATGCTCCTGGAAGCTAGGTGCCTTGTCACAAATTCTGTATTCTAACATCAGGACTACTGGCTTGGACCAAAGGCAAGCACAGAGACGGAGTGAGGGCAGCATAGGCAGATAGTACTGGTAACTATTCTGTGACCAGAACCCCAGATCTTTGCCTCCTCCAGTCTTTTTAAAATTAATTTCTCCCTTCCCTGCAGCCCTTCACTCAGATTGGTTTGCCTTCCTATTTTATTATCATCAGCAAATAGTAACTGAGTATATAATGTGTGATATTTGCAGAAGGAATTAATGAAATAAAAAATGTAATCTTTGACTTTTATATAATTTAATTCTTTCATTCATTCCATAAGCTATTATTGAGAGCCTATACTGTACTAAAAAGTGTCAGTGAATAAAACATGGTTCTTACCTTAAAGAATCTACAATTTATTTGGGAAGATAGAATCCATACATGGGGAAAAATGTCTAACATATAAAGATGTATGATGAGTAGATGGTGGGATGTAAATTCATGAGGTCTGCATGTTTGAGGACATTACCCTTCTCCTAGAACTCCAGAGAGAATCACATGGTCATTACCCCGATCTCCCCTCTGAAATAAAGGGGAAAAAAGCCTGATGGGCGGTTGGAGAAAGAGCACCTTTCTGGGGCAGGCTTGAAGAGCATGCTGCTGGAGGAGCTTTGGCCTGGGTAGGGACTTGATGAAAGAGCGCTTTAATAAATATTGTTATAAACTATGCTTTTTAGAGACCTTTTCGTGCCCTTTGAGAGATGCGAGCAGAGAATAAAATTCCTTTTTAATTACTTTGGATGGTTGAAATTTTACTTCCTAAAACCAACCCCCCACTGACATAGAACCTTCTATTACAAGTGATGCAGACAATGCTGACCAAGTACTGTCATGGTAACTTCACGGTGCGGGTAAACTGGAGTTTTATTTCCAAGAAAGTGTAGCAGAAGCCAGGCAGACAGAAGGGCAAAGGGAGGCCATGATGTGATGGAGGGCTGTGGGATGCTGTGTGGTAAACAATAGAGAAAGGGCTGAGGAGGAAAAGCTCTGGGGTTCTTCAGAGGCTAGTGGAGAGACCCAGGTAAAGGAAAGGGTCGGGATGCTGGCCCGGTCCATCCACCTCTCTGAGAGCTCTCCTTCATCCACCAAGGCTTTCTCCTCTGCTTCCTACAGTATGCTGTCCACGGAGACGCAGAGTCAGCCGGGGGTGTGCGGTACTGGCGTGCCCCACCCTAGCCCTCTGGCAGTGTTATCCCTTCTGACTGAAGTTTTACCGCTCTCTCTTTTGAGTCCCCCTAACTGTGGGCCTGGCTATAAGAATCCTTGCACCCTGTTTTCACTCCTGTGAGACTTCGAGTCTCACATCTAGGGCTATTTCCTAAATGACAAAGACGGAATTGCAGAGTCACATAAGCGAATGAAATATTTATGACGAACCTGAGAAGTGAGTTTAATCACCTCCATATCTTTCCTCTTGTGTATTAATTAATCCTGATAAATCCCCCTACCTCTTTCCCCCTGCTACACATCCAAATTACTCAGAAAAGGCATGTTTGTGGCAGACAAGCTGAGGGGGTGTTTCGAGATCATCTTAAAAGAAAAAGTTCTAAATATTTCAGATGGAGTCATGAGTGTAGCACATCCATCATCAGGGAATACAATTATGTTGAGATCATGAGAAACAGCTTTTTTTGGT
>NW_011888809.1:3150868-3164862 GCF_000151845.1 Pteropus vampyrus
CAGCCCTTCACTCAGATTGGTTTGCCTTCCTATTTTATTATCATCAGCAAATAGTAACTGAGTATATAATGTGTGATATTTGCAGAAGGAATTAATGAAATAAAAAATGTAATCTTTGACTTTTATATAATTTAATTCTTTCATTCATTCCATAAGCTATTATTGAGAGCCTATACTGTACTAAAAAGTGTCAGTGAATAAAACATGGTTCTTACCTTAAAGAATCTACAATTTATTTGGGAAGATAGAATCCATACATGGGGAAAAATGTCTAACATATAAAGATGTATGATGAGTAGATGGTGGGATGTAAATTCATGAGGTCTGCATGTTTGAGGACATTACCCTTCTCCTAGAACTCCAGAGAGAATCACATGGTCATTACCCCGATCTCCCCTCTGAAATAAAGGGGAAAAAAGCCTGATGGGCGGTTGGAGAAAGAGCACCTTTCTGGGGCAGGCTTGAAGAGCATGCTGCTGGAGGAGCTTTGGCCTGGGTAGGGACTTGATGAAAGAGCGCTTTAATAAATATTGTTATAAACTATGCTTTTTAGAGACCTTTTCGTGCCCTTTGAGAGATGCGAGCAGAGAATAAAATTCCTTTTTAATTACTTTGGATGGTTGAAATTTTACTTCCTAAAACCAACCCCCCACTGACATAGAACCTTCTATTACAAGTGATGCAGACAATGCTGACCAAGTACTGTCATGGTAACTTCACGGTGCGGGTAAACTGGAGTTTTATTTCCAAGAAAGTGTAGCAGAAGCCAGGCAGACAGAAGGGCAAAGGGAGGCCATGATGTGATGGAGGGCTGTGGGATGCTGTGTGGTAAACAATAGAGAAAGGGCTGAGGAGGAAAAGCTCTGGGGTTCTTCAGAGGCTAGTGGAGAGACCCAGGTAAAGGAAAGGGTCGGGATGCTGGCCCGGTCCATCCACCTCTCTGAGAGCTCTCCTTCATCCACCAAGGCTTTCTCCTCTGCTTCCTACAGTATGCTGTCCACGGAGACGCAGAGTCAGCCGGGGGTGTGCGGTACTGGCGTGCCCCACCCTAGCCCTCTGGCAGTGTTATCCCTTCTGACTGAAGTTTTACCGCTCTCTCTTTTGAGTCCCCCTAACTGTGGGCCTGGCTATAAGAATCCTTGCACCCTGTTTTCACTCCTGTGAGACTTCGAGTCTCACATCTAGGGCTATTTCCTAAATGACAAAGACGGAATTGCAGAGTCACATAAGCGAATGAAATATTTATGACGAACCTGAGAAGTGAGTTTAATCACCTCCATATCTTTCCTCTTGTGTATTAATTAATCCTGATAAATCCCCCTACCTCTTTCCCCCTGCTACACATCCAAATTACTCAGAAAAGGCATGTTTGTGGCAGACAAGCTGAGGGGGTGTTTCGAGATCATCTTAAAAGAAAAAGTTCTAAATATTTCAGATGGAGTCATGAGTGTAGCACATCCATCATCAGGGAATACAATTATGTTGAGATCATGAGAAACAGCTTTTTTTGGTCCTTGAAAACTGCCCTGACTTCACTCTGTTTGGTCTCTGGGACCCTCTGTGTTATCACAGAAGTCCAGCAGATGGGTCAGGTTTGAATCCATCAAAAGGAAATCCTAACCTCTACCAATAGCACCCACTGAGTCATAAACAAATTGTCTCAATATTTTATGCTAAAGAATGAGGAAAGAATAGGGAGCGGTGTCAGGAATTATGACCAACTTTCATAGCTCTGGCAACTGTGACAAGTCTTCTTCTATCGTTAGACTGTGGCCTTGACCCGGAAGATGAAGAGTAACAACGCTAGCAGCGTCAACACAATCTTTCCTCCACCGAGACGGGCTGCCGCAGAGGTCTCGCAAAGAACTGAACCTCTGTATTTTCTTCTCTTTGACCTTCATCAAATTTCCCATAATTTCCAGAGTGGCTTTTGATCTGATTCCCTTATTCTGGTGATTTAACTCCTGTTCAAAATGAACAAAATTTCTGCCATTCATTTCTAGGAAAAAAAAAATCATCTGATTCTGGTGGCAATGTCTTAGTCTGCTTGGGCTGCTGTAACAAAAAATTACAGACTGGGTAGCTGACGGACAACAGAAACTTATTTCTCACGGTTCTGGAGGCTGCAAAGTCCAAGATCAAGGCACGAGGGTGGTTGCATCTGATGAGGGCCCTCTTCCTCGTTTGTAGCTGGGGCCATCTTGCTGTGGCCTCATGTGGTGGAAGCAGGTAGGGAGCTCTTGGTAGCCTCTTTTATAAGGCACTAGTCCCGTACTCTGCCCTCATGACTTACGCGCCTCTCAAAGACCCCATCTCCTAATACCATCATCATCTTTGAGGGTTAAGATTTCAACATGCGAATTTTAGAGGCACACAAACATTCAGACCTAAGAAGGCAGATACAAGTGGCATGAAGACCTTGAGGGAGACTGTCACATCATTCCTAACTTGACGTTTCTCCAAGTATGGTGAAAGAGACATGAAAATGTGGGGAAGCATGGTGTGCGAAAGAGGACGTTTGTTTCAGTACGGCTAGAGAGGATCGTGCTCAAGGTTGGTGACAGGAGATGCAGCAGAAAGGAGAAGCAGGGGCCAGGGCACAGAGGACCTTTCTCTAGTAATTCTTCAGTAGTTCTCAAGCCAGGTTGCTCATACGCATCTCCTGGGGAGATTAAAAAAATACCATTGCCAAGTCCTACTTCCTACGGATGTATTTTTAATAATTTATGCCTTAGAGTGAATTAATTCAATTAGATAGTTTTCCTTCTAAACTTTACTTGAGACCACTGAATAAATAGAAGTTTTGTTTGAGGGAGTTAAGTAATCTTGGAACATGGATTGATTGGTTGATTGATTGATTGATTGATTGATTAATTAAGCAACCATTTGTGTGTTACCTTTCTAGGCACTGCGCTAGAATGAAGAGATAGGGAAGTCCTTGTCCCATAATTTGAAGAGGTCACCCACCAGTGGAGAGGATACGTACAAAATAACAGATGTATATACATAAAAGTAAAAGTAAACTAGAGCAGTATTGCTCCAGTATCAAGAAAAAAAAAAAAAAGATCCTCTAGTCAGAGAGAACTCTAGTTCCTTCCAGTACATTGTCTTCTACGTTCACACCTCTGGCTCTTGCAGTGACCCCTGGACATTAACTGTTCCACTTGGTCTTGAAGGGCTCTGTTCTGGTAAGGCTCAGATGCAGCGAGGGGTCAGAGGGATGGAGGTTCTTTCTGCATGTGGAGCACATAGCAGATATAGGAATTTGTGTTCTGATGGGGCAATAAGGCCAATCCAAGAAATCTGATCGAATGTGACTGCCAATTGGCATCAAAAAATAATGGAAGAATGTTGAGAACTAGGGAACTGATGGAGGGAAGATATTTTGAAAACATTTTTTAAATAGTTTTTCCTAACAGCTGACATGGGCTTGGCAGGTGCATTTAAAGGGCGGAAATAGAAGGGGTACTCATTGCCACATGTATTATACCGTTTCTTTGGGAAAATGTATTCTGTTTGGGAAAGGTAGGAAGGTGGAAACCAATGACAGGTAGAGTTATAGAAAAATGATGGCATTAGTGATGCTTCTCTTTTGCTTCATCAAGTCAATGGAATGACAAGGCAGCGACGTGATACGATTACTTGAGTTTTCTGCTTATAGGCAAGGAAAGGAGGACTCATTATTTCAATTACCATTGGAAATATTTCAAGAGTATATTATTCTGCTTTTTTTGCCTTGGTGATGAATGGAGTGTAGTGGATATCATGGAATGCTTGTTTTCCTGAACCTCATGGCCTCACATTTTGATCAGGTCTCCTCGTGTTATTTAATAATTAAGTTACACATGCGTCTTTCT
Source organism: Pteropus vampyrus (assembly GCF_000151845.1). Taxonomy (NCBI): domain Eukaryota; kingdom Metazoa; phylum Chordata; class Mammalia; order Chiroptera; family Pteropodidae; genus Pteropus; species Pteropus vampyrus. Next base: position 3,154,726 of record NW_011888809.1, read on the forward strand.
GCTATGGTCTGAATGTTTATATCCTTCTCAAATTCCTATGTTGAATTCCTAAGCCCCAAGGGAATGAAATTAAAAGGAAGTGATTAGGTCATGAGGCCAGAGCGTTCACAACTAGGATCACTGCCCTTAGAAGAGAGAACATAGAGAGCTCACTCCTCCCTTCCACCATGTGAGATCAGAGCTATAAGGCGCCAGCTTTGAACCAGAAGGAAGGCTCCCACCAGACAACACATCCACTGGCACCGTGACCTTGGACATCCCAGCCTCCAGAACTGTGAGAAACGAATGTTTGCTGCTTCTCAGCCATCTAGTTTGTGGTGTTTTTGTGAGAGAAGCTGAATGAACCAAGACACTTCCCAAACACTCTGGGAATTCCTTGGGAAGCAGAGCATATCTCCTACATCCTGATCTTCTTTACAAAACCTAGCCCATTGGCTTGGGCGTTAGCAGGGACCCATGAAAAACTGTGACAGGACTGGAGTGACCAAGGAACACCAAGACAGTGGCTGTTTCTGTGGTCAGAATGTTTGTGTCCCCCCTGAATTCATGTTGAAATCCTAACCGCCAAAGGGGATGGTATTAGTAGATGTGGCCTTTGGGAGGTGATTAGGTCCTGAGGGTGGAGCCCTCATGAATGGGATTAGTGCTTTTATAAAAGACCCCACAGAGCTCCCGAGCCCCTTCCTCCATGTAGGATTCAGGAAGAAGTCTGTGACCCAGAACAAGGCCCTCGTCCAACCATGCTGGCATCATGATTCTGGACTTCCAGCCTCCAGAACTGTGAGAAATAAATTCCTGTCATTTATAAGCTACCCAGTCTGTGATGCTTCGTTATAGCAGCTCGAACAGGTGAAGGCAACTATTTTAGTTTCTTGGCAAGTGAGGCCCCACCAATGCTTGCCTAATAAGGGATGGCGATCAATGAAAGAGGGTGGACCTAATGTATTAAAAAGTCGAGACACCTTAAAATTAGAAGTTCCTTGTCAGGGAAGAGGAGAGCCTCTTAACAGGAAGTTTATTAGCCAAATAACTGTGTGTTTTTCCTTTCCATTTGAATTCTAAAGTCTGCATAAAAGGGAGCACCTGATGCTCCTTTATTTGATGGAAACAGATAAGTGACCTTTGGAGACCAATCGTCCTGCAGTTATGACCCACTTGGGCGACCCACTTCTTGTCTGGGCCGAGGTTCACCTGCTTTAGCCTCTCACTGCCTGATGAGCACTGATGCTGGCGAAGGTTGGACTTAGCTGCGAAGTCTAGACTTGGGAAACTGCAGAGGGGAAGATTTCTTGCGGAGGAGACATTTTTTGGTGCGAGGTCAGTATCTTGGCTAAGCGTTCTTTTTTCTGCCTAAGGGAGACAAGACTAGAGCAACCAACATCTACAAGTGCAATGATTTTATAGCTAATCCATGCCACAGGCCGTATCGTGCAGGGCACATGAGGTGCAAACTATGTGTGGACCAACCCCACACACTCTTACATGACGAAGGCACGGTTTCTCTGTGGGGTATGAGGGAGTTATCTTTCATGCTTGGGCAAGAATCACACTGTGCTCTGGCCTTCACTGATCTATTTGTCTTTCCTTGAAAGATGGCTTTAGCTGTTCAACTTAGCTTTGTTTACTTGAAATGTTGTTTGAACTTTGCTTGCATGTTTACAGGCTAGAAGGCCATGGAACATGGAAAATGTGGGCCTTCTAACTAAATCCAAATGTGCAGTCACTTCGATTCAGACACACAGACGGCTAGGGACCATCTTTTACTTCAGGAAGCAAATTAGAGTAGAAAAGAAGGCTCTTTCTGCCCTTGAAAAGATAAAAAAAGGAAAAAAAATGTATAGAAGTGAATATTCATAAAACAAAATCTTGTATCCAAAAATGTAACAAAATTTCCAGCAAGATATTATGAACAAATTTACTTTCATATCGGTTCTAATTCAAATTATTGTGTGTCCCTTATAGAACTGCCTTCTAATTTTAGTTAAATCAAGAATATGCTTTCTCCCCATTGATTTAAGTGATATTAATTGGAGCTTTCAATTATATTGAATAGAAATCTATTGCGGTAGAAAGGGGGCATCTAGAGAATTTGTTTTTTAAAAACATTGAAAAGGATTAAGTCTCCTCTCACAATAGCAGTGCTTAAAGAAGAGCTTCCCAATTAATAAAAAAAAAAAAATGATTAACTCCCTTGTAAAATATTTCAAATAGTTTATCGCTTACGAGAATACAGATGATTCTGCAAAGAGATCATCTAATGACGGGAATCCACAGAAAGAAAAGCTAAAATAGAAAGAAAAAAATAAGTTTGGGTTTTTTTATAATGTAAAAAATAATATGGGAAAGATTAAATCCAGGTTTTGAGAGGTCAAGTGAATGCACATAATTAGCATACAAAAGCAACCAGTGATAAAATATCTTATGTTTTATGGGTTTGGTAGAATGCCCAGCAAACCAGATGTGCTTAATAAATTTTAAATGATATCAACAATATTCCCTTCTGCTGATACAGAGTTAATGTTATCACTTTGGGAGGCCTTTTTAACCCTTTGAATATGGTTATTTCATGGCATGAAGAGGAAAAAGCGTTCATTGAACAGTCTGGTGTGATAGAGATGATGCTTCTTTCCATAATGAACAGATGTCTTGCTTCTCATTGGGATAATCGATTCTAATATTATTAAGCACAAGCCCAATAAATCTGCCCTTTTATTTTTTTCTGATACAAATGCAATATACCTACCACTGCTCAATATCCTTCATATGTGAAGTAATAAAACTGATTCAATACGAAATCTTGTACTTTACATGTAAATTGGATTGCTATGGGCCATTAGACTCTTTACATAAACAGTATATTTTGTTTAAAAGAAAACTGTGCTCAGTTTAACATCCTGAAAGTTCATAATGTGCAAAACCACATTAGCGGAGTCAGTGGTGTCGGGAAGGGATCCGGCGTGGGTGACAGAGGCGTAAACGAGAAAGGAGCCCTAACTTCCAGGAAAACAACTTTTCTCCCATGGTGGTTTTAACAAGATGGTTGCCAACCGGTGAAACCTCACTAATGTCAGAGGTAATGAAAAACTTTAATTCCAGAATCATCCCCTAAAGCAGGGGTCCCCAACCCCCGGGCTGCGGATCGGGCACCGGTTCCCTGGCCTGTTAGGAACCGCATGGCAGGAGGTGAGTGGCCAACGAGCGAGTGAAGCTTCATCTGTATTTGCAGCCGCTCCTCAGCGCTAGCATCACCGCCTCAGCTCCACCTCAGATCATCAGGCATTGGATTCTTATAGGATTCTCATTTGGCACCAGTGCCTGGTGCCAAAAAGGTTGGGGACCGTTGCTCTAAAGCATTCGCAGTGTGCCATGCCTAGTAAGGGGCTGAGGCAGAGAAGGCAAACCAAAGCAGCAAATTACTTGCTTCTCCAAGAAGACAGCCATTGCTGCTTTCTTGGCATGCAATAGAAAGGTGATGGCATATTGAAGCCAAGTCTGGCAATATAATATGATGTCACAGTATCTATTTTTGATATTAGAGAATAGCCTTTATTCTGATAGGTAAGAGTCTCATCCTTGGCTTATTTATTTCCATTATGTACAAAATCTGCAAACCAGAATTCGTAGACAAACCTTACCCAAGTGTACTGCAATATTTGCATCTTGGCCTCCTTTGCAACACTGAACCTTGTGCTCTGCCACAGCTGTCAGAGTAATGGCTTTTTTCCCCTTTTTATCTGGGTTGGCTTTATTCCCAGATTCCAAATGAAAGAGACAGCATTTTACTTGACCACCCCATTCCAACCGTTAAATACTGTGCCTTCAGGCTCCGATGCTCTAATGGTCGATTAAAGTTGATAACAGTCTGTCCAATTTCCATTTTTTAACATTCAGCCTGCTGAAATTGTAATATTGTGAAAATTTGAAGTCTACAGGACTTGCCTGAGAATCTGTCTGGATGTCAACACATACTAATAAACAAGGGGAAAAAAAGTAATGCCAAGAGGCCTCGGCATTTGCAGAACTTGGGTTATCTGTATAGCCTAGCCAAGTTTGTATAGAGTAGAAATAGGTAATAGATCAACTGGTCTATCAAATAGGATGTAGGGTGGAGGTACTCATGGGATGGTTTACGGATGCAGAAAGCAGGCATCCTCAAAAACTCTTTAAACTGCTGAACAGCATATGCGTTCCCTTCCCTACTTGCCTTACCAAGTGTTCAGTCCTTCTTGGTCTTACTAAAAGCCTTTCTTAACTTGTTTGGCAGATGTATAACTCACAGCTCCTGCACTTTGTTGTTAGGAATGAAGGGTCACAAAGGTATAAATCCAATTGAAATATTTTCAGAAATCTGATTTCTCAGGGGACCAGAATGAAATAGATTGAAATAATCTCTTGTTCAAACCCACAGTGGTCTTTCTTGAATCTTAGGAAAATAGAATGAAAATCAGGGATTTGGAGATGAATTTGTAGACCAGTAGGATTCTGAGATAAGCAGTTTGATCCCAGTTTTCTAAGTGATGAGAAAAAATAATAATTTCACCATGAGCCATACTCCCTTAATTTTTTATACGCAGTCTCTACGTGGTTCCTTTCATTGTACTAGCCAACTTGCCTTTCTTAGCCATGCTTGGATTCTTTCTCTGAACGTGAATGATCTCCTGGAGTTCTCATTTTTGGTAGGCTAGTCTCATTTTTTCCCAATCAATTGCTCAGCTCTAGGATGCTTTTTTTTTTCATGTTGGGGAAGTAATTGCCCATTTTCTGAGTATTTGCTGCTAAAGTAGGTGCAGATGAGTCCTTCAGACTCTGAGAAATTTATCACTGTCAATAAATATGACATTTCTAGGAATGTGGCTTCAATCTCCTTTTTCTTAGGTAAGCTGAATTGAAGACCAGGAAACTTGAAGGATCAAAATATTTAATTCTTATTATCACATTGCAGAGCCTTCGGTTACTTTTTTAGGCAAATAATCCTTTCATCTAAGAACATGGATATTATTGCTTTAAAAAAAGATTCACTCTAACCCTACCCAAGAATTTGAACTCTAACTCTTGTCTTAGGGGTCTTCATCTCTGTCATAGGGGTCTTCTCTTCAAAGTAAGGGAGGTTTTTATATTTGGTCATACGCAATAAGATAAAAGAAGAGTGTGTAGAATGTAGAAATTCAATATCAAGAATCAATGTGACTCCAGAATTTTTCTTTCTCCTGGGTCTGGATTATAGTGGAATAAAGCCTTCCCCATAGCACGTAAGCACTGATGATATTTATCTTTATTGTTCTTTTTCTTTATATTACTGAAAATGTTGGTGCTTAATGTTTATTGCTAAAATGCTTTTGAACTCTGAGAAGCCCATACTTCAGACAACGTGTGTGAATTAAAGAGAGAAATACTTCATCTTCTGGGACTATCTTCATTTCCCAGAATTAGCTATTGATATTTGCCTGGTAGAAGCTTTAGGTCACAAAAGCTTTCTGCCTCAAAAATCCATTTTTATTTTTACATGTTTGCCCTAGCCTCATCAATTTTCTTCTATTCTTCCAGAAACCCATAAAAAATCCTGACATGTTAAGTGATGGTGATGATGATGATGATAGCACAATAATAACAGCAACAAACACTTATACGGCATGTTATTACGTGTCAGATAGATAGTTTTCCAAGCACTTTACAAGGATTAATTTATTTAATCCATTATGACTTTGGGAGATAGGCACTGTCATCCTCCACATTAAACAGATGAAAAAATTGAGGCACAGATTGGTCATATAACTTGTTCAAGGTCACATAGCTAGTGAGTAGTCGGGTGAGAGTTGAACCTAGGAATTCTGACTTGAAAGTCTTATGCTTAATTTACCTTATGGGTGAACATATTAGATTGCTTGGGTTGCATAAAAAGATGCCACAGACTTAAGCAACAGAACTTTAATTTTTCAGGCTAGAATTCCAAGATGAAGGTATTGCCAGATTTGGTTTCTTGAGTCTTCTCTCATTGGCTTGTAGACCACTGCCTTCCCACAGTGCCGTCACTTGGTCTTTTCCCTGTGCATGTGCATCCTTGGTATCTCTTTGCCTATTAAAATTTCCTCTTCTTATAAGAACACCAATCAGATTGGATTAGGGCCCACCTTAACAGACTCCCTCACTGTAACTTAATCACCTCTTTAAAGGCCCTACATCTAATTCAAGACATAACAGTGGACTGCTAAAGACTTCCTGTTTTCCTGACCTTTGAGTCTTCTGCCTTGCTTTATTGTTGGGTATCTCTTTTTCCTTCCTCTCTGCCTGGCATTCTACTCTACTTGCTTGCCCAGACCCTCTGCCCACAGAGGCACATACCCTACAGACTCAGTCCCACCTGAAAACTGGATTAAGCCTCAACTAAGAGCCCATTTCCATTAGCTGTATTCTCTAGAATGAGGTACCACCCAGAGCCTGCTGTTGGAATTACTGAGGCATGCTTTGATCTTCTGTGTGCCTTCCAGTTGTAGCATTTCCCCAGTTTCTGTTGGATGCGCTCAGTTGTGAGGTTTTCACCTTCAGTTTTTTTCGATTATCCCTCTACATTCCTCGTAGGATGTGAGCTCTGGCTGCAGTGTGAGTTTTGTGTTCTGCTGCTTCAAAAAGTTCAAAATCCCTTGGTCTAGATCCATCTCTGAAGACACAGAAAGTGTCTTCCACAATACTTTAAGGTGATGCTTGATAATGCAAAGTGAGTGGGAAAGAGAGAAATTACAATAGGAGGTTGGAAGGAAAAAGAAAATAATTAGAATAATAATTAGAATGCAAAAAAAAAAAAGTCTTATACAGTGTGTCTTCTGGATTGGATAATTTATAGAAAAGTGCTTGGAAAGTCTTCCCTTCAATGATCTCCAGTGAGAGGTGACATTATTATTATAATTGTTGCATTCATTTTATTATTCTTACTCAGGATTCTGGTTTCTGTCAAAGTCGAACATAGAAATAAATCAGTAGGTGGAATGGAAATCTGGAAGACTGGGGTGCCATTACATACCTGTCTTCTTGGGACTCATGTCTGTCTAGTGAATATCCTGAAGGTCAAGGGAACATTCAGCCCAGCTTCCTGAAGGAGCAACGGAAAGCTGAAGGAAGAGACCTGCCTGTGCTGTAACAGGAGAGGGGAAGGACCAATTCCCAGATCAAGGCCATGCAAGATTAGTTCAAACTACAAGGGAAAAATACAGCCACCAAAACAAAGAACAATTCCAACCCGGCTAAGAGGTTAGAGAGAATCAGAAACACTCACAAATATAGCAGAGAAAGAGGCGAGGCTAAAGAAAAAAATAGGCCAAGTAATATGTGTGAAAGGGGATTGAAACTAGTAATGACTCAAAAACGGCTGAGCTGCCAAACCTTTTAAAAAATCCTCTTAAAAACAGAAGCAGGGAAGAAAAGGAACATGGACAGCAGTGGCACAGGGATGACCTTGAAGAATAATTAAGCCAAAACCAAGTAAGGGGCTATTTTGCAGCTCAGAACATAGAGAAATCAGTGTGGGTTGGCAGGATTCTGTGGTATTAAGGGAGCTTGTGCTCTCTAAGCTAATTAGTTCACACACTTACAGTTATTTTGGGGAAAAGTATTAGGGATCTGAGGATGCTAAGAAGAGAATGGAATATAAAAGGCAATTTCAATCTTAAGCCAAGACAGAAGCCTTATGGAAATGCAGTCTGATGCAGCTGATGTCAACATGCAATGGGGGTGTGAAGGAGGGACCCCCAGCATCCAGAGAATAATGAGATCATTGGCAGGAACGATGATTGATTTTTTCCAAGAACAAAGCAGGCCCAACAATTGATTTTTTTTTTCCATGCACAGGAATTGGCTGGATTTTAAAAAATAGCATAAATCTTTGAACTTTACTCACATGTTTTACACCAGGGTTCACATCATTTATTTCAAAGTTGGGGCAGTTTGGCTGTATGGGCCCTTGTCACATGGACTGAGAGTGACCAGAAGACCAAAGCTAAGAAGGAGGCAGATGGCAGTTTATCCATCTTATGGTTGGATAGGGAGTAAATCATTCAGGTTTATGAAGCCTTGAGGTGATTCTCAACTGGGGGATTCTGATGATTTCCTCGGAATGTGAAGTTCTGCACAACAAGTTAGGGAATTGTAAAATGAGGTTTGGCATCTTAGTAATGTGACTTGGCCTGAGAAGAATTCTCATGATACTTATATTTCTAATATTTTATAATTCCAGAAATAGTGGTTATCATAACTTTTGAGCAGTAGGAGGGAGAAAGCAGGCAGACCAGCCAGAGGTTAGGTTGGAATCCCAGGGAAGGAGGGGTTACCCCAGGGTACTGAGGGTCACAGACCCCTGGATGCTCTTCTTTCATCATCCATGCTCTGCCTCATTCAAAGATCGAATATACTGTCTCTAATGCCCTGGCCATCTCTGAGCCTTGTGCTTCTATTCCCCAAACCTGTAACTCATCTGATTCCTGAGTCTCCTGTCACTGTTATTCCTAACTTGAGTCTTAGTCTATTTTAGGTAGAGTCAGTATTGTGAAATCAGAATAAGCAAAATGTGCAGGCTACAGACCCAAGAGAAATACACGATCTAGTAGTTTTATGGCTTAATTCTGAAATCCTCATGGACAAAGATAGGTTAAGTCTGTAAGATTCGGAATGGGTAGAATGAAAATGTAGTCAGCCCTCTCCCTGTATGATTTTATTGCCCCCAAAGTCCCCAGAGCAGAGTCTTTTCTATTTTACTGATGAGAATATTCAAACACAAGACAAGAGACTTCCAGTTTTAGCTCCTACATGTAAAGAGCTTGGAAGTCATCACTCCCATTCTTACAACAAGAAAAATGCTTAACAAACTAAAAATAAATGACTTTTCTTGGACTATCAGAGAATAATTTTGAAAAACAAACCATGATTTTCAAATCTGGAGAGACAGGTGAATATAGAAAAATCACACTGAAGTATCCTTCCTTGAAACAAAAGTAAAAAAAAAATTCTTTCTATTTCTTATTATTAATTGATCTAAAAGAACTTTGGAATTAGTAAGAGTAATAATTTATTTGTGTGATTATGAGATTGTAGGATTTGAGTTATGGATAAGTGAAGTAAATAACAGCAATGCCATAAGGGACAGGGAGGAGGAATAGGGAACACTCTGTTACAAGATGCTTGCACTAAATGTGAAGCAGTATACTGTTATTTGAAGGTATGCCTAGGTTAATTAAAAATATATATTTCAAACTTTAGGACAACAACTAATTTTTTTTAAAGAATAATTAATATGTTAAGGGAGGAGAATAAATGGATTCATGTAAAATGCTCAATTAAAACAAACAAACAACAAACAAACAAACAAAAACCAAAAAGGATGGGAAAAAGAAACAAAGAACAAGTGCAATGAATGGAAAGAGCTACAAATATAATAAATATTAATTTAACTATATTGATAATCACTTTAAAGTAAATGCTCTAAACATACCAATTAAAAGACAAATTGTTAGAGTGAATGAAAAAATAAGACCCAACTATATTTACTCTACAAGAAAATCGCTTTAGATGTCATGACTCAGCTATGTTAAAAGTAAAGGGATAGAGAAAGACATATGATGTTAACATTAATCAAAAGAAAGCTGGAGTAACTATATTAATTTCAGACAAAGCAGACTTTATAACAAAGAAATTATTAGGAATAAAGAAGTATATTATACAGTGATGAAGGGATCAACTCTCCAAGAAGACATAACAATCTTTGATGTATATGTAACTAACAAAAGAGTGCCATAATACATGAGGCAAAACTGACAGAACTGCACAGAGAAATGGAAAAATACATTACTATTGTTGGAGACTTTAATATCCTTTGAATAATTGATAGATAAAGCAGACTGAAAATCAGTAAAGATATAATCAACCTAAACAACACTATTGATCAACTCCATTCTGTTCCATAACAACAAAATGCTGTATTCCTCAAAGTCACATGGAACATTTACCAAAGCAGACTACGTTCTGGGCCATAAAACACATGTTAACAAATTTAAAATAATAGAAATTATCGTATGTTCTCAGAACATGACATTAGATTGAAAAACAATAACAAAAAGATAACTGGGAAATACTCAAATATTTGTAAGTTAAAAC
>NW_011888809.1:3165297-3169379 GCF_000151845.1 Pteropus vampyrus
ATGGACATTAAAAGAATAATAAAGGAATACCATGTATAACTCTATACTCATAAAATCAATAACTTACATTAAGTAGACCAATTCCTTGAAAGACGCAAACTGCCAGACTCACACAAGGATAAATAGATTATACAAATGGTCTTATATCTATTTAAAAAATTAAGACAATAGTAACCTTAAAAAAAGTAAACACCAGTCCTAGATTGTTTCTAGTGGTAGATTATGCCATGCATTTAAGGAAAAAATGATACTGCTTTTCAACAATTTCTTTAAGAAAAATAGAAGCAGAGGAAACATTTCTTGATTCATTCTATGAGGCCAGCATTAACTTAATAATAAAACTAGATAAAGACATTACAAAAAAGAAAAACTACATCGACATAAAAGCAAAAGTCCTTAACAAAATATGAGTTAATAGGGTCCTACATTGTATAAAAAGATTATACATCACAACTGAATAAGATTTATTCCAGGTATGCAAGGCTAGTTGAACATTAGAAAATCAATTAATGCATTAACAGGTAAAAAGAAAAAGAATCATAGTATAAATTGGTATGGAAGAAGCATTTGGCAAAATTCAACACCTATTCACAATAAAAACTCTCAGCAATCTAGGATTAGAGAGAAATTTTCTTATTTGTTAAAGAACACCGGCAAGAAACCCTACAGTCGACACGCTAATGGTGAGAAACTTTCCCCTTGAAATTGGAAAACAAGTCAAAGATGCCCTCTCTCATCACTCTTATTCAGCAGCATACTGGAGTAGCAGATAATGCAATAAGACAGGAAAAGGAAATAAATTATGTAGATTGGGCAGAAAGACACAAAACTGTCTTTGTTTACAGATGACATGATTGTCTATGTAGAAAGTCTCAAAGAATTGGAAAACAAGAAAGAAACAGACTCAGGGAACTAATAAGTGAGTATAGCAGGATCATTGGACTCATGATTAATATACAAAAATTAAATGCTTTTCTATATTCTTGTAATAATTGCAATTTTAAATAAAAAATACCATTTACAATAACATCAAAAAAAGAAATGCTTAGGTATAAATATAACAAAATATGTATAAGATCTATATGTGAAAGAAATAAAAGAAAAGCCATAAATGGAAAGATTATCTGTGTTTGTGGATTGGAAACACAAGTCATAAGACATATTAAAGAGAGGGCTGGGACTAAAGCCTCTGTTTTCAGATCCTCAAACCAGAAAAGAATTTTAATTTGAGGGAGTGAGTTTTGATGCCTTCTTAACAAGAACGGCTTTTAATAATTAGGTGATAAATTGTCAAATTTGTTTATCTTAGCTTTTAGAAGGCAATGCATGCTCAGAGTGAAAAATTCAAACAATAAAAAGGATTATGAAAAGTAAGTCTCTATCCATTCCAAGAAGCAATGACAGTTATCAATTTCTGGTTTGATTTTTCAAAAATATTATAATTATACACGATCTTTCAGAAGGTAAATCAGAGCTTGCAGCTCAACTCAAGATGTTAAGATTATTGACTGGTCTATTAATCTTCATAAACTATGCATGTATAGAAACTTTTACTTTCCAGTTTGCCTTCTTTTAATTTTTTATAATGAATGTTTACTTATTTTATAGGCAATTAATTCATAGTTAACAAATGTTAATTTTATAGCTAAGATGAAAAATTTTTTATTTCTATTACCCTCTCTTACTTTTGGGATAACAATTCAAGAATGGGAGAAAAGTTGATGAGATTTTTCCTCTTCTTTTTGAACGTGTGCAGAGTATGAGTATGTATATGAAGTTTGGAAAGGAGCAAATATCTAGAAAAGATGGAAAGCAGGAGAAAAAAAGACTTTCCCCTTCTTGTGTGTCTCTAGGTCCTCCAGGACTGCTTAGGAGTGTGCAAAAGGGGGTTCATACACTTCATTAGATCTTTCTCGTGGACATCACTATTTTTTTTCATGTGGTATCGAAATACTTTATTACTTATGCTGTATTGTACATTTGACCCTTGAACCACATGGATTTGAATTGTGCAGGTTCACTTCTAAGCAGATTTCTTTTCAATAAATGCATGTATTGTTTTCCATACACAGTTGGGAGTCTGCAGCTGCTCAGGGCTGACAATATGCATTGATCTATGTCACTGTGTGTAGGGGACTTCATTGTGGATTTTGGTGTCCTCTGAGGGTCATGAACCAATCTGCTGCAGATTCCAGAGAACAACTTGAGTTTTGAGGGAGTCAAAATTTGTGCACAAATTTTTGACTGAGTAGGGTCAGTGTCCCTATTCTCACATTAAGGGTCAATTGTATGTATCTAATGATATTAATAATGATGTAGCAGGTGTGTTTTTTTCTCAAACATTTAAACTCAGATGTGCAATAAATGTAATTTTATTTCTCTAATGAACTTAGTGTCTTTCTCAAACCTCTGGTTTATCCAGAATTGGAAAACATAAACTTAAGGAAAATTAAGAAATTTTCAGAATTAATTCAAAATATATTTATCCAATTTAAGATTTTTCCTATCACTTCCTTTCCAGGGTGACATTTAATTCTGGAGGACATCACTATTTTGAAAATACCTTAGAAGTATCAGTCAGAGCCTTAATTGCAGCAAGCCTTTGCAACCTAGGGCTGGTTCGAAGGCGTGAGCCTGTACAATTTTCCAGGGTCTGATTGTGGATAGAGAAGCTCCTTAAAAAACTCTCTCTGCCTCCCCATTTGGAGTCTCTTAATGTTCTTCATTTAGCAAAGTCTGTGCAAAGTGAGAAGGGAAATGTGCAGAGAACACCAACACATTCATGCACTCACTGTCATCATCATCAGTATCTGGCCCTGATCAAACCCAGTTCTGTCTCTTTTTTCCACGTTTTCAATTTCTTGCAAACCATCACAGACGCACCACACTTTGGGAAGGAAATTGCCTGCCATTTTAAATGAACTTAAAAAATCAGTTCAGTCAGCAGGAGTTTTGATATGCAAGAGTGAGCATTGCGACACCACCAGTGCCTGACAGTTGTCTTGACCAGAGTCACGTATGGAGACTTTCTCTTGGGAATACCATGCTGAGTTGAAGCAAACGGAAATCTGTTCTTTCAGTTATACCATAGGCATCAGTGTGGGCCCCTCCGGTAAAATGCCGAGATCAGGGCTGAAGCCAGGCTGGGGGCAGGGCTTGGGAGAAGGAGATGAGGACATAAGAAATTGGAGAATGGCTTCCTGTTGCCAATGAAGAACTTAAAATTTAGGAAGAAAGGCAGAACATTTGAGCAACCTTAAAGGCATTATTTTAGCAAAAATCAAATAAAACATCAACATCAGGGAGCGCCTTGAGTGGTGCAGGAGCCTGTGTAGGAGGAGAGAGAAGTAACAGGGATGTGATTGGAAGATATCATACTTGCACAGAGGAGTCCAAGAGAAACTTTTGACTGTGATCGGCAGGCTGTCCTCAATTTACTCTCTGGAGTCTGCATGTAGCAAGGTTATGTTCTCAAATGCTCTGCCTTTGGAGTCTAGCCAGGTGTGGCCACTAGCTTTGCTCAGTATTTACCAGATGCTCTGTCTGAGATCCTTTGGCTTAGTGACATTTCCCTGTAATGTGGCACTCCTTGTCTGTACAGTCATGTGCAGCTCACTGACAGAAACTCCAGGGAGAATCTGGCGGTTCTGGCATTTACCTCTTACCTGCTTGAAAAAACAGCATGTCTCTCTTCCTGGACAGTATTGGTTCTCATCTTTCCAGTGCTCTTGTCTTGGTGAAGATAATATGATTGTTACTTTTTGGTTCTCATCATTTCTCAGTGGAGTAGTTGTTATATTTTTGATGCCCTGTGAGAAACACTTTAGATTGCTCTGAGAAAGCATTATCTGAGGCCAGTTGTCCATCAAATCTGCAGATGTGGGCAAAGGCAGACTGGATGAGTCAGATGCCTCCCGTCACCAAATGAATCACCTGGAAATCTTATTAGGAACTTTCCATTGACAGGATCCAATATATTTACTTGACATGACTAGGTTCCTTTGACTTTAGCTTGCTCATCTCAGGAAGGAGGAGGGTGATGCTAGGAGTGGCCACCTGTCTTTATCTGCTCCAGGATCTCA
>NW_011888809.1:3169429-3174177 GCF_000151845.1 Pteropus vampyrus
CAATTGTATGTATCTAATGATATTAATAATGATGTAGCAGGTGTGTTTTTTTCTCAAACATTTAAACTCAGATGTGCAATAAATGTAATTTTATTTCTCTAATGAACTTAGTGTCTTTCTCAAACCTCTGGTTTATCCAGAATTGGAAAACATAAACTTAAGGAAAATTAAGAAATTTTCAGAATTAATTCAAAATATATTTATCCAATTTAAGATTTTTCCTATCACTTCCTTTCCAGGGTGACATTTAATTCTGGAGGACATCACTATTTTGAAAATACCTTAGAAGTATCAGTCAGAGCCTTAATTGCAGCAAGCCTTTGCAACCTAGGGCTGGTTCGAAGGCGTGAGCCTGTACAATTTTCCAGGGTCTGATTGTGGATAGAGAAGCTCCTTAAAAAACTCTCTCTGCCTCCCCATTTGGAGTCTCTTAATGTTCTTCATTTAGCAAAGTCTGTGCAAAGTGAGAAGGGAAATGTGCAGAGAACACCAACACATTCATGCACTCACTGTCATCATCATCAGTATCTGGCCCTGATCAAACCCAGTTCTGTCTCTTTTTTCCACGTTTTCAATTTCTTGCAAACCATCACAGACGCACCACACTTTGGGAAGGAAATTGCCTGCCATTTTAAATGAACTTAAAAAATCAGTTCAGTCAGCAGGAGTTTTGATATGCAAGAGTGAGCATTGCGACACCACCAGTGCCTGACAGTTGTCTTGACCAGAGTCACGTATGGAGACTTTCTCTTGGGAATACCATGCTGAGTTGAAGCAAACGGAAATCTGTTCTTTCAGTTATACCATAGGCATCAGTGTGGGCCCCTCCGGTAAAATGCCGAGATCAGGGCTGAAGCCAGGCTGGGGGCAGGGCTTGGGAGAAGGAGATGAGGACATAAGAAATTGGAGAATGGCTTCCTGTTGCCAATGAAGAACTTAAAATTTAGGAAGAAAGGCAGAACATTTGAGCAACCTTAAAGGCATTATTTTAGCAAAAATCAAATAAAACATCAACATCAGGGAGCGCCTTGAGTGGTGCAGGAGCCTGTGTAGGAGGAGAGAGAAGTAACAGGGATGTGATTGGAAGATATCATACTTGCACAGAGGAGTCCAAGAGAAACTTTTGACTGTGATCGGCAGGCTGTCCTCAATTTACTCTCTGGAGTCTGCATGTAGCAAGGTTATGTTCTCAAATGCTCTGCCTTTGGAGTCTAGCCAGGTGTGGCCACTAGCTTTGCTCAGTATTTACCAGATGCTCTGTCTGAGATCCTTTGGCTTAGTGACATTTCCCTGTAATGTGGCACTCCTTGTCTGTACAGTCATGTGCAGCTCACTGACAGAAACTCCAGGGAGAATCTGGCGGTTCTGGCATTTACCTCTTACCTGCTTGAAAAAACAGCATGTCTCTCTTCCTGGACAGTATTGGTTCTCATCTTTCCAGTGCTCTTGTCTTGGTGAAGATAATATGATTGTTACTGTTTGGTTCTCATCATTTCTCAGTGGAGTAGTTGTTATATTTTTGATGCCCTGTGAGAAACACTTTAGATTGCTCTGAGAAAGCATTATCTGAGGCCAGTTGTCCATCAAATCTGCAGATGTGGGCAAAGGCAGACTGGATGAGTCAGATGCCTCCCGTCACCAAATGAATCACCTGGAAATCTTATTAGGAACTTTCCATTGACAGGATCCAATATATTTACTTGACATGACTAGGTTCCTTTGACTTTAGCTTGCTCATCTCAGGAAGGAGGAGGGTGATGCTAGGAGTGGCCACCTGTCTTTATCTGCTCCAGGATCTCATAGCCATGGAAGTGTTAATTTGTTTCTGATGCATTTGAACAATGTAAAGTTTCAGAATGGAAAGGGAGTTTGATGGCGTATAAACCATTCTGTAGCTTCCAGATCAGAAGCTGTTCCTTTTTCCCCTAAAATATTAGGTGTGGACCAACTGTTTATCCCACATCTGTTCTGTGCCAGGAACAAGGCTTTACCAAGCATTAGAGCTCTCCTCGAATTCTTTCGTTTAACATTAAATGAGGTCCCATCTCATGGATAAGGAAACTGAGTGATGTTTAAAGAATTCTTATTTAGTTAACTCACCCAGTGTCCCCCAACTAGACTGTATCAGAATAGTGGAAGCACCATGCTGACCACACTTTGTTACTTTTTGAAAGCCTGCATGCAATGTAGATTCATTTCAAGGAAATCAACTCAGGCTTATTAACCTCAAACAGGATTGCTGGGTGTGGGGTGCAGACTGCTTATACCGCCATTGAAGATGTTTGAGGACTAGGGGAAAAATTCTGATTCACTACTCAGCTTTATCTCTGTCCTTGAAAAGAACATGCAGATTTCACTAAATTCACCTACCACCCACAACCCCTCCAAAACATTTGGCATATCCAGTTTCCATTTTAATATGCTGGCCTAACTCATCAGTAAGTCCATATACAACCATTCTCTCTGTTTTTTCTTTCTGTTTTTTTTTTTTTTTAAATCATACAGTTATGCGCCTCCAAAACTGGTTATCTTGTATGGTTTAGCTGTTTCTGCGTGTTATAAGATTACACTAGGAATTTAATTTTTCCCGCTCTGTGACATCTATAAAGATAAACTATATTTAGTCCCAAATATAAAAAGAGAGAAAGCTTCTTTGCACCTTCACAAAGATCTTCACTCTTGTATTTATCTAGTTTGAGGAGAGCAAGATCAGCCCCGTACCAGCCTTTATCCTGCCTTAGTTTTTGATCTCTGTCAAATAGCGGTAGTTATGAATGAGATGTGAGGATGAAGGAACTTAATAACGGGGTCCCAAAGAACGTACGATATCTACAAAAGAAAGGTCTTGTTATGAGCAGTAGTGGCATCGATCTTTGTTTTGTGGCCCCCTGCCTTCTGCCCTCACCTAAATAGTCTCTACTACTCATGCTTTAGTCTCATGTGTTGTCATGTCTCTCTGAAGAGGTCCACAGCCACGCCCTGTGTATTAGTTTGTTAGGGCACCATAATAAAGTCCCACAGACTGGATGGCCTACACAACAAAAATTTATGCCCTCATAGTTTTGGAGGCTAAGAATCCAGGATCAAGGTGTCATCAGGGTTGGCTTCCTCCGAAGGCTTCACTCTTTGGCTTGTAGTTAGCTATCTTCCTGTGTCCTCACATGGTCTGTGCTTTGTGTATGTCTGTGTCTTAGTTTTCTGTTCCTATAAGGACACCAAAGGAAACCAGTTACATTGGGTTAGGGCCTATTCTGATGGCCTTGTTTAACCTTAATTACTACTTAAATATCTTCTCCTAATATAGTCACATTTGGAGGTTTGGGGGTTAGAACGTCAACAACTGAGTTTTGGGGTGATGAAGTTCAGCTCATAGCACCTTATTACTTTTCCCTCCATTTTCCATCTTCCCAAGATGTCCTTCTTGTGTGTTTTCACAGCATCTCTTATTTTTCTCTATTATGGCATTTATCACTGCTATAATTTCTTATTTACTTGTTTATTCTACCCCAGATTCTAATAAATCTTGAGTAGATCTCTGTTTTGTTCTCCCTATATACCCAGTTCCTAGAGAAAATAGATCTCTAATTAATCCTTGAATATTTGTGGAATGATTGAGTTCTTGTTATCAGCTCTATGTAAAATTAGACTAAATATTGATTCCATGTTTATGTTGTCTCAGATCATCTACAAATCTTATTTCATATAAAAATCACAAGAGCCCCATGAGGTAGTTAGTAATGTTAACATCCCTGTTTCATAGTTGAAGAATCTGAGGCATAAAAAGGTCAACTAATTTACCTAAGGTCAAACCGCAAGTAATAATGATGGAATTTAAGCCCAGGAAGTATGACTTCAGAGCTCTCAAGCTTAAACACAATATTAAAATGTTTCTTGGTAGAACAACATTGTGGTTAACAGCTACTGGCTTATCCAAACTTAGCCCAAGCCTCCTTCTAATCCATATTATAAACCAAGAATTTTTAAATGATTGTCTTAGAGTGGGAAATTGGAGATAGAGCACAAGGAAGGTAGAGGTTGGCAGGTTTGGATCCCAGCATAGGGGGCAGTGAAGGAGGTGATGGGGGACGTAGGCTAGGTGAGAGGGTTCACTGCAATTTTCATCATTCCATCTGAGAGATGTCCAGTGTACAAGTCTTTACAGTCTTCAAAGCATTCTTCCTTATGTCATCTCATGAGATTTTCGGAATAGTCAACTGATTAAACTGAGAAGTTATTATTATCTGTTTTTTATTGGTGAGGAAACAGATCGAGATTGGTTAAGTAGATTGCCCAGCATTCCCAAGCTACTCATTGAAGGTCCCTGAAATTAAATTCTAAGCCATCTGCTTTTCTGTCCTTAGGATTGAGTATAATATGGGGAAGGAGGAAGAGAGAGCTGAATTTCAGGGGAACGCCTTCAAACAGGAAGGAAGAAGAGGAACAGTGGCTGGAAAAGGAAACTAGAGTGAACTGCTAGGGAATGTCAAAGGGTAACCAGAAAGTGCTGGGCAGAAGTCAAAGGATCAGGGACTCTCAGATTTGAAGTCATCAAGTGAGGTGACTTATGTGACCACTTCATACATGTAAATGCCCTGCAGTTGGTAGCTGGGAGGCCACTGAGCATGTTCCAGAACCTGTTCTCAGTGGTGCGATGTGGTCACACCAGTCTAGCTCCAGATGAACTCTTTGGATGAAGTTTGTGTTTCTTTCTTAAACTTTCCATTAGTCAAATAACACCAAATTGCTAG
>NW_011888809.1:3175027-3179583 GCF_000151845.1 Pteropus vampyrus
GGTTGGTCTGGATGGGTCTCTGTACCTTAGCAGCATATGTTACTATGGTCAGCAGGCTAGAAATTTAATTTTGATGTTGGAAGTCATTCGGTTTTCAACCTAGTTCAGCCTAGTCTTGAACTTTCATTTCTGCCTCAGCTCCCTTCCTTGATGTGGAGAGCTTGAGGACTCTTGTATATCTTGTATCTAGATTCTGGGTCATGAATTCGACTTTGGATAGAAACTGTTACCTTTCCCAAAACATAATTGACTCATTCCTGCTTCTGAGGCTTTGCTAATTTCTTTGTCCTCAAATGCTCACCCTCATTTTTTTTGGCTTGTGTGAATCCTACTTGCTCTTTAAGTTTGATTCAGGTGTTGCCTCCTCGCAGAAGCCTTCCCTGATATGAAATTCAACAGCTGTATTCTGTTTGTTCTTTTGTCTCAAACTATGATCTAATATATATTGTCAATTTGTTTTCTGCATGCTAATCTTTGCCACTAGATTGTAAGCTCCCCAAGGCCAGTGGCTCTGTCTTTTTCAAGCTTTGTATGACCAGCATCTTTCTAGCACAGACATTTGTTTATAGGAGGTGTGAAATAAATGTGTGATATTGGTTGATTTATGAGTATATTCTCTAACACAAGACATATGGAGTTCATTGCTTTGGCGCTTGAGTGTCACCACCCCCACCCCACCCCTTTCTCCAAGTTATCCTCTTGGCCTGGCCCAGCTGAATCTGTGGGAAGTAGATAAATCACCCAGCTCCTAGGTCAGACAGCTAAGAGAGAAATGAACACAGCAGGTCGTTGCCACTATAATGATGCAGTAGCTGTGCTGTTTGCCAGTTTCTGGACAACAATAGATTGCCTTCCTTCTCTTAACTTTAATTCCATTTCTCATAAGCCTGAAATTGCACTTGCTATTTTCCAACTTCTTCCCCCACCACCCTGCCCTAGTTCATGTCAGTGTTTCCTTAACTAACATTTTTATGGCTTGAAAATCAATTCTATACCAGATATAAAGACATACTCTGTCTCCAGCCTTTGTTCTCAGCACCATCCTCAGCACCCTCCATTAGCCCAGTGCTGTGGCTTCAGACCCACTTAAGGGTTTCTAGTCTCTGATTCCTTTTTTTATTTGGAGTCTATTTAGATCTGGGTTGATATTTATAAAATAGACTTTCTCATGCTCCTTTTTCATTGATTTATTCCCAGATAATGGAGTCTTTGGAATTATGGAATAGGAAAGATATTGGCTTGAACAATTCTGTTAATTGGAAGCCTCACTTATTTTACCCTGTTCGACTTGAAGATTTTGGAACAGAGAGGAGATTTGCACGTTAAGGCAAAGGGTTCGTAAAAGGCCTCACTGGTTCTTAATGGTCATGCTCAGAATAGCTTTCAGGATCCTTTGCAGTCTAGATTCAGATTACTTTGCTTTTTCTTCTGTACGTCAGCTATGCTGGTCTTTAAATTCAGCACCATGGACAGCAGAGGTTAATGCAGAGACTGGTTAGAGCAAAACTCAGCCTGAGGAAGTTCAAGGGACACAGGAGGATCACTTTCCTTCTCAGGGCTGGCCTTATGTAAAGACAAATGCATATCCAGTTGAGAAATTCCTTAAAGGATACCTTTGTTGCCCTAAGTGATCAGCTGAACTGAAAGCTTCA
This sequence comes from Pteropus vampyrus, assembly GCF_000151845.1. Taxonomy (NCBI): domain Eukaryota; kingdom Metazoa; phylum Chordata; class Mammalia; order Chiroptera; family Pteropodidae; genus Pteropus; species Pteropus vampyrus. The sequence continues at coordinate 3,176,680 of NW_011888809.1, forward strand.
GTAAAAAGCACGCATTTTGCAATTAAAATATCACAACTTGAATTCTAACTTTTATATTTACTAAGTGTGTGACTTCGGGCCTGGTACACAGTTTCTTTATGTGTAGATTTGAAAAACTACTACCCTTAAAAATGTGGTGTGTATTTCTAAGGACTGAATTTGAGTCCTGACACTACTCTTTACTAGTTTGGGAAAGTTATTTACTCTACGGCTGTTTTCTCATTTTTCAACTGTGAATTAAAACGGAATATTTTTCATAGTGGAGATGGAAGCATTAAGTGTGATAATATATGTAAAATTCTTAGAAGTGTTACCAGAGGGTTACAGGGGGAGGTAGATGGGGGTAAAAGAGGTCAAATATCTGTGACAGAAAGAAATTTAACTACAGGAGGTGAACACACAATGTAAATATATATGTGTGTGTGTGTGTGTGTGTGTGTGTGTGTATCTGCCTTACTGTTAAAATGTTCAGCTGAAACTTATTGGATTTTGTTAATAAATAAATAAATAAATAAATAAATAAATAAATAAAAAATAATTCTTAGAAATGTACTTGGCATATAGTACACTATTATTATAATACTTATTTAGTAAGATTATTGTGCAACTTAAATGAGATAATATATGTAGAATATTAGACAATGACTAGACACGCAATAAGTTATGGTTATGTTCTCTTCTTTCCCCACTGTTTGAAATCACTCCTACAGTTCTGTTAAGCGCCACCCTCTAAGCCTTGTAAGTGCTGTTGGAAAAAGATAGGTACTCAGATAGTCCTCCGTGTATGTTTGAATTAATTCATTGCTGTGGGACAGGGAAGCATAAAGGTTCTAGGTGCCAGAACTGGAGAGACTGGACCAAGAAAGAAGGTAGAAGCTTGCTATATTGTTTTCTAGTTGTCGAAGAGGTGAGTGTGATTTAGAGAACTAGATGATAGGAATCCTCTTCATGATTCTATGCAAAATGCTCACCATTCACATTATAGCTTCAGGCATTTTGTAATTTGCTATGTGAGGCTCTGAAATTTGGTCCAGAGTAGAAGCGACTCAAATAATACAAACCAGGAGCCCAGCCCAATGGTCTATGGAAATTTGCTTAATTCATTTGCTCACCTACTCATACATTTATGTTTTGATATATTAATTCATTTATGTTCAATAAGGATTTATTGATTATTTACTGTGTCTAGGCCTAATGCTAAGGATTTTGGCAGAGAAAGATCATTTAGACTTAAGCCTGCCATCAGGGATTAGAGCAAATAAAACATATGAAAATAATTAATTAAATGAGTCAATTTAATATTGTGACAGGCAAACAGTAGGGATTTAATATTTATTAGCTGATTTTATTGTAAGCTACCATTACTTCTACTACTACTATTACTCATATTATAGAGTTTGGTGACTGGTTGTCCACATGTGTTTAGAGAAGTGAGAAGTTATAATTTTAGGGAGTTACAGGCAGTATCTTTAGAAAGGAGGTAGCATTCGAGATGGACTTTGAGGCATGGGTATAACTTGGTCATGAACAAGTGGAGATGAAGTGGGTCTCTAGCTGAAAGGTATGACGTGAACCAAAAAGTAACAGGGGTTAATAGGAGATTAATTATGAAGGAATAACAAGTACTTTGAAGTGACAAAAGCATTATGTACAAGTATTGAGAGATGAGACTGGGAAGGTGGAGATGGATCTTGGTGGCCTTGAATGTCAGACTGTGCACTTTGAGCTTTGTAAGGTAAGCGATGCAGCACTATTCAAAGTTTACTTTGTTTTGTTTTGTTTTGTTTTTCCTCCAGGGAAATGGCCAGGTATTGATCTGTTTCTATAGTAGTATTTTTTTTTTAAATGATTGACAGCAGTCAACAATGGCACCATAGTTCCTACCTTATTTAATTAAATTTCCCTGTGAGAATTTAAAGTATATAAACTGACCCTATCTAGTCAGCCCAATTTTGGATAATAATCTCCTGGTTTGTGATTTTCTATGAAAAGATTCAGCTATATCTTCCTAGGGCTTAGCAACCAAACCTAGACCAAAGGTCTCAGGTCCTCAGCTATTGGGAGTGTAGCTTGGGGTGGTATATGAGCCGAATTTGTGGCTGAAGCTTCCTGTTCTATCTAGCAGGAGAAGTAATATTTCATTTCTGTTTCATTCTCTTATCTGAGAGCTGAATACACAAAGAAATTAAGCTTGTTTCTGTCTGATTTCAATCTTTACCATCTCACGCTGATAAAACAGGATTCTATATAGGTGAAAGGTCTGAAGGGTGATGATGTCAAAGGAAGTGGTGTGAGAGATGAGGATGTTCATCATTCCATTTCCTGTTTTCCTTCTCTCTCCCCTCTCTCCCTCTCACACTCCCTTCCTCTCTCTCTGTCTCTCTACACCCACATAAATGCATACACAATGTGGAGCCTCAGACTACAGAACAGAGGCAAGTTTATATGAAAGTCAACTTCAGCTTGCAGTTGGGTGTTTCATTTAGTCTCCAGAACCTGGTCCTATAACTGACACAATAGCCTTTTATATCCTTTCCATACAAACCAAAAGTAGTTTTCATGTTGGCTTTAGTTACGTGGTGCTAGTGATTGTGTGCAGACTTTAAAAGAGATTGTCACAGCTCAGCTCTCATTGACCTGATCATATTTGGAGAGTGTCTCATTTATTCAATCAGTCAATATTTGAGCACTGACTATGAATCAGGACTGTGTTGAGCCTTGGAGAGACAGCAGTGAACAAGACAGACAGAGATTCCTGTGCTTATGGAGCTCAGTTTTATGGAACTGATGGGAGGAGTCATCTCAGCAGCTTGGTCTCCAGGTATTACTCCCTTCTTGTCATTCTCCATTGGTTTTAGTGAAACATTTCGGCCCAGAGATGGGTGATGGACTGGTCCTTGTTCG
>NW_011888809.1:3181423-3219299 GCF_000151845.1 Pteropus vampyrus
TGTGAGGAGCTCTCCAGACTGTCTCCCCAGCAAAATAACAACAACAAACAAACAAAAAATAAACTGGTGAAAATTATATATATTAAAAAAAAACATTCAGAGTCTCAGGAAATTGTCTTTGGAGCATACAGCAGATAAGAAAGTTTATTAGATCTTAGTAAGAACAGTAAGGCTCTATGGCATTTGCACAGTTGCTCCTCCCTTGCTACTACACCAGCTCACAGCGATGGATGTCTACAAGGCTCCGTCTCCATCCAGTGCCCAGTTGAGGGCTATGGTATCTTCCAGGGATGGTAAAGCCCTGACACTTCTCATCCTACCACCCACTCTTATATCTGAGTTTCAGAGGCTCTGTTCTAGGCAAGAACGACTGAGAGGTATGATACTTTCTCTACCCAGTGGCCACTTGGAGGGTGGAAAATCTACCACAGGCATAGCAAACCAGAAACAGAGGATCTCAATCACTTCACGCTAGCTTGGTTGTAAGGCAAAGGCTCCATGCCAAAAAAGACTGGAGGCTGCCGTCCCAACTCAGAATGATGCTGATGAAGCTCATGGGGCAGAAGTGTGACTCAGAGAAGTAAGCTACTCTTCCTGACCCTGGCCATGGAGCAGTGGTGCAGATTTGTTGCTCAAGAGGAGAGGCATTCCCTAAGAACAGAGATCTCTGAAGCTCTTTTCAAGAGACTCATTGTATTTGTACCACAGGGTGAGGAAGTTCAAGCCTAGGAGTGCTTTTAGAAACGATGGACCTTTTGGCAATAAGCAATTAAGAGGAGACAGTTAGCTCCATGAGAGCAATAAGCTAAACCTTAGATCATCTAAAAGTATACTAGAGAGAATTGTGGAAAGAGACAGCTAAGAAGAACTCCTCCTACAGTTGACACAAACCTCCAAGACTGGCCTCAAAGATTATACCTTCAATGGGACCCAGATTTAATTGCAACAGACTGTGGAACAATTCATGCTCCAGGGCATTGTCAAAAATAATAGAATAATCAGCCAGCAATTAGTGGAGGCTAATAGCTGGGCATGCTATCAATGGAGGCAGTCAACAGAAAGATCAGGGAGAGAGACAAAACACTAATCAAATCCTTGCTGTCCCAGAGTGACAGTGAACAGGCCTAAGGCTGCCCTCTCTAAGTGGTAATACCAGAGGCTACATTCTTCGTGGGGAAATATACCACTAAAATAAGCCAGCCAAGTCATCAAACGAAAATATAGGCAAACAACAATGAGGGAAGATCCCCTCAGTGCAGGGGACCTGGTAGTACAATATGGTAACTAAAATGTCTAGTTTTCAACAAAAATTATGAGATGTGCAAAGCAATCAAAAAAGGGACTCATGTGAGAAAAACATGGGCCATAGAAACTGCCTGTGATGGGCCCAGATATCAGACTTGGCAGACAAACATTTCAAAGCAACTATTATAAATTGTTCAAAGAACTATAGGAAACTATTGTTAAAGAAATAGAGGAAAGAAGAAAGATATAATGATAATGTCTCATAAAATAGAGAATAAAAATAAAGAGAAATGATAAAAAAGAACCGAATGGTAATTATGAAGGAGAAAAGTATGATAACTGAAATTAGAATTTTACTAGATGGGATTAACAGTAGATTTAAACCTGCAGAAGAAAAAAAACAAAGTGAATTTAAGGATAGATCATTAGAGATTATTTAATCTGAGTAACTGAGATAAATAATGAAGAAAAATGAACGGCCTCAGAAAATATGGAGCACAGGTGTGTAATGAGAGCACCAGAAGGAGAAGAGAAAAAGGAGCAGAAAAAATATTTGAAGAAATCACAGCTGAAAACTTAATTAAATGAAAACTATTAACCTATACGACAGAGAAGCTCAAAAAATTAAATGAAAACTATTAACCTATACGCTCAAAAAATGCCAAATAGAAAAACAAAGGGATTCACACCAGACATGCCATAGTAAAAATGCTGAAAGATAAAGGAATCTTGAAAGCAGCAAGAGAAAGTGACTCATCACATACAAGGAGACCAGAATAAGTTCAGCTAAGTTCTCGACAGACACAATAGAGGCCGGAAGGCAGCGGGGCGACATATGCAAATTGCTGGAGAAGCGACAACGTTGACAACATGCAAACCTTACATCCAGCACAGCCTTCTTTCGAAAGTGAAGGTAAAATAAAAACATTATCACAACGATTTATTATAATAAAACATGTAAACAAGATCTGGGAGAATTTGTTGTTAGTAGATCTGTAAGAAAAACTAGAGGAAAGTCTTCAGGATAAAAACAAATGACTCCAGACAGTCATTTACATGCACATGAAAAAAGCAAAGAGTGAAGATAATTATGCAATTATAAAAGCGAGTATAAAAGTGTGTCTCTTCTCTTAACTGATTTAGAAGGCAACTGTATTGAGCAATATGTATAGAATTGTATTATGGGGTCTTCATTGTAGAGAGATGAGATGTAAATGACAGTATAAGTGCAAGGAGGTAGGTGGGAGAAAAGCTGCACTGGGCACGATATCGATGGAGGCAGTCGACTTAACAGAAATGACACTAGTTGGTCACTCGAAAACACAGGAACAAAGAACCAGGAATGGGAAATAAGGTTAATATAACAAACTCTAGAAATAAATATTCATCCTTTGTCCTCTCAGTTTCTTTAAAAGACATATAATATATAAAGTAAAAACTGTAACAATGTATTTTTGGGTTTGTGGCTTATCTAGATGTAATATGTATACCAATAAGGGCAAAGAAGGTGTAGGGTTATAAAGGAGCACCACTGCTGTGTCTCCTTGTAATTTAAGTGATATAAATCTGAAATAGAGTCTGATAAATTAACATGCATATGGTATGCCCTAGAGCATCTACTAAGAAAATAACTTCAAAAAGTGGTGAAAAAAAATAATTAAAGGAATGAAAATGTTACACTGGAAAATATTTGCTTAGTGCAAAAGAAAGCAGTAAAGGAGACTAGAGGAACAAAAAAGACATGAGACATTTTGAAAACAAAAAGTAAAATGCAACCCTAAATTCAGCTATAACAACAATAGCATTAAATGTAAGTTGGTTAAATAATCTAGTCGGAAGACAGAGATTGTCAGACTAGATTTAAAAAAGTCATATGCTAGCTACAGGAAAGGCATTTTAAATTCAAAGGTACAACTAAGATGAAAGTAAAAGGATGGAGAAAGATATATCATGCAAACATCAATCATAAGAAACCAGGAGTTGCTATCACTAATGTCAGACGAAATAAACAAAAGGTAAAAAAGAGTTAATAGTGATGAAGAGAGACATTTTCCAATTATAAAACTATCAATATATCATGAATATAACAACTAACATATATACACCTAATCACAGAGCCCATAAATACGTGAAGCACAGACTGTTAGAACTGCAAGGAAATAGATAATACAGAAATAATTGTTGGAAACTCGAATACTCTACTGTTAATAATGAATAGAAGAATTAGGCAGAAGATTTAAAAGGAAACAGAAAATGTGAACAATACTGTAAAACAAGTAGACCTAATGGACATCTAAAGAAACAACAAGAACCAAATATACATCATTTCAAGTGCACTTGGAACATTCTCCAGAACAGACCATATGGCGGGCTATAGAAAAAGCCTTGATGAATTTAAAAGAATTAGAATCATACAAAGTATATAAAGTATACTCTCTGACACTAACAGAATAGAATGAAATTAAAAATAAATAACGAAAGAGAAAAATTTACAAATATGTGAAAATTAACCCACTCCTAAATGACTAATGGATCAAATAAAAAATTAAAGAAAAACTAGAATACTTTGAGATGAATGAAAATGAAGACACATATACCAAAACTAACGGCAGTGCTCAGAGAGAAATTTATAATTTTAAATGCCTATAATTAAGAAAGAACAAAGATCTCAAATTAATTACCTAATCCTTCATCTCGAGACAGTAAAAAATAAAAGCACATTGCACCTAGAGCAAACAGAAGGAAGGAAACAATGGAGACCTGAGAAGGAAATAATAAAAGGAAGAATAGAATAACAATAGAGAATATAAACAAAAGCAAAAGTTGTTTCTTTGAAAATATCAACAAAATTGACAAATCTGTAGCTAAACTGACCAAGACCAAAAAAAAAAAAGACTTAAATTGCTAAAATCACTACAGTTCACAGAATTATGGAGACGCTGGCTGATGAAGTAATATACACACAAAGACACTCAACACACATACACACCACAAGTTGACAAAAGGGAAGACACAAAACTGCTCCTACCTTCTTATAGAAACCATCAGAATCAACAAACTATGAGAACCAATACGAGTGCAGTTATGAAACTAGATGACATAAAAATATGTGGTGTCCTATATCAGAAGTATAAACTTGAAGGCATATAAGGATATAAAATACTGTTTCCAAAATTAACAAAACCCCATAAGACACATAAGACACATAAGAATTAACCTAAAGAAGAATGTATAAAACACAAATGGGAAAAAAAATTCTGTTAAAGGATATATAGGAAGGCTTTTAAAACAGGAAAAAATATACTGCATCATTCTCTCCAAATTAGTCTACGAATGCATTATGTGGCATTCTCCCCAGACAGCTTAGGTGGTGGGGCTGCAGCAAAGGATCGACGCTCTCAGACTTGGCCTCATTCCTGGGAGCGTCACGCCATGTCAGGGAGAAGGTCAGTGAAAAGAGAGAAGTAGGGAAAGAGGCCAAGGCGGATATTTTACTGACCTCCCAGTTTATAGAGGAGTGTGCTGGGCACGAGGAACCAGTGTCAGAGAGTGACTGAGTGATCACCAGCAGGGAGAGGTGGAGGCAGCATCAGGATCTGGACCCACCTTTGTCAGTGTCTCATGTCTGACCTCAGGTCGCCTGTCCAAGGATGCTGAGAGATGCAGAATCACCATGTACTCAGAGAGGGTACTAAGCCCCAGCATACCCTCCTCACAGGGTGCTTGTGAGAATCCGACAGCAAATGGAGTATTCCTTGGAAAATGTAAGAACACTGTGTGGCATTTGAGGTGACGTTCCAGCTGTCTTGCTAAGACAGACAAAGTAACAGTCCGATTCTGAACATCAGAATTGCCTCAAAATCTCATCTTTTATGTCACTCCTCAGTACCACAGTGGAAGGCTCAGGTGGGGCTGGGGTTAAATTAGAATCGGCACTCAATTGAACAATAATTCCACTAATTTAGGGGCCCATACTTAATCTCTAATTTAACAACATATCTATGAGGCCCTGCCTCCAATTCTTCTCTCTGAGTACAATAGACGTGGCTGCTGGCAGCCTGTTCTCTATTAAGCTCAGCTCCATTAGGTGGGGGAAGCATGCCGTAAACTTGCCTTTGCATCTGGCTAGGAGCTTAGTAGGAAGAAAGTATACACGAAAGGACTCATACACACCAGGAGTTCAGGATATTAATTTTAAGGAGGGCCTGTGAAAGGCCTTGATAGGAGGGACCTGCAGCCAATAGGGCTAAGCGTGGGGGAGCCCTGTCTGGGGTATCCTCTGAATACACTTTAGACAGTCTCCAGAAACCAGTAGGGATCAAATAAAGACAACATTATAAAAGAATTTCATAGTAACCACATCTTACATCTAGAGAGAGGTTGGGACTCAGAGAGGAGGGGAAGCAAAGAAGGTGTATCTGACTTATTTTCATTTGTTAATCGATGAACCAAGTATTTACTAAATGCCTACTATTTTTTTAAAACTTTAAAATGATTTAATTTTTGGAATCTCAGTCACCACATCTTTTAAAAATTAGGGAAAATTTTTCAACCTCCCTGGGTCAAGCTCTCTTAGCAGCAGAGGCATCGTAATCTTGTCTAAAGTTGTGTGTCAGATACACTTATTGGCTCTTTCTTGTGGTCATGTCGTCCTTGCCTTGTCTAGGAAGCTGCAGGAAGCATTCCTAATATATTGCTTGCATGTCCCCACCCCCACAGACTGGAGTGGCTCCAAATCGTCTGGAGGGGATGAATGGTTGTTTGCTGCAAATGAGGTCGGCTCAGTACACAGTGAGAGAGTGTGGGAATACTTGCTGTGGTTACTGCCGCTTAGCTCGGGAAAGGTGGCATGCCTCCTTTGGAGGGTACCAAGGGGGCTTCCTTTGGCTTGGAGGTTGCAGAAGCAGAGTTACTGGAAGGCTAATCATCTCTTACTGACATCCAGGCCCATGTCCTAAAGATCTGGCAGTCAGTGAGAATCCGAGACAAAGGCTGATGCTGAGTTCGTGTGGGCTGAATCTTGGGGACTAGACCTTCCAGGAGAGAGCAATTGTCCACCTGTTTTTTTCTTGTTTAGCTGAACCTTCCGTTGTGCCAGGTAGATGTGAAATGTAGTAAAAAATATGTTTGGAATAAATATCAGGAAGCAGTTTCCTGTCCAGAAAATCGGGCTGTGTGCATGTCCCATCAAATAGCATTACTAAACATAATTTTCTCAAATGATGCTTGTGGACAGGAAGTTGGCCTTTCCCGGATGATATGTTAAAAGGCAATGACACCACATGTATCCAACAGCTGATTCCAGCTCTCTATTCTGTCCTGCTTCTCCATTTGATAGCTGGATCAGCTAACCAGGTAGTAGTCAGTATGCAGGAGGGAGGAGGGAGAAGCAATCTGCCAGGGGAAGTGAGTACTTAGTTCCTAGAAGGTGTAACCTCCTGTCTTGCATTTTTTCTGTGTTTCAGAAATACTCCTTCTCCAACCTTGTTTGGCCCTGGGTTTGAAGCACGCAGGACACTGGGCTGGTGATGTTTCCTCATAGCACACTTCTTCTTAGAGTCATTTCTCATGCTCACTGAGATAAGGAGACATGAAATGAGATCTGTTTTCATTGCAGCTGCTCTGAGTTGTGCCCAGCTTCTGATGCTCCTGGCAGCATCAAGGAACGGGCGTCGAGTGGGTGGGCTGAGGGCTTGTCAGTGCTGATCCTGAGTGTAATTGGGTAGAAACCGTAGGCAGGGTCTCTCGAGGCAATGTGGTTTGTATGCATACACGCGTACTCGTTTTTCTGACTAAAATCCCAATTAATGTGTATATAAACTAATTTTAGAAATGTTATCTTTGTTGGAATAGGATGATTTAGTTAGAAGGTGACATTTTCATGGCTGGAAAGTGGGAGAGCAAGAACAGGAAGGTATCAGGGCTGTGTGGATGTGGGCGGGGACGTGCGGGGACTGAGCAGTGAGCTAGGTGGGGAGAGAAAGACGCTGGGCGAGGCGGCAAGGCCTTTTCTGTGGTTCGATTCAACTCGGTTCGCTGCATGAACAGTTCTGGGGGGCACCTTTCTCTAAGGAGCAGGCTTGTAATTTGGGAATCGTGGGCTGGCAAACAGAAGCACCTGAGCTATGTCTCTGTGGTCCAAATAGCAGTTTATGTATGGGTGTGGGTAAACAGAGAAGATTCTTATGGCTTTCCAGTCAGTTAGACCATTTTCCAGAAGGGATTAGAGTCACCAGCATGACTGTGATCTCTTCCTCTCTCCTCTTCTGCTTTTTCCTGAGCACAGGGGTGCAGGACAGCCAGGCAAAAAGAAAATAGAGAAAATAGTAAGGTCACTGTGTTATCTAAATGGACCTACAAGGAAAACGGTCTGCTATGGCTAGGGTGGAAGAAGCTATGGACAAGCTGCCATAAAGGCTTTTGATGTCAACCTGGCCTGCAGTCTGTGAGCTGTTCTGGAGGCACTAGGACCATGTTTGAAACACAGATTTAGACTAAATTAAAAGGAAGTTCTTTGATGAAATCTGGAAGTAAAAACCAGGTTAAACAATGAATAAAAAACAGTCTGAATTGGTGAGAAGGTACCAAGTGCATCTTGGAATTTTATTTATTTAAAAATGTGCTTTTTTAAAGGTCTATTCACTACAGCCTTTCAGGTTTAAATCATGCTATTTTAAAAGTGGCATTTTGTCGAGGACAATTTTGAACCTACACAAAGGCAGGCACTCTCTCTTAGGGAACCCCCAAATAGGCTTCTCTCCCAGTCTGCAAGGTGACTTACTCAAGCTCAGCCTGTCCCAGCCACATCTAAAGGCACCCTCCCCACTCCCATTTTATTTTGAAGCAAATCTTATAAATCACACAATTTCCTCTATAAATATTTTAGCGTGTTTCTCTAAAAGAGAAAGCATTACTCCGTTAATAAACAAGATAAAACTTTCGCTCATTCATCCAGGCCTGTGGGGAGATGAACCGTGTGACAGGTGAGGTCATACTTAGGTGATCTTGGCTCCTCTTGTGGGATTCAGAGCCCTCCAGCTTCTTGAGCTCCCAACCTAGAATCTTAAGCTAGGAAAAGAATAGCAAATGATGCTGTGTGTAATACCCCCTGGGCCGTGAGGGCCATCCTCGCCGAGGGCAGGATGGTGCTTTGCAGTCATCCATGTTCCCAGCCAGGCTGTATTAACTGGGTCATTTAGCTCCAAGCTGACTTAAGTTACTAACTGCAGAGGAGGGAAGAAGAAATTACGAGGTTTAGTATGGTCCAGGGAAAAGAGATGAGTTTTCATTAAAGACATACTTTCATTGTCTGAATAGGGCGGGGTAGGCGCCATTAGAAGTGGAACACAATGCAGTCAGCGTCGGCAGGCAGATGTGCGTCCCCATTTTGGGAACCACACACAGGTGACAGAGCCCAGCGGGAACTTTGTTCTGAGGCTGGAGGGCATGCTGAGAGTGATGATTAAGTTTATGTGTCAACTTGACTGGCCTAAGGGTTGCCCAGATAGCTAATAAAACATTATTCCTGGGTATGTGTGAGTGTTTCTGGACAAGATTCACATTTGATTTTGTAGAACGAGTAAAGACATCTGCTCTTCCCAGTGGGGACAGGTATCATTGTATACACTGGGGGCCCGGACAGAACAAAAGGGTAGAGAAAGAATGAATTCTCTTTCTCTCTCTTTGAGCCGAGATGTCCATTTTTTTCATGCCCTTGGACATCAGAGTTCCCGATTCTCTCACGTTTAGACTCAGACTCAATTATAACACCAGCGTCCTGATTCTCCAGCTTGCAGATGACAGATTGCGGGACTTCCTGGCCTCCGAAACTGCGTAAGCCAATTCCTATAATAAATCTCCTCTTTTATCTCTCTTTATATATCCAACTGGTTTTGTTCCTCTGGAGAACCCTGACCAATAACTGGTTCCTGGGTCCCTGCCTTTTCTCTCACGCAGTCCCTGGGGTTCAAAGTCAGTGGTAAGGAGGAAAGAGGCAGGGCTTGCCAGTCCTCAGATTTGTCTGATAGGGCGGGTCGCATTAACGAGTGCCGTTTGTGCTTTTTTTTTTTTTTTCCCCCCGGTGTAGACTCGCAATAAGCCTGTGTGTTAACTGTTTTCATTCTCCATTTCACAGTGACTGTGCTGGTCCAGCAGCAGGCTAGGAGGCAAAGGGTCACACAGGTTGGCGATCCAAACCAATCTAGGGACAAGCAATCGAAGCTGCTCCTTGCAGGTTTTATAATCTCAGAAGTGCGGTTCCCTCTCTGATTCCTGAGTTCCAACTATGAACTGCTTTCCGTTGGGGCCCTAAGGCAGCCCTGATGCAGCCCTAAACCTCTCTGTGGCTTTTCAGTGGGCCCGCCTCCACTGCGAATCCCTGCCTGGAAAATGTGGGCCTGTCAGGCCAACTGCGGGATTCAAGTCTCAACAAGATAGAGGAGACCCGAGGGCCTCTATAGCTCAGTTTTCTGTGTGACCTGGGACCTCTGTCATCACAGCTTTCAGTCATGAATAACAACTGCCACCATTTCCCAGACTTACAGGGAATTGGCCATCAGAAAGTCTTCTAAGCCACACGGAGAAGAAAAAGCACGGGGATGGAAGTGTGAGACATGCATCTGAGTCCCAGACCTGCCCCTGGTTAACTGTTTGGGACCCTCAATTTCTCATCTGTAGAAAGGGACAATAGTAGTAATATTCATTCGCAAGGTTGGCGTGTAAGGCAAATTAGATCACATAATTTTTTAAAGCATTACATTTTATTACTTATGTTGTTATTTAAAAAGCCATTGGATTTATATGTCAAATATGACAGTGGCCTCTCTCAGTAGCGTAATGACGCTACATCCAATAGCTTAAAAAAAGAAATATCCTGCTGTTCATTGGCCAGTGTAATTTTAATGAAGACTACTGCTCCTTCCTCCCTCTTTATCTTAAAAAACAAAAACAAAAACAAAAACAAAAAACCAAGATCTTCCTGATAATTAGTTTAGCAACATCAAGGCTACATTCATTCTCAATTTGATTTCCTGGCCCCAACCCAAAACTTCCTGAGTGGGCTGGCTGCAGTTTTTCTTTCCCTGGTTTTTTTTTTCCCCAAGGACACAGAATCTTCACGAGGCACAACATTTTCCTTGAAAAAGATTTCCCCTAAAATCCAGGTGTTATTAATGAATCTTCAGTCCCTCCTGGAAGACACTGACCCAAATAGCAGACACAGTTGAAAAACCACAGTCACGCGATGGCCTTCGAGTTTGTCCTCGGTCACCTCCTCTGCTCTTTCTGTTGTCCTTGGGTTTGTAGAATGTATTTAGAAAATCACATAATAGTGTTTAGTAGTAGTTGACACTAAATTGTTTTATATTTTCTTGCCAACTCGATGATGGATTAGAGGGATTCGAAGCTCATTTCTGAAACCCTCAACTTTTCCATAGTAGATAAAATTTCTTAAAAATAAGATTTACTTATTCACTTATTCAACAATAATTCGTTGAGTGTCTTCAATGTGCCAAGCCCTTTGCGAGCGTTGTAGAGAGTACACAGATGAGAAATTCAGGTTTCTGGCCTCAAGGAGCTTACTTATGTCTTGGAAGTAGGTGGAAAAATATGTAGAGAGATTTAAAAAAAAAAAATACGAGAAGACAAAGAAAGGAGAGGTGGATTTTTTCTGGAAGGATGGAGGCGGCCTCCTGGCTTATCTCACTTCTACACGGGCACTGTCTTCATGCCCCCGCCTCTGCCAGCTCCTGCTGACCTTGCTTCTGAATCTGTCGTCTAGACACACCTCATCTGAAGTTGGGCATAGCCACTTCTCACTTTCAATGTCACACTTCTCATTCGCACTTTCCCTGGCACTATATCCTTTGGGTATTGGTTCTGAGGGATTCGAAAGTATTTCTAGGAATGTCTCTGAGAGGGAAAGCAGAGGGTTACTGAATCTAACCCATCTTGCCTACATCCGTCTCCCACTCTTTTCTCTCCAGCTGGCAAGGTCGCATGAGCCCGGGGCTCAGAGTCCCACTGGTGCTGGAACTGGCCTGAGGAAGTGCGAGGACGTGAATCCAATGAGGTGTTTATACCCAGGTCCTCACTAAACATCTAAGATAATAAGAGATTGTCTCGGTGGTTGGCCGAGCTGAACCACCCTGGAGGCAGGGCAGGAGTGGGAGAGTGGAGGAACCCCAGGACTGATAGTGTTCCCGGGGAACTAGAAATTACCAGCACAAAATGTTACATGCTCAGCCCTGCCTTGGGCCTTGCTGGAATCTGTGGGTGGGGCCGGGGCTGGGTTGTAGTCTTCCAGGAGCCCTGGCTGTACAGGTTTAAGGAGTGGGGTATGTGTTGGAACGGGACAGGTTACAATCTTCAGGCCATGTGTGCTCAGAGCCTACAGAGGGTTAGAAGTCGATGGGGCTCAAGGTGCTCAGAGAAGTAGAGGCTCTCTAGTCTTCAGTGGTCAGAGAAGATTCTAGACAGAGGGTGGGGCAGACAGGTGAAATTGGAGCTCAAAGTTTCTGAGAGATTTTGATGAGAATGAGAGGGGATTGAGTGATGTCACTTTTGCATACCTGGATTCCTAAAGGTTTAGAGGTGGTACTTTGTAATATTAATAAATCGATCCATTAGTTTTGGGTTGAGTGTAAGACTGGTATGAATTTTAAGAAAATCTCTTTTCCTTGCACTGCTTTACGTTCTCATTGTACCCTTTTCTTTGCCCCAAATAGAGATATTAGACTCTCCCTGTGTTTAATTAGACTAGATAATCATTGTTGATGACTCCCCATAGCAAAAGGTTTATCCGGCCGAGGTTGGGCAAAGTATATTTTGAACAGATGCATGCCTCCCTTGTGTGAATAATTCTCTAGAGCTCAACCCATGTATTTTGCTCATCTCCCAACCTATATATGCAATTGTTTGCTGGATTTCCACCTGGAAATCCTATGGGCACCTCAGCATTAACATTTCCAAAGCTCTTTGTCATGCGCCCTACCTCCAGCACATTCTCAGCCCTCCTTCCTCAGAACCAAAACAGGAGGGGCGTGCCTGACTCTCCCCTCTGTTTTCCTCACCCTTTACCTAGAGTCAGTGTCTACGGTCCACTCTTGGAGGTATCAAGTCACTCTCAAGCCCACTCCCTCTCACTCATTACTGCAACTTTAGCCAATCACTGCATATTGCTTGGATTACTCCGTAGAACTTGAATTAGTGTGCTTGCCTGGAAATAAAAATTTGGCCCAGTCAGTTCCTTGTTTAACACCCCGCTGTGGGTTTGTCTGCAGGGTGAAAACTAAGCTTCTCAATGTGGTTTACCTTCTAACTCTCATCCTCCCTTCCAGCCTCACTTCCTTCTCCCCCCAGCAAACTCTTCATGACCTTGAACTCGCCTATATTTGTGTCTTTGAATGTGCCGATAAATATGCTTGTTGTATTACTTTTCCTTATTTCTACATCGGGAGAAATCGGTGTCCATGTCCTAACATCATCTCTTTACTGAAGCCTCCTCTGACTACTCCAGCAAGGGTCCCCTCCTCACGTGGGTTTCTGTGCCTTAGGTTACCACATTTTCTTATAATTCTATTTAAATTTGCCTTATGATGACCTGTCAGACTGAGAAAGAAGGGATGACTGTCTTATCCATCACAGAAACTTCATCGCCTGGCAGAATGTTCCGTGTGTTTGTTCATGGTTAAAACAGAAAGGGTCTTAGATCTTAAAGAGTCTCTCCTAATTTATTTCCCCTTAAATTTATTTATGTACTCATTCATTCATTCATTCGTTCATTCGTTCATTCCCTCCTTGTACAAACATTCACTGAGTACCTACTATGTGGGAACTCCCTCTCTCTAGGCAACAAAGCCTCGATTAAACAGACATAAGAAAGAAGCAGCTGCCAATCCTTCCTCCAGGAAGCTCCGCTCCACAGGCCTTCATTTAAGAATTCTGGAGCTTCAGTTTTCTTTTGTCAGCTGTTTCCTTAATGGCCAAACTCATGGTGGCAGTGACAATGGATTCCGCATTAGTATTAAAAATTTATTTAATAAATAATGGATTAGAACCTCTGTTTAATAATTATTAATGCACTGCAATATCAGTTGCCCAAATCTCAAGATGTTTTAAACATAACTAATTGAAAACACAATTAACAGCAACTCGCTGAAATAAATCTGAAAGGCAAAGCACCCTTGAAAGGCTCAGAATAGAAGAGCAAGAATTCAAAAGCAGCCCTCTCCCCCCACTGCCTTAAGATACAGTTCACGCTGAGCTCCAGCAGAGATTCCGGGAGGAGACTGGGCATCTGGCAGGGTTTGGGACATGAAGGTTGGTTTAATGACAGCTTCTCTGCAGCTACTGAAACTTTAGGTGACCACTTCATTATGCCCAGAGGCAGAGGGGCGACCTGCCTGACCAGCATGCTTTGCTCAGACATTTATGTCCAATGGGCCCTTAGAGGAAGGCTGACTCGGTGACCTCATTATGCGTAAACTCAGCAAAGCAGAGGCCTATCCCTGGGGTCTGGCAGTGTATGGGGAGGTGTTGCCTCAAGTCAAGTCACAGAATGAGTGAGTGGCAGACCTGTGGCTGGGGAACCTGTGGTCAGCCATCAGCCCTGGTATCGCCCATGTGTTTTCTGGGGCCAGCTCTGCTTATCCTGATTTAGCAAAAATGGTGCATCCGGGTCTTTGCATCTGGGTCTTTGAATCAAGGGCCTAAGGGAAGGGCCCCTTTAACTTGCTTCAACAACAGCAGCAGAGAAAGGAAATGGGTCGATGCATTTATAGGCCGGGCCCTGGACTGGTTATTGGATGCGAGGGTCCTAGAAAGGCACTAAAGGAAAGACACTGGCTTCCAGGCTGGGCTTAGCGTGGGCCAACATGGATCTCCCCGCAACTTACATCTTTTATACACCGGTTCCTACTCCATTCTCTATCCCAGAAAGTTTTTTCCTTCAGATTCACTTTGGACTTGGATCTACCAGCCTCCTGTCTTCCATCAGTTCTTCGCTGGGTTTTTAATTTTTGTATTCAATGAGACATCATAGGGAAATTGATCAACAGCGGGGTTGGCCAGTGGTAGGCACTCTGCACATGGAAATTTTCCTTCTACTCCCAGCCTCGTCCACTGCTCCTGTGTGGTTAACCCGTGCCCGGGATTCAGAACACTACTGCGGGCATCCTGTCAACAGAATAATATGGTTATTTCTGGATACCAGAAGGTAGTTAAGGAGAAAGCTGTTCCATTCTGGGAGTCAATCTGGAGAGCAGCTTGGCTGGAGCTTGAGGTAGGAGTAGGAGGACAGTGAGCAGTGCGACCAGAAACGCGGGAAGGGAATATATTATAAAATTCCTGGATAACATGGCTGCTGAGTGTGACCTTCATCTCCAGGGGGACAAGGGAAGGTTTTGAAGCTAGAAACTGGCTTAACCTAATGGATTTTAACCTAATCTGTGTAATGTAGAGCTGTGATTCTTAAACATTAGCAGGCAGCACATCACCTGGAAGGCAGCTTGAAACTAATTGCTGGGTCCCAATTCCAGAGTTTTTGATTCAGTAATTCTGAGATGGAGCCTGAGAATTTGCACTGCTATCAAGTCTCTAGGTGATGTTGATGCTGTCGTTCCAGGGACTGTGCTTTGAAGGCCACCGGTGCAGAGGATGGCCTGGAGGTGGGTAAGCCTGTAAGCATGGAACTGTTGAGGGGACTGGCACGATAACCCAGCTTTAAGGTGATGACGGCCTGATTTAAAACAGGAGCTGCGGCTCTAGAAGAAAGGGGAGATATCACAGCAAGTGTCAGCAAGATTTGGTGGTCCAACAAAACACGTGAGAGAGGCGAATCTTCCAAAAGGTCTTTCTATCTGGGAACCTGGAAGAATGATGGCGTCTCACTGCGGGGGGAGCAGGGCGCAGAGGCTTCCTGGTTGGGATGCAGGACAGTTGTTTGGCTGACAGTTCCAAATGGTTCCAGGTGCAGGTGCAATGAGAAACTTGAGGGCCAGCCATCGCTTCCAGTTTGGAACCTTGAGTGTGGCAGTGGCCTGCAGGAACGCTGTTTCCAGCAGGAGACCTCAGCGCTAGGGCAGAGTGGGTTAAATGAGGTGCCTAGCACACAACACTTAAGAAGGTGTCTGTCAGAGTTTGCAAACTTTGCTCGACCCTGAATGCAAGCACCTCATTAAATCTTGTGTCTCAGGTGCCTTGCTCAGCCCACCCTAGCCCCCAGGTGTGGTGAAGCTGTTGCTTTTGCTTCCAACCTGGAAGGGGCCCGGTGAGGTTGGCAGGCTGAGAGGAAGGCTGTGGACTCCAGCTGTATATTGAGTCCCATCATTGTCCATATTGGAACAAAATCATATGCCATCATCCTTTTGCCAGAAGCACCTGTACACGTACACCTATATATGACTTGTATGGATCCAAATTTTGTGTCCACAGAGCTGTTGAATAGAGCTGGTCACTGGAGACTGAGATGGCTGGAAAGATTTACAAATCTATAGCACTTTCTACGGATAATGCAGTTCTAAGATATTAGCAGTGCCTGGTTTTCCTGCACTGCCAGAGCCAATGAACAGAGGCAGCTGTTCTGTAGAAGGTCAAAGATAGAATGTTGGGGCATGTTTCTTGAGCATGCTTTTAAATATACTTTGTTGTTGCTGTTTGTTTGTTTTTGTTTCTGTTTGTGTTTTAAAGACTTAATCTGTGGTTCTCCATCATGCAGCCAAGGCAATCTAAGTTTAATCTCCAAGCATTCATCTCCCAAGTTTAGATTTCTCTTCCTTCTTCTCAGCTGGTGCATTCCCAACTTCTGAGTTTCTAAAAATACCCAGCGTGGTTCCCTCTACAAAATACCAGCACCCTGCCAGCTGTTAAATAAATAAACTTGAAACAAAAATGCTGTAGTTGTGAAATAAGATATATTTAATTAAATAAAAAAGGAAAAGCAAGTGCTATTACAAGAACATAAAACTGTAAGGCATAAGATAAAAACTAAATTACTACAAGGCAGCTCGATCCAATCTAATCCTTAAAGATAAAGATGAGACCAGAAAATTGCATGTATTGAGAAATCAACATAAGCCCTGAGCAAATATTAACTAGAGATCTATAAACTGGTTGATAATAAACAGTACTATGAACATTAGGATTAGAGAAGAAACTGGAAACCGAACCACATCGGGGTGTGAGGGACTTCAGTTCATCTTTCCATCCCGCTTGGAGCAAGACTGTGGAATGATCTCATTAGGGTGACTTTTCCGTTAGCTAATTTCAGTAAATATGAACGGAAAAGTCAAATGGCGTAGGGGTACCTGGGCAAATTTCTATCTATTAATCATTTTTTGAAAGACACAGTGATTGATGTGATCTCATCTTACCAGGCTATAAAATGGAGCTTGCAGATAAAATGTTTGCCTTTCACTGTGGGTTTCTAACTTAGCTATTGACATGATTTTAACAGTGTCTTTAAGCATGAAGGATGGTCCAATTACATGTTAAGTAGCCTTTTTTATAGGTCTAATAAAGGTTCATTTAGACGTTTATACTGACAACTCAGTTCTTTGGAAGGGCATTTTTCAAGTCGCCTGCTAAAAGAGGACATTTCCTGGCCAGGAATTAAAAAAAAAAAAAAAAAGAAGCCTGCTATTATCTGGAGAACGTTCCTCCAGCTCTCAGAGGCGCCATTTGTACAGAGGCCGGGTTTTCTGATGGAGAAGTCAGCAGCGGCAGCTGGAAAAATCAAGCTAATTCACAGGTGAAGATGCCCTCTTTGTCACAATTTCAGGCTCTGGGATAAAGACCTCCTTTGAGAGCATTCATGCATTTCACACCCCACACAGGGAGCTTCAGAATACAATCTGAATGGGAGACTGACGGGGAGCAGAGGGAGGAGGGGAGGCTCTGACAGGCAGGGGAGGAGGTTCTTCATCAGATCAAGGTCCAGGGACAGCCAGGTCCTCTGAGGGAGCTGGAAGGGCCTTTGGGGAGAGAGTTAGCCGCCTTAGGCCCCTGGGGATGTAAGTGACCTGGGGGCTCTTAAACATACTTTTAATTTTTTTTTTTTCCGACGTTTAGTGAGACTCCAACTAAAATGTTCCTGATAGAAAAAAGAGCTATCCATGTGTTTCTAGCTCTGGAAAAGAAATCTCCACAGTCTCCTGGAGTTAGGACCTAGGTTTGAATCTGATTGTTTACTTACTGTGAATCTTCTTGGGGTCTCAAACTCTTGTTATTTCCTTGAAGAAAGGGACTTATATTAGTGTGCTAGGGCTGCCATAAGAAAGTACCACAGACTTGCAGGGAGGTGTTTAAATGACAGAAATGTATTTTCTCACAGTTCTGGAGGCTAGAAGTCCAAAGTCAAGGTTCTGGCAGGGTTGGTTTCTTCTGATACCTCTCTCCTTGGCTTATACATGGCCATCTTCCCCTGTGGCTTCATATGGTCTTCCTTCTGTGTGTGTCTGTGTCCAAGTTTCCTCTTCTCATAAGGAGACCAGTTATATTGGATGAGGACCCATTCTAATGACCTCATTTTAACTTAATTGCCTTTTTAAGAATCCTGTCTCCAAATACAGTCACATTCTGAGGTACTTGAAATAAGGTCTTCAACATATGAATTTTGGGGGCGCACAATTCAGCCCATCCTAGAGAGTACAAATATGTATACTTTTTACCCTGCCTCCAGAGGATGGATCAATATGGGGTTTGGGAGAAGCTCACAAAAAAGAAACCTTATACGTTCCTCCATTCTGTTAATAAAGAGCGGGAGGGAAGTTGCACAGCTGAGAACTTTCTGTTGCAAGGCGAGAAGACTTGATGTTCAGAACTTCTGCAGGAATGACTCCCACCTATGCCTGAGTGCCTGAGCCCCTTGCCAGAGCCCCCCATCTACTCAATCTGGATAAGGTGCAGACAT
Organism: Pteropus vampyrus; assembly: GCF_000151845.1. Classification (NCBI taxonomy): domain Eukaryota; kingdom Metazoa; phylum Chordata; class Mammalia; order Chiroptera; family Pteropodidae; genus Pteropus; species Pteropus vampyrus. Next base: position 3,199,575 of record NW_011888809.1, read on the forward strand.
AGATAATTTTTCAAAGCTCCCCAAGTGATTCTACTGTGTAGCAAGGGCCGATAAACCACTGTTCTCAGGGGTCTCTGGGTGCATAAACGTGACTCCCAAGGGAACGTGGTTTTGTTTGGCAAGTCATTTCTGACGCATTGGTGGGCCCTTGGACATGGTTTGGAAGCAGACGTGAAAACTGGTAGCTGCTCTGCACAGTAATGTGTAGGGATGCTCATGGTGGCAAGAAAACTTTTTTTCATCGATCACATGGCCTTTAGGAAAATGTTTCTCTTCTTATTATAGACATAGGGGGTATTGTCTCTTGTGTGTGAGAATTAGTCTATGTTCTTAGGGTGGGGAGAGACAGATTGAAAATGTTTCAAGAACAGTGAGGTGCCAGGGCTTCCCCTGAATCTGGATGAAGCGACCGTGGAGAGCCACCACCCTGGAGTGACCCACCGAAAGTACCAGTGGGGTTATTACGGATTGCATAAGTCAGATAACGGCAAGAACAGTGTTTCAGGATTGCCCTGTTGAGCAGAAGGGTTGGATGAGAGGCTGAGACCAACCTCCAAGGGTAAAGTGTGTGGAGCGTTAAAAACTGAAGAGCTGAGGAGCGGCTCTCTATCAAAAGATGGAGTTGGCTGCCCCCAACACTGGGAAATGAGGTTAGGGTATTGTGTGTGTGGCGAGGGGGGGGAGATGAGGGGGTGGCGGTGGTGCTTGTGAAGAGCTTATTATTTCTCTTGAATTTTAGGAAAATCATATTGCATCTCATTTTAATTGCACAGCTTACATTATCGCTCCTCGCAGTTGCCCACACACTTTGGGGAGAGTCTGTTGACACCCCAGCCTCTGTAGAGCAAAGGGAAGGGGCTCAAGGGAAGTGTGTGTGGCTCCTCTCCACCTCCTGGGCCCTGGCCAGGACAGTAGTGGACGCGCTGAGTGCTGCGAGTCTTAACTGGCTGCATGTGAGAAGCGAATGGGGCTTTTCAAAACTATTAAGGTTGTGGTCCCACCTAGACTAGTTACATCCGCCCCTGGAGGCGGGGACAATGTAGCCAGAGTGGAGAACCAGTGATGTAGAGATAGATGGTGGTCCTGGAGCTCCAGGTAGTGAAGGGCCAAGCTCCGGGGAAACGCCAAGAGAAGCGTAATAGAGAAAGAGCAGGTGAGACGAGCGTGTGCCTCCAGGTGTACTGGATGGTGGAGAGCCGTGATGTGTTGGTGGGAGCGACATCTGGATCACTGTTATACCCCTAGAACCTGGTAAAGAGCCTAGTATGTAGGCACGCATAGTTCCCACTGATCTTATCTGTATGCTTGAGTTATCTGCTTCTCAGGAATATTGGAATGTCTGCCAAAATGCTGGACAAGTAGGATGAAGCAGAAGTATGTAAGGCGTTAGAATTGTTCTTATGTTTCAGCCACATGCTTCCTATTTCCATTCCCCCTACTCTGCTGTCAAAATCAATAGAGATTCCTTGGCCACCATCCTTCATGTATGAAAATGTTTATTGACTATTAGCCATGTGCTCAGCACACGGACTTCCAGGAAGCTCACAGTTGGGTTGTGAGATGAAGTATGTGCACATGAAAATATAACGTTCTACACAAGTCAGAATGCTTTGGGAGCAGTCCCTTGCATACCTGAGGTGGCTCTCAGAAGAGGGATTGTTCTCCGGGGGCTGGAAAGAGGCTAGATCTGCGGAAGGTCAGAGATTTGAGCTGAGCCTCATAGGATGGGGATGTTTATATGGCTAGGGGAAGGGAAAAAGGCCTTCGTGATGGAAGTAATCACATGGCGGGCGGACGTGGTGTAAGTGATGGGGAGAGAGAAGGCGACAGTGATATTTGGGCCTGACTGCAGGGTGTGCCGTGGGGAAGATGGAAGAGACACTAAACGATAGAGCAAGGGGGCACTTTGGGGGCACTGGGCAGAATTGCGGGCGAGTGGCAGGTGGGTGGGTGGCTGTGACCTGGTTGACTGTTGTGCTCCTCCATTCTCCTCTTCCCCCTTCTCGGGTGCTATGACAATTAGGACAGGGAACCACTGAGAAACTACCAAAGACATGTCTCTCTGAGTCAACGAACACTGAGCAGACAAAGGTAGGGATGGGGGCTCTTGAGAAGAAATCAAGGGGAAGGAGGCTAATGGGAAAGAAACTGTTGCTTTATTTTAATAATAAAAGAATGAAAAAGTGGATTACATGTGGGTGATTTCGTGCTGGACTCAAAGGCTCTTCGAAGTATTCTTGTCTCTTCAACTGCCTCTTGTTAAAACTATATGGCCACATTCCTAACCTACCTTAAGGAGTCCTGTTTTCCAAGTCATTAATTGTTTTCTTGAATTCTTAGAGATTTTCAGGTTTCTCTTAATCCCTCCCAAATCCTGTGCATTTCAGAGGTAACCTGGAGAGGCTCCGAGTGCCCTAGAGATGCTGATAAATCTCCACATACTTCATCTGGTGGAGGAGCTTTTTCATCATCCGCCCCGGTATTTAATTCATTTAATTCATGTGTGTGTGAGTGTTGATACCCCATGGGCAGGAGGCAGGAACTGACTGAACACAAAGCAAGTAGAGCACCAACTCTGACTTCCTGGAAGAGGAGTGGCCTACACAGGAATTTTTATTAAGAAAACTATAAAATCAGATACGTATTAATGGGGAAAAAAACTAACTCTGGTTTATAAAGAATATGGTCATTCCGAACTGACAAGCTTTTAAAAAAAATCATGCCTTTATAGAAAAAAATAACAGGGACACAAAATCACATCTATAAGGCTAAGCCACAAGATTGAAACAAAGAGAAAAATTCTAAAATTGAACGTCTAGGTCAAAATCATGACGAGGAAGAGCCTCTTGTAGAAATCATTCAGCTGATTGTTTCCTGAGTGATAACTTGGTGTCCAGGGGGATTTCCCATTGTTTGACCTTACCGGCCTCTTCCTTTTGTCCGGAGACCGGAGGACCATGCAGAGGGTGACAGAGGGACCTCGGACCAAGGGGAAGCAGCCCACGGGGTGAGCGCCCAGGCCTAGGGGCAGGGTCTTCTGACGAGGACTGGTGGGCTCCCAGCTTGTGCCTGCGCGAACGGTCCTACGCTGGTCCTGACTGCTCCTTCATCTCATTAACTGATGGCCTGGACCTCATGGGAACTGTCAGGACATCACGGGGTGTTCACGCTCCTCGGTGAAAATGAGGAACCAGACAGTGGGGGACCGAGGGAGAGTCGGGCTCTTCTGCACCTCCTTCAGGTTTCGGTGTTTACATAAGGCGCAGCTGGGGCTGAAAGTGACAATGAGTTTCTGGGAGGCAGGGAAAGTTTCTAGGGGGAGCAGGGGCCCTCTGAGGAACAAGGGGCCCGTGCCCTCTGGGGTAACCTAGCATCAAGCACTCAGAACAAAGGCTTCTTGCTCTGGAGAGCATAGTCTGCCTTGGCAGCCCGGAGCAGTTCATTGCTGGAGGTGACATTTGGGATAGTGTAAGCCAGCCCGGATGACCGGCCGGGCCACCTTGAGAGCTCCTGAGCCCAGCAACAGGGAAGGTGCTGATGGCTAGAGGAGCCTTCGGGTGACAAGTCTTGTGGCCTTTCCACTTGCTGCTTAATGTGCCAAAGTTGGCCCAGGGCCTCCGATTCCACTGCGTCTGGGGAGGGTGTGTGTGTGTTTGTGTGTGCGTGCGCACGTGCACACACGCGTGTGGGTGAGCAGGACCTGGAATGAACGCGAGGGTTCCCCAAATCACCATTTACCCATTTTCAGTGCGAGGGGGGAAGTTAGAGAGACCGAACACTTTGTCGCTATTACTTTCTTCCGACTCTGCCGTGGCCTGGAGGCTTAGGGTCAGGCCTGCTGCATGGACGTAAGTGATGAGAACAGAAGATTGAAGTGAGCTCAATGGGGGTGTATTTGTTTGCTAGGGCTGGGCCGCTGAAACGACAGAAATGTATTGTCTCCCAGTTCCGGAGGCCGGAAGTTCGAAATAAGATGTTGGCTGGTTCCTGTCGGGGGGCCCTGAGGGACAATCCGTTCCTTGTCTCTCCCTAAGTTCTGAGAGTGTGCTGGCAGCCTCCGCTGTGCCTTGGCTTGTAGATGCATCACGTCGACCTTTGCCTGCATCTTCACATGATGGTCTCTCTGTCTCTGTGTCCACATTTTCCCTTTTTATAAGGACACAGTCATGTTGGATCAGGGCCCGCTCTTAATGACCTCATCTTAACATGATCATCTGCAAAGACTCTCGTTCCAAATAAGACCACGTTCACAGGTAGTGAGAGTTAGAACGTCATCACCTTTTTTGTAGGACAGAATTCAGCTCATCTCAGGGGGCAAGGATGCCAGTGGGCAGTCAGGTATATGGGGAAGGATGTGAGTTTTAGGAAAAGGCTGAGTTGCAGCCCTGCAGTCTGTGAGCTGCTGAGTAATCAAGTACTTATGTTCTCTGCAGTAAAGGCGGGGCTTTCAGAGGGCCGTTTCATGGGGTCAGAGTGAGGGTGATAATGTATCTAAAGGCCCCTTGACTTTTGGAGAGGAGGCACCTATCGGTTTTTATGGCAATTACGTGCCACCCATATGTTCTCTCACTGAAGAGAGCGGTTATATTCTTAGTCCTCTTATTTTCTCGACTATGAAATGAGTTGAATAAACCCGTTTACATGCCCAAGGTGTTAACTAGGCATGTAATCCTACAGCATGGCAGTTATAAAAAGGGGTAGCAATGCATGTTCACTGCAAAAGGGTAGCAGGCCGTGTCTGAGAATTGGGGAGCTGGGAGCTAAGATCAACAAGGAACAGTAGGCCATGATGAAAAGGGGGATGGAACTGGATAGACAGGGTTCTGGGGGTGGAGAGCAGGTATTATGTGGTGTCCCACTGAGACAGGAGATATTCTAAAGCTTTGCCTTCAGTTGCATTCCAAATGATGCTAAGATTCTAACTCCAATTAATTTTGATGTGTGGTTCCCCCCACTGCCACCACCACCAAGCCAACCTTACACCAGCTGGGTGTCCTATAATTTGACTCAGTTCTTCAGACACTATCTAGTGGAGAAAGCATTAGGTCCCACAGGTTACGGGCTCAGTCCTACAAGACTGACCCCTGACCCTAGTTCAGATGCCAATTGCAAGCCCAGGTTGTCGCCTGTGCTTCCAACTGATGGGATATGAATCGAAGGTTCCCTTGAGCCCTTCCTTGGGTTTAAATAATTTTTGAGAGCCGCTCAAAGAACCCAGAGAAACATTTTACTTACTAGATCATTAGTTTATTCTAAAAGGATATAACTCAGGAACGGCCAGATGGAAGAGATGCGTAGGGCAAGGCACATGGAAGGGGCACAGAGCTTTCCTTTCCTCTTCAGGCATACGACCTCCCCAAATCTCCACATCTTCACCGACCTAAGGTTTTTGAATCCTGCACCTTTGGTATTTTTGTGGAGGCTTCATCGCGTAGGCGTAACTAATCATCGTTTCCATTGTCATCACTTCTTCCTTCTCAAGTGAATGGGGGGGGGGGCTAACTGTGGCTTGGTCTTTCCGGTGGCTTCCCTCATCCTGGAGCCATCAGGAGCCCATCCAAGTCGCCTCATTAAAACAAAGGACACTCTGTCATCCAGGAAATTATAAGGGTTTCAGGAGGCCTGTGTCGGGGACAGGGTCAAAGGTCAAATATCAGAGCAAAAGATGCTCCTAGTGGTCTTCTTGCTTAGGAAAGTATAAGGATTTCAGAAGCTCTGTGCCAGGAACTGGGGACAAGAGACTAATATATATTTTCTATTATCTCATGGATACTATTTTACAGACACTTATTGGCCATGATGTGTGTCACAATCCTCTTCTCGAGTTACAGTGACTGTGACCCTTGAGATCCCTCCTGGAATAGCAAGTTCTGTGACTTGCTTCTGGAAAGTCTCAGGACTTCAGCTGCTCGGCCGTGAAGGTTTTCTGTATTAGCTCTCTTTGGTAGCTCTATTATTTATAAATATATACTCACCCTTCGTCTTCTAGCCTAAAGGGAGCCATTCCTTACAGGTGACAGAAGATGACCAGCCTCTCCACCGTGACCTAGATGGTCGAACTATCACAGATGTTCCGGTCAGTGGCCCTGTGTGGCTCACCGGTCTCTCTGTATGCTGGTGGCCTCGAGGGTGGGCCAGGGTCTGCATTTGTGCACGGACATGTTAATCACCGTGTTTCCTGACCCCCAGCCCTGTTGTTGCTCTTCTCATCCTCATCATTGTTCTCAAATTGACTTCTTAGTACTGAAGGGCTGAAAGCCCACACCTTTCACCACGGCCCAGAAGGGGAGGCATCTGGCTAACAAAGAAAGCTAAGGCTGGTGTCTTCTCTTTCTCTTCTTGCTTAGTTCTGAAGCTGGGAAAAAAAAAAAAAATCCGGCATACTTCAAACTTGAGCAGTGGCTGTGAATGTATTCACTGTTGAATTCATCTGTGAGGTTATTATACGCAGCTTTGATGTTACAGCAAGACTACCTGGGTCGTTTTGTTCCAATTACTCAGGGCAGAGGAGGAGGACTTCGAGCCGCACGAAGGTGCCCAGCTTTGATGTCTTGTCGAGGCGGTCCCTCTCGGGGCTGAGGCACCGGGATGACTCTGGGGCACGTCCAAGTGGCGGCCCTGACCTGGAGCACGGTAGCTGGGTGCTCTCTGCATAGCGCTGCTCTGTCTCGGCCCTGAGGAGCCGTAGGGGGAGAAGCCAGAAGCATCGGCCTGTCGAGCACATTTTCCATTGCATCACAGAGGGTTTGGAAATAACCTCATTTTCCTCAATTAGGAAGATGGAGACTGTAATGGCTGTACTTTGCTCTCCTCAGATGTCTTTCATCTCTGCATCGCAAAGTGCTCTGAAAGCATGATTAACGAACCTTGCCAACTCCCCAGCCGGGCGGGCGCCCCACTGCCTGCGTCTGTCAAGGCTAAATGGTTGAGGCCAGCTCACCAGGTGAGCTCAGGGTAATGGGCGAGTCTGCTGATCCCAACACGGGACAAGGGCAGTCGCTGGGAGCCCCACGGGATGGGGGCGGGGAGGGAGCGCGAGGCAGCCCAGGCCGGGAGTTGACGCTGGCGCCGGGAGGCCGGGGCCTCCGGGCCACCCCAGGTAGTCCCGCTGGCCCGTTGTCAGAATGTGGACCTGTTACCACCACCGCCACCCGCCCTCATCCAGGTCTCAGAGCCGGCATGTGAAAACGGGAAGCGGATGCGAAGATGGCTCGGGTTCCCCTTTCTTTCTCTGCGTCCTGACCTGTGGTGGTGATGGACCTGACGGCCCAGACTCCCTCTGCTGGCCCGGTGTCTCGCCATGATGCCCTCTCTTCTCAAGACCTGGGGTGCTCCTCGGTCCTCGTGGAACACCCGGAAGCTGTCCTCGCGGCCCGTGCCCTTCATCGCCTGCCCCATTCGTGTGCATGGGCTCCCACATTCGTGCCTCCGCGTACACACGCCTCAGCCAGACGGCCTTCCGTTCAGACCACGCAGGGCCAGCTCGGCCTGTCGCCCAGGCGCTGCCTTCAGGGGCCGTCCTCCCGCCGTGGTCGCTGTCCTCTGCCTGTCCACTGAACATGAATACTGGCCCCTTCGTATGTTGCCAGACCGGATTGCTCGCCTCTGTCTGTTCGGGTGAGACCCCTCCTCCCACACCCTCCGGCTCCCGCAAAGCCTCCAGCTGTTTGCTTCTGTGTTAACCACCCAGCCAGCTGGGTCTCTGAGCTTTTGTCACCGGCTTTTAAATCTTCCGCCTGCTCATCTCTCACCACTGCCAACATTCCTACCTGTCCGTTGTGGTAATCACTGTCCCCTTCCCCATTAGCTGTCCTTATGTGCTATGCGCCAAGAACTAAAGGCACCGAGCTATTAAAACGCAGGTGCAACGAGAAGCCTGAGAGGTTCCGTGTCTCTGCGTGGTCGATGGTGCCTCTGACCCCGGTTGCTGTCCCCGGCTCTCAGCTGCCTTTTCTAAGGGCCTTTCTCTTCTCGACTGAGCTCCAGATGGCCGAGGTTGTAGGATCGGTAGGACATAAGGTAACTGCAGAAGCGGGCGACACACAAAGTGGGAGCCTCCATGCCCTTCACATAAATACAAATCAAAAAAAAGAAAAAAGAAAAGACAAGACAAGAAAAAAAGAACCACATCTGTTCTTTATTATTACTTATTAATACATGTTTCTAAATATTGCCTTTTGAAAAAAAAAATTGTAATGCTACACAAGAAGTTTCTCACCAGTGGCTTGGAAATCCCAAGGGTTTCCTAGGTTAGAAAGTGGACCAGGTCAGACCACGCCTTGGAGGAAGATGATTGGTTGGAAGATTCTTTTTCTCGCCCCGGACAGTGCCCTGCCTCTCACTCTCCCCTGTGAGAACTGGGCCTGGGACAGGCACTCACCTCTGGCGCCTGGGAGTTGACGCGAGGTGCTGTCACACGGGAGGCTGTCCTGGGCGGTCCTGCTAAGGGGTTTCTCTGACTAGCTGTAAACGCAGTTCTGGGGAAAAACCGTATTTTGTCGTAGAGGTTTTCAAGTGTAAAAAGCCTAGTAAAATGTAATTCTATCCCTTTTCTGGAACAAACAAAAACAAAACTGCTGAAGTAGAAAAAATTCAGAATGGGAAATACAGGATAGCCATTTGGTCGGGGTTTCAAAAACGGGGAAGGATTCCTTTGAGTATTCCACATGTTCGTACGTGGGGGCGGGGGCCACCTGTCTGTTGGGCTGGTCCGACGTGCGTGAGACGCTTCACGTGGACCCCTGAGAGCTTCTCTTTTGTTTGGCCTCATTGTCTGTCCTCATTTCATTTCGGCAGCCCCGTCCCCGACCCGGGCTGCTCACGGGCAGGTTTGCCGACGCCTCCAAATACAGCTCAGCCCTGGGGGTGCCCTCCACGCCTTTCATCAGCTGCAAGTCCCCCTCGGGGCTCTCCAGGACCCAGGGGCCCCATCACATGGCTATGTCCTCAAGTGTCTCTACTCCCCAACCTCTTTTGCTGCCACCAAACCTGAGGCCAGCATCCCCAGGGGCAGCCTTCAAGGTGCTATCTCTCCAGGGGACTTGACTGCATCGTGACTCTTGAGTTTTGCTTTCACAACCTGCCTCCTTCTCTGGTTTCATCAGGCTCACCTGTCACCTAGCCCACCCCTTTGATCCGTGGTGAGAACCTTTGCTGGTGTCACTCAACATTGCTGGATATGCACAGCCTTCAGAGAGGAACAGCCAAGGCACCAAGTATGGGGAGTGGGCGATCTCTAATGCAGATTTATAATGGAATGGGAGACATTCGAGGGGCAGCACTGTCCCATGGTCTGTGGCGGCATACATAAAAGGCCGGGGTGGGGAGTGGGAGGAGGGAGGGGGACTAAATGCCCTGTCCAGAGTGGCTACAGCATTACGTTTGGAGAAGATTATGAGGGGATCTTTTTTGCATGTTACATTAGCAGAAGGAGACAGTGAATTTTCTTTGTCATCTCGTTAGGATGTTCGTTTTATCACTTTAATTTAGCACGTGGCGGTGTCCATCATTTCACAAATACCTTGAATGCTCACCCATGGCCTGTTAGTATCACGTCATTGACAGAAGTGGTCAGCTGACCACCAAAGGTGTGGGGTCCCCACCGAATGTAGATCTGTTGCTGCGAGTGGCCGTCCAGCAAGGGCTGCGGTCACCGGGACCCTTGCAATAGGAATGTGAGTGGAGTCAACCAGTGTCGCACCTGAGTCATGACTTAAAAAGTCTTTTCCCACCTGTCAGCTGATCGGAGAAATCTCTGAGGACTTAGAGAGGGCAAAGCCACAAGCTGGAAGGAACCAGGGTCCCTGAATGAGCACATGACAGGTGTCTGACGAGAAGCACCTGAATAGGAAATAAATTTCTTTGTGTTAAGCATCTGAGAACTCATAAGTATTTAGGGCTTAACTAGTATAATAGTTAGTATTACCATAACTAATGCACATTGGTTTAGACCACCTGAAACCTTTGTGGCCCTAACCAAGCATTGAACATTCGGCTGTTTCATCTCCCTGCTTTCTGTCTTCACTGAGGAGCTGCTCTTGTTGAATGGGAAGGTTTTGAAGAAAGTGTGACGTGAGGGACAAACAGGATAAGATGTGGGTTAGGGTGATGACTGCAGGAATTTCTTCTCTTGATCTTGTGAGGATTTTTTTAAAAAGTGATTTCTGGGTCTCTGGAATTATGAAAGTAATGGAGTCATGAATATAATTACCTCTATTCTGTAATTACCCGACAAATATCATATGAATACATAGGGGGTTTGAGTCAGCAGATCTGGCAGCTGCAGAGTTTGATTATAATGATTTAGCTGTTGGAAAATGCCAGGGATTAATTTCAGTCATCAGTGTAGGAACAACAAGGAGAAATGGCCCCAAATTAGGAAAGGACACATGCGGGCTGCCTGGAGAGAGGGCTGGGTGCCTGGGAGGTCAATTAGACAAGGAGCCCCCACCCTCTGGAGAAGGCCCACCCCTCCAGAGCCAGCCCCATGGGACATGGGACGGGGGCCGAACTGCAGACTCGTCCCCGGGCCACTGCCCTCCAAGAATCTCACGTGTGAGATCTGAGGAACAGATGTGTTTGTTTACGCTCTGTCTTTCATGGCTGTCCTTCCTTTCCACTGTAGCCAAGGTAGCCCTGGGAGGTGCAGTCCCACAGCTGGCCCCATTTCACAGATGCCAGCACCCATCCCCGAGAAGCCAGTCTCTCAATGCGGCACTGCGAGGGGCGTTTTCTAGGTTAGAATGCGGGTCTCTGAGCCCTTCCTCTTACTTTGTTCTGGCTTCGGTGAGGAACACACTTCTAATTGTAATGTTTTTCCTATCGAAAAAAGTGATTTCTTTTATGATTGCTTTTTCAAATGGTTCCCAGAAAAGTTTTATGAAAATAAATGTGAGTTTTGGTGCACATCGGATCCTGCTGTCCTGGGAAGGAGATGGAGAAGACCCTCTCTGAGCTTGAGGTCTCCTAAAAGCAGCCATGGGTCCCGATGATCCTGTGTAGCTTAGCTGTGTTGTCCTTTCCTAATTTGGGACCATTTTCCCTTGTCGTTCTCACACTGGTGACCGAAGTTAATCCCTGGCATTTCCCAACAGCTAAATCCTCATAATCAAACCCCACAGCTGGATTCTACTTACGAGATTCCGGTCTCTCCTCTGGACAACACCCACCGCCATCATTGCCATAGAGACGGTTGTGGTCCCAGGAGAGGCCAGGAGCATCCTGGGCACTTCCCATTGGTCTGAACTGATCTTCGCTCCTTTGTGTTGAGACTCAGTGCTCATCACTTATTATCCTGAAAAATTCGTGGAGGTTCAGTTATTTAAGTCTAGCTGCCTGAAAAGAGGGCCTTGAATGAGGGACCATCAGGGCTGTTCAGGTCTGGGCTGCAGCGTAGGGCACAGAGGGGCAGACACAGACAGGTTCTGTCCACGCTTGGACCTATTCCCTGCCCTGGGGTTGACGTCATTAGAGTGATTTCTTGGATTTATCAATGATATAACTAGCCCTTTCTCTACTTACTAAAGCCTGATAAGCTAGTTTAGCCAGGCTTTGGGCCTCCCTCCGCTTTCTCTGAGAGACACAGGGCTGCTATCCAGAGTGGCTCTGTAGTGACTCGAGGTGGGGAAAGGTCTGAAACCTGGAGTGCTCCTCATGTATGGCCACAGGCGATACCAGGGCCCCAGGGGCGAAGCTGCTGTCTGGGCTGTAGTTTTGTCCACCAGATGCCTCACAGATTTGTGGACTCATTTGCATCAGACTCTCATGTACACCTTGCCAACACACAAACCTGTCTCAGATCTCTCTTCGGAACACAGGCCGACCACAGATCCTTGCCCCAGGTTTTGTCAGTAACCTAAACAATAACGTTTCCTAAGATCTGAATTCAGAGCTAAATACTACCTTAGATCGAACCTCCAAACTGTTTTCCTGTTGCTGACTTGGACTGACAACAGCTTTAATCTCTTAACGTCGAAGCCAAACCAGATCTCAACAGCTTCTAATACCTAACAAACCCTAAGGTCCAGGTAAAAGCCCAGCCCCAGCTGAAGCCTAGACACCAAGCTTCACTCGAAACAAGGTTCTCGCCCTAACCTAATACCATCCTAATCCTAACCCTTACCAGGCATTAACTATAATTAAATCTTGCCACCGTAGTTTCAAACTCTAAATTTAACCTGACCTTAAACCTAACCCAACCAAGAAATATTTTTAAAGTCTAGTTCTTCTGAGTTTATACCCTCCCCTCCCCTGTTGTGGAGGAAATTTTACCGCTAGCCACTTACATCCTCTGGCAGGTCTGTGAGAAAAACCGACAACAGGCGGATTAGCAGGAGAAAAGGCGTACAAATTTATTTGATGTTAAAAGTTTTACGTGGCACAGAGGGGCTTCTTTGAAAGAAGAGAAAACCCCAAAGAAACAGCTAGGCTTGGAGGCTTTTATACCATTTGGAAAAAAGAGGATAAATTTAAAGAGAAGCGACAAGACAAAGGAAAGAGACTTTGAGATTCTAGAGGCAGCGAATTGTAGGAAGGCAAATACGTGGAGAAACAAACGATACAGAAGGACTAGTTAGCAGGGTTTGTGTAGACTTTCCTGGTGCCAGCTCATCTCTGCTGCTGAGGTGGCTATTTCCTTCCCGGTATGGGAAGTGGATGGGGGCGGATACCTTCACGAGGGGAATTTATGATCTGTTTTCAGGCAGATGGGGGACTGCAGAGAGCTCATTTTGTGCCTGCTTTTTCTCAATTGCTTTTAGCTCAAAATAATCCTCATGGCAGAGCGGCATATTTTGGGTGCATGTTCTGATCTCTTGCACACATTTCCTCCGCTTGTCCCTCCACTCCCATGTCTGCTGTTTTGGGCTCCCGATTGTGATGACCCTTGTCTACAGGCAAGGTTTCGGGTCTTGAACTTTGAATCTGTATTATTGCTTTTTGATTCTCAAAGGTGGAAGACCGACTGATCTGATGAAGATGAATCCTGGGCAATGTATTAGGTGAGGTGAATGAGCTAAGGGGTCACCCCTTTGAGAATTGATTGGCATTAGGAATCTCTGTTATCAAATCCCAGGCTCTTGGTATGAGTGAAGAAAAATTTACATAGGTATATGTGATGGCAGAGAAGGAAGAGAGCATAGTTTTTTGCTTGGGTTCATTATCTCTTTATGCCTTATCTTTCCTAAACTAAGTAGGGATGTAGTAAAGATTAAATGAGATAGCATATAAAAGGTGTGCACAGCACTTGATAAATATCATTATCACCACCACTGTTGCTACCACCACCACCACCATCATCATCATCATCATCATCATCATCATCATCATCATCTTCCTCCTAGTTCTTTGTTCCTGAATGGATCTGAAACCACTAACATTTTCACAAAAATAAATTGAAAACGTAAACCCGATTTTTACTTCTTTTCAGCAAAAGCTACCGTTAGAAATACAAAGATTTTTGGAAAAGGTAACCTCTCTAAAGGCCAACTCTATAAAGTTATATAGATACCTTTTCTGTTGAGCGGATAGATCAGTGGAAGATGCTAAAAGATGATACATGTTGTGTGAAGTAGAAATCGTCGCTTAACATGTTTCACTCAACGTGACGCAGAGGAAAAACAAAACATTTGGAGTTAGAAGGGTTTATTATAGCCATGCTCCTACCAGTTTTGGGCAATTCATTCATTTGCTCACTGAATCATGCTCTTCTGAGTCTCGGTCACTGAACAGAGTAGGCGTCATCCCAGCCCTGGTGGAGCTTCCATTCCAGTGACATAAATACGAAGCTTGCAAACAAACACATATGTCATTATAATTTGAAATAAAATTGCAGATGTAAAAATGAGGGTGAGCGAAAGAGAATAACAGTAGAAGGTTCTCAGTTTGGAGGTTCGAGAGGGTGTGCTGGGGCCAAAGGGCGAGTAGAAGTTACTCAGTGGAAGAACGGAGGAGAGTTGGGTTTTGACAACAAGGCTCTTACCTGGCGGGGAATTCGACTTTATTTCTGGTAGTGTTAGTGGTGTCTGTTTGTGACTTTGTCACCAATGGAAATTACAGCTGTTTCCTATCGTTGACATTTTGGTAGGTAGTAGACCCATTGCCGGAGCTTGTTAGTTAATACCTTAATAAAGAAACGCACGCATTATTACTATGTCACGAGTGTATTTTTAATAGACATTTTAAAAGAAGCTTTTGGTTCATAGCAAAGTTGAGCAGAAGCTACAGAGAGTTCCCATATACCTCCTGTGTCCCCACCCCCACCCCAGACACGCAGCTTTCCCCACTATCAGAATCCCTCGCCGTGGTGGTACATCGCAGACGAATTTTTAAAATAATGTTTTGATTATGTGTATTTCGATAGAATTGGTTCCTTTTGTAACACTATGCATTTTATTTTATACATTAAAAAAGCATTCTGAGGAGGGCTTCAAAGGCTTTAGCAGACTGCCAAAGCAGTCAAGGCCACAGAAAGGGGCAAGGTAGCAGGCCGTAGAAGGAGAAGCCTACTGAAGCCCTGAGACAGGTAGGGCAGACAGGCAGCCTCAGTGGAGCAGAAGTAGAGCCAGCCAGGATGAGGGTGGCAAGATCGGGCTGGAGAGGTTCAAGGGGCCAGATACTGAAGTGCCTTGGGGGCCACTTTGAGGAATTTGATTTCCTCTCATGGACAATGGGAAGCAACTGGAGGGTTTTAAGCAGAGATCACCATCATGATTTGATTTACATCAAAACAACATTAAAGCATGAAAATGACAGCACCAACAACAGTAGCCTCTTCATGGTTCATGTAAGACGAGGAATGTTAGGGTTGGTAGAGATAGAACAGGGAGGCCAGCAACTTGCAGTAGGGTGATGACAACTGAAATATAGAAAAGGGAATCGCGGGAAGGTGTTTTTTGGAGGTGAAGTCAGAAGCTTGTGGCAATGAATTCGACGTGGGAGGTGACAGAAAGAGAAGTGTCAAGGGCGATCCTGCAGTTTCTTACTTCAGTCACGGAGGGTCGATGGTGCCATTGTCTCTGACAAAGAGGACTAAGGAGGGGCACGTGGAAGGGGAGTGTTCACTTTTAGCCATGTCGATTGAGATGCCTGTGAGACATCCAAATGCATGTGTCAAGTGGGCGACGGGATAAATGAGTCTGGAGCTTAAATGAGATCCGGGTCGGAGATACGAATTTGAAGATGCCAACATATAGATGACATTGAAAATCATGGAGATGAATGAGGCTGCTTTCGGCTAGAGTGGGATGAAAAAAGGACCTGGAGCAGCTCTGTGGAACTTCAAATTTTAGAGATGGTGTAATAATGGATTATCGTAGTGCTAATACAAGAAGCTCGCATTTATCGAAGTCTTACTGTGTGTTAGGCATTGTTCTAAATATGCTGCGTATATTTATTCCTTTATTTTCACAACTCTATGAAGTAAACCGAGGCACAAGATATTAAATATTTTCCCCAAGATCACAGTTAGTAAGTGAAGGAGCTCAGGGTATGAACTCAGCAATCGGGCCCCAGAATTTCTTGCCTTAATCCTTGGGACGGAGATGCCAGAGGAGGCGGGAGAGACGAGGAAACCAGGAGTGTGACATTCAGAAAGTGAAGAGTGTTTTAAGGCGGAGGTGTGGTCGGCCTGGTTGGACGCTGCCTGGCTAAGCTCTGAAGAGTAGCCATCAGGTCTGGCAACATGGAGGTTGTAGGCAACATCAGAAAATGCAATTTTGGTGGAGTGGTAGGAGGGTACGTGTGAGAACTAGTTAGCTTGGAGAGAGAATGGGTCGAGGTTGTACAGATGGCATTGTCCTTAACTGTCCGCTGAGCATAGAATACTTGCTTCGCAGGGTTAGCTGTAAGGTTTGGAGAAAGTGCACATAAAACACAAGGCACCATGGTTAGCACATGATAGGCATGCAATAAATGTTAAAAATTTTAACACCTGTCTGCATAAATCCTGAGGTCACGAAAACCTGTGGCCCTGGTGACACAGGAACAAGAATATAAATGCACGATGTTTGGTCAGCCAACATATATGGGTGCAGGCTCCATGACATGTTCAGTGAGAATTCAGGGTCAAGAAAACAAACTCTACCCCTTGGATGAATCATCTGGTACCTTGGCTGGTACCAGATGACAAGCATACCTATCACAAGGTAGTCAGGCTGTCTGTGACATACCAGACCCCATGAGTTTGGAAACAGGGCAGATAGAAGTTCAGAGGAGAGCTCTCTGGGATGGAATGGTGCATTTCCCTGGAGAAGAGGCGGACTATATTGCCAAGATTCCTGTTTCTGCAGAAGGAGTGGGGGACTCCGCAGAGACAGTGGCTTTGCCCAAAGCCTTGGTAGGTTTCCGGCAAAGCTGTCAGTCACAAACACCCCTCTTTCTGTGACAATAACACTTCACATTTAGAAGTAACTCTCTCCACAGGGCTGAAAGTAATTTGCAAACAGAGCAGAATGCATCTCATTTCTGTTCCCCATCCCGCCTCCCATCCCACTGTGACTGATGGCTCGGGCTGGTGGGCAGGAGCAGAGGACCCTGGTGTGACTGAAGACAGTGGTGGCAAGCCCCCACAGAAGTGACTTAGAGCTCGGAGTCAGAAAACTGGGTTTACACACAGGTTGTTCTTGGAGTTCCTCAAAGCTACCCCTCAAGCCCCTCCCTCAGTGGGTGGCAGTGAAAGTGAGTCCACTTACCCTCGGATCCTTACATTGTTTCTGCTTCCTGAAGGAAGGTGGGGCCAGCCCAGGTCCCACCTCGGTCCTCAGTGAGGCCATCGGCATTTTCTCTGTCCTCGAGGCTGTGTGATTGATGACTGAGAAAAGCTGGGCTTCTTTATATTCTCATAGAGGATAGCCCTCCCTAGACCCCTGCAGTTTTGCTGGGATCCCAGACCTTGCCCTTGACAAGAATAATGGGTATGTGTGTGTGTGTGGAGGGGTGAGTAATGGGGAAGAGCCAAACAAGTCATGGTGGGTGAGCTGTGTGACAGAGCCGTGGTGCCTCCAGGGCCTGGAGTCACACCATATGATGCACAGGCATCCGGATCTCCCGAGCACAAGCCTTGGACTAACTCGGGGTGCGTTCGGCTTTCTGAGTCATTCGGAACTTGCCCTAATTTTTCTGATATTAACACATTGCTCTTCACTAAGTATTCTTTTTCACACAATTCATATAAAACCATTTGCAAATATGTGGAGTGCCCTTGGTGATTCCTACAGAATCTCTGAGTGCTGGGTGAACTCTTTAGAGGGGCTAAGTGAGGTGAGCCTGGGGCAGATTGCACAGAAACTTGCAAGTATGCAAGAGTGTGGAATTAAAGGGGAAGTTCTCTCTCTCTCTCTCTCTCTCTCTCTCTCTCTCTCTCTCTCTCTCTCTCTCTCTCTCTCCTCTCTCACTGTTCCACCTTCTCCCAGCCTGCCTAATCACAGCCATCATTCAAGATCCAAATTAAGTTCTCCATCTTCTAGAAAACCCTCTGTGATAATTTATTTTTGCAGTTGTCCTTTATTTATTTTTATTGAGGCAAAATTCACATAATGTAAAATTAGTCATTTTAAAGTGAAAAATTTAGTGGCATTTAGTACATTCACAGTGTTTGCAATTACCACCTCTATTTAGTTTCAGAATGTTCATCGCCCCAAATGCAGCCCTGTAACCCTTAAGCGGTTACTCTCCACTGTCTCCCTGCCCCCACCGCAGCCTGGCAACCATCAATCTGTTTCCCTTCTCTATGGATTTACCTGTCCTGGCTGTTTCATATAAATAGAATCATATAATATAGGACTTTTTGTGCTTGGCTTATTTCAGTTAGCATGTTTTCTAGGTTTATCCATGTTGTCACATGCATCAGCAATTGATTCCTTTTTGTGGTTGAATAATATTCCATCGTATGTCCAGCGGGTCCTCAAATAGCATCGTTCCATTATAATGTTGATGAGGTACCATAGGAACTTATCCCTTGTTTATATTAATCAGCCAATGGTAAAATTGGGTTCATTATATGTCGTTTCACTTAAAGTCACAGAAGTTATTGATGATGTTAAGTGAGGACTTACTGTGTATGCCACGATTTGTTTCTCCATTAATCTGTTGATGGGCATTTGTGTTATTTGTTATTTCCACTGTTTTACTATTGTGAATAGTGCTGCTATAAACACTTCTGTACAAGTAGTTGTTTCAGAATTTTTTCCCCCTATTTCTTTTGGGTATTTACTCACGAGCGGAATTGCTGGGTCATGTGTTAATTCTACGTTTAGCTTATTGAGGAGCCACCAAAACTGTTTTCCAGGGCAGCTGTGCCATTTTGCATTCCCATCAGCAAAACTCGATCATTTTATTTCATGGTAACCGTTCTACGAAGGAAATTACTACATTTTTTTTTTACCTGTATTAGTTACCTTCTTGGGTTATCTATCTTGTTTCTATACCACCTTTCAGCTTAATTCTAAGCTCCACGATCTCAAGGACAAATTTCCATTATCTATCTATTAATTCATGGATTCAATTAGTAGTTAGCAGTATAGTTTAGTATCTCAGAGTCTGGCTTTGGAATCAAACTGTGTGGGTTGAAGTCCTGGATCTGCCACTTGCTAGGTATACCATTTAGGGTGAATTATTTCACCTCTCTGCTTCTTAGTTTCTTCATCTGTAAAATGGGAATAATGATAGTTGTTTTAGCTCGATATCGCGGCCATAGCACTTACCACACGCTTGGTGGCTTAAAACAACACAAATTTATCATCTTATAGTTGTGGAGGTCAGATGTCTGAAATGGGTCTCAGAGTCTAAAATCTAGTGTGGCAGGATTGCACCCCTTCTGGAGGCTCCAGGGCAGCAGTTCTCGATCTTTTGGGCACCAGGGACCGGTGCTCCTATGAGAATCTAATGCCTGATGATCCGAGGTGGAGCTGAGGCGGTGATGCTAGTGCTGAGGAGCGACCATAAATACAGATGAAGCTTTGCCAGCCCACCTGCTGCTCACCTCCTGCTGTGCGGCCCAGTTCCTAACAGGCCGCAGACTGGTACCAGTCCGCAGCCCCGTGGTTGGGGGACCCCTGCCCTAGAGGAGAATCCTTCCCCTTACCTTCTCCAGCTTCTAGAGTCTGCCTTCATTCCTTGGCTGATGGTCCCTTCCATCTTCAAGCCAGCAGTCATATCTCTCTGATCTCTGCTCCTATCCTTACATTTTCCTCTGACTCTCCTACTCTGACCCTCCGCCTCCTTATACGAGGACCCTTGTGATTACATTAGACCTACCCACATAATCCAGGATCATCTCCTCATCTCAAGATCTTTAGCTTAACCACATCTGCAAAAGTCCTTTTTGCCGTGTAAGGTAACATAGCCACAGGTGCCAGAGTTTAGGTTGCAAACATCTTTGGGGAGGCCATTATTTTGCTTACCACAATTGTGTTACCTCATAAGATTATTTTGAGGACAAAATTAGGTATTCCACACAAAGCATAGGTAATCAATGATATTAGACATAACAGCTTCTCCTGCCAAGGATGGCTGTGCCTAGGGCTATTTCTGGTCAAATGCTATTAGATTTAATACCTTGAAGATAGTGAGTGCTCTGTAGGTATTTGGGGACTGTATGTGTCTGACTTCTAAAGTCTCAGTGGTGTTCTCTCCTGGGAATGAACTGCCTTTTCTCAATGAGAATAAGTTACTCATCTAACTCCCTATGTCAGAGTCCTTTCTGCAGTTTCGTTTAGTTCAGATCCATTT
>NW_011888809.1:3219349-3221627 GCF_000151845.1 Pteropus vampyrus
AGTCTAAAATCTAGTGTGGCAGGATTGCACCCCTTCTGGAGGCTCCAGGGCAGCAGTTCTCGATCTTTTGGGCACCAGGGACCGGTGCTCCTATGAGAATCTAATGCCTGATGATCCGAGGTGGAGCTGAGGCGGTGATGCTAGTGCTGAGGAGCGACCATAAATACAGATGAAGCTTTGCCAGCCCACCTGCTGCTCACCTCCTGCTGTGCGGCCCAGTTCCTAACAGGCCGCAGACTGGTACCAGTCCGCAGCCCCGTGGTTGGGGGACCCCTGCCCTAGAGGAGAATCCTTCCCCTTACCTTCTCCAGCTTCTAGAGTCTGCCTTCATTCCTTGGCTGATGGTCCCTTCCATCTTCAAGCCAGCAGTCATATCTCTCTGATCTCTGCTCCTATCCTTACATTTTCCTCTGACTCTCCTACTCTGACCCTCCGCCTCCTTATACGAGGACCCTTGTGATTACATTAGACCTACCCACATAATCCAGGATCATCTCCTCATCTCAAGATCTTTAGCTTAACCACATCTGCAAAAGTCCTTTTTGCCGTGTAAGGTAACATAGCCACAGGTGCCAGAGTTTAGGTTGCAAACATCTTTGGGGAGGCCATTATTTTGCTTACCACAATTGTGTTACCTCATAAGATTATTTTGAGGACAAAATTAGGTATTCCACACAAAGCATAGGTAATCAATGATATTAGACATAACAGCTTCTCCTGCCAAGGATGGCTGTGCCTAGGGCTATTTCTGGTCAAATGCTATTAGATTTAATACCTTGAAGATAGTGAGTGCTCTGTAGGTATTTGGGGACTGTATGTGTCTGACTTCTAAAGTCTCAGTGGTGTTCTCTCCTGGGAATGAACTGCCTTTTCTCAATGAGAATAAGTTACTCATCTAACTCCCTATGTCAGAGTCCTTTCTGCAGTTTCGTTTAGTTCAGATCCATTTCTTTGGGGATAATGAATTTGAGCAGTAAAGCTCTGGTCTACACCAGGGATCTTATGTGTTTCCATTGTCTCTGAATTACGAAATCAAAAGTTCTGGGTTGTAAAAGACACATCTGATAAAGGACTGTTGTCCAAACTATGCAAAGAGTTTTTATAACTCAACAATATGAAAACAAACAACCTGATTACAAAATTATTAATTTTTTAATAATAAAAAAATTCACCAAGAAGATGTATAGATGGCAAGTAAGCATATGAAAAGATGTTCACATCATGTCACCAAGAAAATGCAAATTAAAACAACAATGAGATTCTACTATACACCTACCAGAATGGCCCAAATCCAGAACACCGACAACACCAAAGGCTGGGAAGGATGTGCAGCTGCGGGAACTCTCATTCATTGCTGGTAGGAATGCAAAAGTGTACTCGCCCTTTGGAAGATAGCTTGGCAGTTTTTTACAAAACTAAACGTGCTCTTAGAATCCAATGATCTCATCCCTTGGTATTTACCCCGAAGAGTAGAAAACTTATGTTGATACGAAAACCTGCACGAGGATGTCTATGTCGATTTTATTCATAACTCCCAGAACTCAGAAGCAACCGAGATGCTTTTCAGTAGGTGAGTGGATAAATAAACTAGGGTACATCTAGAAAATAAAATGTTATTCAGCACTAAAAATAAATGAGCTATTAAGCCACGAATAGACAGGGGGAAACTTACATGCATATTACTAAGGGAAAGAAGCCAATGCGAGAAGGTTTACATACTCCGTGACTCAAAGTATACAGCATTTTGGAAAGGGCAGAACTGAGGAGAAAGCATAAAGGTCAGTGGTGTCAGGGGCCAGGGAGAGAGATGAATAGGCAGAACACAGGAGATTTTTAGGGCAGTGAAAATACTCTGTATGATATCACAACGATGGAGACGAGTCAGTATACATTTGTCTAAGCTCATAGAACGTAAAACACCAAGAGCGAATTTGATTGTAAACTATGGACTTTGAGTGATAACAATGTGACAATGTAAGTTCGTCCTTGTGTCACTCTGGTGGGGGATGTTGATAATGTGGGTGTCTGTGAGCGTGTGGGGACAAATCTGCATATCTTCCTTTCAATTTTACCATGAACCTAAAACTACTCTCCCCCACCCCCCAAAATAAATAACATCTTAAAAAATATAGTTCTGGGTGCCTGGGAATATACTGCGAGGCTCCAGATCAAGATGGGGAGACAGCTACGTGCAACGGGAAGCAAGCCTGAACCTTGCGCTGAACTCTGAGAGCTTCTCAATTACTGTCCATGATGGGCTTTTAATCCTGGAGATGAT
>NW_011888809.1:3221677-3231575 GCF_000151845.1 Pteropus vampyrus
AGCTACGTGCAACGGGAAGCAAGCCTGAACCTTGCGCTGAACTCTGAGAGCTTCTCAATTACTGTCCATGATGGGCTTTTAATCCTGGAGATGATTCTACTTATAAGAGAGGTTCCACTAGGCAATGGCAGAGAGAGGATCCCTAGAACCTTGTTATTTTATCTTGCTCCAGGAGATGGGCCGGAGGATGAAGAGAGAATGGGGGCAAGAGCCTTCAGACAACATAACGCCTGTGCCTAGTCACTTAGTCACTTTGGAGAGGAGACAGACTATTTTGCCATTGCTGTTGTCAGGCAGCCTTGCTAATTGCATTGCTGTAGCAGCCCCAGCTGGGAGATCTACAGCTGCTCTAAGACCTCATGGCAGGAGCAGAGATTCCTTCCCTGTCTGTAATTTAGGGGCCTGTGGATGGAGGCCAGACCCCTGCAGGAGGAGGCCGTGGGTAGGGCTGGGGAACAGAGGGCCTGGCTCTCGTGATGAAACTTGGGTTTCTTAATTTTCCCCTCTTGGCCTAGTCACCCCATCTGAAAAATGTGGGCGGATTAAAGATCTTGCACAAGTCCTAGCAGCCTGTGATTCTATAATCGTATACAGTGTTATGCCAAAGAATTTTTAAATAAATACTTCTCAGATGATTCATGTAAAGATCATACGAACCAAGTGCAACTCTTGGATTTTGACTCGGTCCAGGAAATTGTCTGGGTCGTGTCCTGCCCACTTATGTTTACTGCTTTGCAACACTTAGAGAAGCTGTTAGATCTCCCGAGTTCTGTTTTTTATCCACTCCTGAGTTTTGCCATTACCAAGTGACCTCATGGGGCTTTGAGGGGCTCCAAATTTCCTAGGGTAGAGAAGGGAGATACACGCACTGATGGTTGTGGACTATTTCCCAAGAAACAGAAATAAAAGTGCTTTTTTGACCATTCTGGTTGTGGAAAAAAGGACCAGAAGCTAAAGCAGGATTTAAATAGCTTCTCCCACAGGAGCACACTCTCAGACCCCAGAAGACATGGCACTGACAACCAGTGCCGTGAGAGAACCCCGAAGTTTATGACCTGCAGTGAAGAGTCAACTCTTTGGATACTTTTCGAAGTGTCCCCTGAACTTCCAAGGGAAACTGAAGCGTTCTAGATTGAAATGTATCTTTCTAATAGTTGCAAAGCTATTATACTGCAAAGAGAAAAATGTCAAGTCACATCAGTAAGAAGGGAAGTAGCCATGGCAGGGCCCAGTGTGGGGAGACGGGAGAAGGCGGCAGGATGGAGGAGCAGCAGGAAGCGCTGCACCAGCAAGTCCAGGCACAAGAACAGACACCATGTGTTTGGGAAGCCGCAAGCAGCCGAGTGTTTCTTGAATGTGGGACGAAAGATAAGGAGTGATGAGTTGTGGCTGGAGAGATCGTCAGGGGCAGTCTAGGGAGGGCCTTGTGGACCAGGTAAGGTGTGTGAACTTGACTTCGTAAGGGCGTGGGTGTGGAGAGCCTTGAAGGATATCAGGCAGGGACACTGCACGGGTCACCGAGGGGTCACTAGCTCTTGTTCCTTGTCATCGGATGCACGTTCTCTTTGTTTTCTTATTTTCACGGCAGCCACAGGCCCTTCACGCAAGGAACTGTCACTTCGAGCTGAGAACAAGCAGAACAACAAATTCTCAAGACGAATCTGTGCTTTTCCCCAAAGTGTTGTTTGCGGGATGGGAGGAAAGAAGCTTGACATGAGATATTTGGAACTTTGGGGACCAGCAGCGTAGTTTGCACATCACCAGGGGGCTTTAGGGTATCCCTCTCACGCGTACTTACATCCTGCATGTTTTCCTGGAAAATGCTGGAGTCACAGCATGTTTGTGGCCAGCATACCTCCAGCCATGTCTGATGATGCCATCCCCCTTCCCGAAACATTAACCCTCCAAAGCAGAGAGGATGCCACTGCAATGTAAACAAGGGCTTCAGGCGAAGCAAATAGAATAAACGGGAAGAAAGGAAAGTCCTCTTTCTCCGTCTTGCCGGACACAGGAGGTGCGGCTGTGAGAGAATCTGTAGAGGTGGCCGGAGCCCCACGTGTCAGATCGTGGCCTGAACTGTGGCTTTGAGGGACAGAGCTCAGTGTTGTGGTCAGGTGACGTCTGCGTCAGTCCGTTTGTCCACTGACGAGCCGTGTGACCTTGGGCATCACCTTCCCTTCCTTGGCACCAGTGTTCCCGCTTGAAAAATGAGACACGGAACTGGAGGTTCTCTTCTTGCTCCCAAATTCTTCATATAATCACTGGAAGTTTCTTCCTCCTGGTCTGAGTCCTTTCACCCATTTTATCGTAAACACTTTTCATCGTGTTTATTATTTATAATTAGCTGTTTCCAAAGAGGATTTGAGTCGGCTTACAATAAGAGGCGTGGTCACGAGGGAATCACTACAAGGCAATTAATGATCGAATGTCATTCGATAGGCAGTGGTGATGGGGTGAAAACCTACCACAAACCTGGGATGAAAACAGCACTTTGAGGTAAATCCTAAGGGAACACTCTGGGCTTGCTGGCTGCCAATGAGAAGAGAAGCTCCCATTCCATGCTCAGAAGGAGTCCTTCGTCATCGGAGAGCGAGATGTTTGCTGGCACCTGCGTAAGAGCCGCAGTGAGCACGTGACTATACAAATCATCAACAGCACTTCTATAAAGATGAGGGATACCCCAGGTGCTTACACGCAGCTCTGTTTATTCTCCCTCTCTTCGAGATTCCTATTTCCTTTGGTGGGAGTGAACAGATATGTCTGAGAAACTGATGAAGGTTGACACATTTAAGGTTTGCGTTGAGAAGTGGGAGATAGAAGCAGGCTCAGCTCTTTGTAGGGGTAGATGTGAAGCCTGAGCCTCCCTTCCTGAGGTGCCAGCATGGCATGTGGACCCTGGGGCACCCCATATCTGATGCGGAGCCATTTTCTTCCCTCCCCTGGGTGGCCACCTCACCAGCCTCTCTAAGAAGCTAGTGCCAGGCTTCCGAACAACTCTTTTCTCCTACTGACCTAGAAAAACTTTTCGAGGGGCTTTGGGGGTCTGCATTTCCTATTCTGAAGCAAGCTGAGAAGATGTCATGTACTGTGTAGATATTCTGCACAGCAACCTGTTGAAACCAGAGAAAATAAGAACTTAGCTTGAAAGGGAGCAAGTTTTATGTTCTGCAGCTGCCACATTGGAAGTCCGTGTCTGCCGCCTGAACTGTAGCAGAGACAGAAAACTGTCCATCAAACGAGTGCAGTTCTGACTGCATAAATTCAGGAGCTGTTCTGAGAACCAAAGGCTCTGAGACCTCTTCTTTCCCCAAATCACGTGTGAGCAGCTTACTTAAGTATAGTATAAGATACGTGGGCCTCAGACACTAGCAGAATTTAGCTCAGAGCATGGTGGAAGCATTATGGGTGTGTATGTGTTTAACTTAGGACTGGGGAAAAACGCTAAATTAAGAGCTCAGAGCACTGGCTCTTCATCCATCCTTAATCCCACATGACTTGTAAAGCTGAAAGGTTCACTTCAGTCTAATCAGGCTGCACACAGGATGGAGGCTCAGCTGAGAGGCTCAGATGATGCCATACCCCACATCAGGTCTGTGGAGCTGGGGCTTCGGGTAGCTTCTAACTAAGAATGCCCAAGAACTCACATCTTATTAACACGTTCCTTGCTCTTCCTCCTAATTTTCTTCTGTCTACTGAAGTTGTCTCCCTCTCCCATCATTAATTTCTTCTCCGTCTGTGCTAACTCTGACTCACATTCTCATTTTATTTCCTTTTTGAAATTTCCCTTGACTATTCAAACTAGCAGTATTTATAGGATTGTAAATGCAGGGAAGCTCAAGGCTGGTGGGGCCTTAGAAAATATTTCATTTTCCTTCTCTGGTACTGGAAAGGATTCCTTAGAAAGTATCTCTCGCTGATGGTCTTCCAGCGTCTGCTCGAACACTGCTAGTGATGGAATGCTCACTATCTCTCGTCTACTGCATTATTCAGGATCTTGTGCTCTGGAACTACATAGAGTTAGGTTTGAAATCAGTTCTGCCTCTTACTAGTTGGTTGTTCTTTGGAAGTTTTTGCACACTCGCTGTGTCTAAGTGTCTTCATCTCTAAAGTGGAGTTAATAATAGTATCTACGTGATAGGGCTATGGGCCTACTCTTGGGTTTTGACAAAGGTTTGTGTATCTTTTAGAGCCTAGCATTTTAAAAAGATACTTTTAGGGAAATTCCGTCTTTTTATTTTTATAGAAGACAAGGATTATAGTTACCCGAACTATGAGATAAAGCCAGCCAATATAAACAGACATTTACAGATACATGTTCCACTCCAGACAGTTGGTATCAGGTGTATTACTTTGCTAAGGCTGCTGTGACAAGTACCACAAACTGGGAGACTTAAACAACAAAAATTTATTGTCTTGGCAGGATTGGTTCCTCCCAAGGGCTGTGTGAGAAGGACACGTTCAAGGTCTTTCTTCTTCGTTTGCAGATGGCCATCTTCTCCCTGTCTCTTCAATTATTTTCCCTCTGTGCATCTCTTTCTGTGTCCAAATTTCCCCTCTTTATAAGGATACCAGTCATACTGGATTAGTGCCTACCCTAATAACCTGATTTTAACTTGATTACATCTGTAAAGATCTCATCCTCCAATAAAGTAACTGGAGGTACTGGAGATTAGGATACCAATATATCTTTGGGGGTCACAATTCACCCCATAGTATTGAGTAATGGACAAGATACTGGACTGAGCATCCTGGGGCCTTGGATTAGGTCCCAATTCTGGTTACATGATTCTGGCTGAGATTCTGGACCTGCATTTTCACACTGTGACATGGGTGGGTTGACCTAAGTGACAAAAAACCTGAATACTGAGGTTTTTTTCTAGTCCTAGAGTTCTACGATTTGAATGGCCTGTTTGTTTTAATGATGAACTGACAGGGATTCAAAAGGAAGACTTGTAAGTGTGGGGCTCAGATAATGGGCATAACAGGTGTTTCTGAGTTGGGAGTCTTTTGCTGTTCAGTTGCCCTCAGACCAAACCATCTGGATTGCAATAAATGCATGGTAGCATTCTAAAGGAATCTCTTTTTCTTCTAGTATGTTGTTTACAATCCTTTTGCTTGGGAAATGGCCCTATTTTAGCTACAGCATTGTATTTCAAAGGCCTTAAAAGCTCCATAAAGTAATACTTTGGGGTGATGTAGCCGAGGAATTCCATGACTGTAAGAGCATATTGTTAGGAGTTCATAAAAATAAATCAACTTTTATCTTTTATGGGAATACACATTTTCAACTGGGAGAGTTGTGTTTTTTCCCCCTTCTCCTCTAATTCTTAGAATAGTCTTGCAAAAATGGTACCCAGTAGAGTCCTTTGAGATTTCTGCCTCTTGACATTCTATTGAAATTATCGTAGGATGACTTTATTTCTAAGTGAGAGTGTGAAGTTGTTGCTCCGTTTCAGGAGAACACTGAAGCCATCAGTATATAATTGCATTACTATTAATTCTCATGTCAATGAGAAAGACACTTCAGAATCACTTGTTATTTAACTCTGACTGCCACCTTTCCAGGAAAGAAGAGAACACATTGACAGGTCTGCACAGGCTGGAAGATGAGCCATTGTGATGATACCTTTTCATTCAGGGACAGCGTGAAAGAGAATGGCAAACTCCCCTATCGCACAGCCTGGTACTGAGCTTGAATCAAGATTTTTATAAAAGGAAAGAGAGATGGGTGCTTTCTGATGGATGCCTATGCAGAGAAAAGTTTGGAGCTATTGATGTTTGTCAGATGTAACTAGGAGCTCCTGACTCAAAACAGATGCACCCTGGGTCTGTCTACTCTCATTTCGATGCACTTACTGATGCGGTGATTGATCGGCCAAAGTTTTCTCTTGGAGAAAGTAACTATCCCTTGAGATTTGGAGTGGGGCATCTTCCAGTGAAGGGGAACTTCCATAGCAGATTCTTACAGTGCCCGAGCAAGGAATGAGGGCCACGGTCCCAGCCCTCCCACTTAGTGTCACCTTGGCCAGACACTGCCTCTTTGTCACATGTTGCAATAGGAGCATGGCTAGCTGCCTGCCTTTCTCTTGAAGTGGAGAAGTGAGTTCTATGGAAATGTGGGTATACCAGGGAGCTTAGAGGAAAGCGTGTTTTTTCATCACCCAGAATCTCACAGTCTAGTCTGGCTCTTGAGATGGTGACAAAGTTAAATGTTATCTGAAAGTTTCACTTTATTCCTTTGTGAAGAAGTTATCAGTGGTATTGTCTTAACTCTGAGCAAGGAGACCTCCTGGCATGATTACTTGTCAGGAGGGGGCCCGGGAGCTCTGATGACTCAAGAACAGCAGGGCCCTGGGCCTCTGCTGGGGGAGCACCTGGTGAGCTTGTGTCGACATCCCGAATTCTAGGCCAAATTATGGCTGACTCACTCTGCCTCTCATTGCACCTTGAAGAGTAATTGATGTATCATAGAAACTTCTGGAAAATATTTTGATCAGGGAAAATCGATTTTATATGTGAAATTTTTAATAAGTGAAACATTACAATCATGGTTATGAGAAACTCGAAAAATGACAGGATTTCCTTTTTGTGTATGTCCATAATCAGAGAAATCTCAGTTGAAAAATGGGGCTTAGATAAAAAATGGGCTGAGATAACTCTGTCATTTCTATAGAGGTCAGGAATTGATTTCCTTCCATTGTTCTCCCATCCATATCTTTTCTTTCTGAGAGCAGAACAGAGCTCAAGACTCTACCTCTGCCTTACTCCTGTCTTCCAATAAAGCTCTGCATTCATCAAGGTCTTTTGTGGTCCTTACTTGTTCACCGAATAACTGTCTTTCGCCATTCATCACTCCCTCTCACCCCCATCACCGTCACTGTCTCTGTTCTTTGGATGCTGAGTCCCCAGACAGGAGGCTTAAGGGGTAGGATGACTTTTGGGCTTCAGCTCTTCGAGGTTCTATCCTTGCACAGGAAAAAGCTGGGTTTGCATCCAAGAGCCTTCCTCTTGAGGGACAAGTCCTCTGTTCCTGGCTGCCCTCTGGGATAGGTAATAGTGCTATTGACCACATCCTGTCAGAGGTCGAAGGGTAGGGGCCACCCTTCATCATGCTGAGTCTAGTTTGGCCATCCAGCAGGCATTCTCTGAGGGGTCGACACATGCCAGGCCTTGGGCAGCAAGGCCATGAACCTGCTGTTCTTCCTACTCTGGGAAATCAGCTTCTTGAAAAAGGCAAGATACCCACAGGGAAAGCTGCCTTATCTAAGACCTGGGATTGACATCTGCCACAATTACTTCGCCATGAGGAATTCATAACTGTTTTTGATGGATAATTAAATACAGGAAGTGCCAAATGGCTACTCAGAAGGAATATTCAGGAGTGAAAGTGTTCGAGATCTGGGGAAGTCAACAAGGCTTTTTGGAGGTGGCTCAGGTAGCCCTAAAGGACCTGCAGGACTTACTGGACAGCGAAAAGAAGGAGGGCCTTCCAGGCAAGAGAGTGCCCCCAAGGCTGGGAGGAACAAAGCAAAAGAGAAAAAGAGCTGAATGTATATATATATATTTCTATTAAAAAACAGTTTTTTAGTTTTTCTTTTTCTCATTTTACTCTTTCCAACCCATTATTGCCATTGTTTCCCCACCCCACACCACAGTCTCTGACTTCCTCCTTGATGTTACGTTTTTTAAAAAACAGTCTGGGCAAGTGCTGCATTTTAAAGCATCTCTCTCCTGCCAAGTTGTGCTCCCAAGTCCTCTAAGCTCCGCATGCAGCCAGAATAACTTTAGGATGAAGCTCATTAATAATGTGCATGGTAAATCGCATCCTCTGTGGGAGGTCTGGAGAGGGGGGCTCTGCCCCTGTCATCGAGCTTTCAGAAATGGCAGCTCACGAATAGAACACCCTGTCCCCACAGCCTGAAAGGCCGAAGCTGTCCACACAGGAA
The DNA here is from genome assembly GCF_000151845.1 of Pteropus vampyrus. Taxonomy (NCBI): domain Eukaryota; kingdom Metazoa; phylum Chordata; class Mammalia; order Chiroptera; family Pteropodidae; genus Pteropus; species Pteropus vampyrus. The sequence goes on from NW_011888809.1 coordinate 3,229,624, forward strand.
TTCTGGAGGGAAATTTCTTTGGTGAAATTTCTCCATCCGAGTGGAGCCTCAAGTGTAGGAACTTGGTCTCTTTGAATAGAGTTGCCTGCTCGCCCAGCATCTTTGTGGCATCTTCGTGGACAGCCTCAGTTGGGGGAAGGGGATTTCCAATGGCACGTCACTTAGCACGGGTACACCCATTAGTTATAATTAAACAGGCTGCTGCAATGATTACAAATACATTTAGTACCAAAAGATCATGCGGATATGCAGAGCCGTATTAGTGGTCTTCAGATGACAAATCAACCAGACTTTCCAGCAGGCTCTGAAGGGGCTCAGGGGACAGGTGGTCTCCCTGGGCAGATGATCACATGGTCTCAAAGGGTGATGCTTCTGGGAGCAGATTCAGCTTGAGCCTATTTCAGGAAGTATCCTCCAGCCCTGGGACGCTGGGAGCATCTCTTCTTACTTTTTCTAACATTTGTGAACCATTTCTCCTTCTGATTCATTCTGAAAGCATCTGCATCATCCATCTCTGGCTTCCTTCCTTCTAGAGGTGAAAATGCCTGCTGTTCATAGCAGGCTTCCCCTGTCGTTTGGTCACTATCAGCGCCTGTGTTTTGCAGAATCTGGGAGAAGCCCGAGAACCCAGGTCAACACCTCACCCCTTAAAGCTGGAGACATTTTCGTGGTCTCTCTGAGACAGCATCATCGGGTGAAGCCAATCCCACCCATGTGCTTTTGGTTAATATAGCTATCAGCCTGGCTATTTTATGTTTCCAAGGCTGTGCTATTGTGCCTTTGGTGTTCTGTAGACCCTGTGTGATCAGTGTTTACTAGACGCCTTGACATATGGACACAAGATTTGGGAGGGGAAGAAGGAGTATCAAAACCAAAACACAAAATAAATTGAGAGATGAATGATGAATGACAGGTGGGTTCCCTGAGCAGAATGCAAGAGATCAAGAGGAAAGACTATTAAAGAGTCAACACAGAGTGAGCGAGGCTATGTGTTAGTTATTATGCTAGCCCTTTGCATGAAGGCAGCATGGGGTGATGGTCAAGAGCATGACTTCGGTGCTTGATTGCCTGGCTTTAAATCTTAGCTTTGCTGCTAACTAGCTGGGTGACCTTAGACAAATAGCTTAACGTTCCCAAGCCTTGGATTTCCCATCTGTAAAGTGGGGGCTAATAGTATTACTTATCTCGTAGAACTGTGGTGACAGTTAAGTGAGATAATTTGTGTGAAATGTATGAAATAGGATCTGTGTCTTGTGAAAGTTAGTTAGTTCTATCATTTCAGTATTTTCCCACCTTTATTCATTATTATTCTCACTGTTTTACTATAATCATGCACCAATGTATTTGCTTAATATTTAAAGACTCTGTAAAACTTAACGAAAGTTATAAATATAACATGTTGAAAAGAGCACAAAGCGTAAATGTATAAATCAATAAATTATCACGAAATGTCAAGAAATAGAACAGGGCTGGCACCTCAGAAACCCTTCTCAGGGCCCCCTACTGCTTCTCCAGAGCCAGCCTTATTCTGATTCTCACTCTCTCTTATTTAGTTTGCCTGAATCTGCTCATTACACTTACGGGATCATACAATATGTATGTTTTTATGTGTCTGACTTTTGTAATGTGGTGTCATGTTTGAGAGAATACCTTTGTTGTTACATCCAGCTGGAGTTCATTCATTTTCATTGCTGTGCAGTAATCCATCGAATGAATACAGAAACTTTATTTTTTAGTATGCTGTTTATGGACATTGTATTGTTTCCAGTTTTTGGCTATTATGAATAATGGTAGAATGAACACTTATTAAAGCACGTTTATGCTGACTATATATTTGGGAGTGTAATTGCTGGGTTATAAGATGTGGGTATGTATGTTCAAGTTTAGTAGGTAGTGGCTTTCCAATGTTTGTACCAATTACAGTCCCAACTCTACAAGTTTCCGTTGCTTCT
>NW_011888809.1:3231625-3236358 GCF_000151845.1 Pteropus vampyrus
CCTCCAGCCCTGGGACGCTGGGAGCATCTCTTCTTACTTTTTCTAACATTTGTGAACCATTTCTCCTTCTGATTCATTCTGAAAGCATCTGCATCATCCATCTCTGGCTTCCTTCCTTCTAGAGGTGAAAATGCCTGCTGTTCATAGCAGGCTTCCCCTGTCGTTTGGTCACTATCAGCGCCTGTGTTTTGCAGAATCTGGGAGAAGCCCGAGAACCCAGGTCAACACCTCACCCCTTAAAGCTGGAGACATTTTCGTGGTCTCTCTGAGACAGCATCATCGGGTGAAGCCAATCCCACCCATGTGCTTTTGGTTAATATAGCTATCAGCCTGGCTATTTTATGTTTCCAAAGGCTGTGCTATTGTGCCTTTGGTGTTCTGTAGACCCTGTGTGATCAGTGTTTACTAGACGCCTTGACATATGGACACAAGATTTGGGAGGGGAAGAAGGAGTATCAAAACCAAAACACAAAATAAATTGAGAGATGAATGATGAATGACAGGTGGGTTCCCTGAGCAGAATGCAAGAGATCAAGAGGAAAGACTATTAAAGAGTCAACACAGAGTGAGCGAGGCTATGTGTTAGTTATTATGCTAGCCCTTTGCATGAAGGCAGCATGGGGTGATGGTCAAGAGCATGACTTCGGTGCTTGATTGCCTGGCTTTAAATCTTAGCTTTGCTGCTAACTAGCTGGGTGACCTTAGACAAATAGCTTAACGTTCCCAAGCCTTGGATTTCCCATCTGTAAAGTGGGGGCTAATAGTATTACTTATCTCGTAGAACTGTGGTGACAGTTAAGTGAGATAATTTGTGTGAAATGTATGAAATAGGATCTGTGTCTTGTGAAAGTTAGTTAGTTCTATCATTTCAGTATTTTCCCACCTTTATTCATTATTATTCTCACTGTTTTACTATAATCATGCACCAATGTATTTGCTTAATATTTAAAGACTCTGTAAAACTTAACGAAAGTTATAAATATAACATGTTGAAAAGAGCACAAAGCGTAAATGTATAAATCAATAAATTATCACGAAATGTCAAGAAATAGAACAGGGCTGGCACCTCAGAAACCCTTCTCAGGGCCCCCTACTGCTTCTCCAGAGCCAGCCTTATTCTGATTCTCACTCTCTCTTATTTAGTTTGCCTGAATCTGCTCATTACACTTACGGGATCATACAATATGTATGTTTTTATGTGTCTGACTTTTGTAATGTGGTGTCATGTTTGAGAGAATACCTTTGTTGTTACATCCAGCTGGAGTTCATTCATTTTCATTGCTGTGCAGTAATCCATCGAATGAATACAGAAACTTTATTTTTTAGTATGCTGTTTATGGACATTGTATTGTTTCCAGTTTTTGGCTATTATGAATAATGGTAGAATGAACACTTATTAAAGCACGTTTATGCTGACTATATATTTGGGAGTGTAATTGCTGGGTTATAAGATGTGGGTATGTATGTTCAAGTTTAGTAGGTAGTGGCTTTCCAATGTTTGTACCAATTACAGTCCCAACTCTACAAGTTTCCGTTGCTTCTTATCCTTACCGACACTTTGTGTGATCATTGCTTTCATTTAACCATCCTGGGGATTATGCAGTAACACCTCATTGTGGTCTCAATTTGCATCTCTCTGCTTACTAATGAGATTAGGCACTTTTTCATATTGTTCTATTGAAATATCTTCTTTTGTGTATGCTCGCTCAAGAATTTTATCTATTTTTTAAATCTTTTTATTGATTTGTAGAAATTCTTTATCTATTCTAGACAAAGGCCCTTGCTTGGTAACGTGCTACCAATTACAAATAACTTTCTCACCCTGTGTAAACTTAGTTTAAACTTTAGATTATTTTAAGTAGTTTTGTGAAAATGAGTTTGGTGTTAAATCTATCAATCTATCTATCTATCTATCTATCTATCTATCTATCTACCTACCTACCTACCTACCTACCTACCTATATATCTATACATACATACATACATACATATATATTAGATAAAGATTCTCTCCTGTTTCGACTAAAATTATTTTCTTGTATGCCTTATCATCCTGTAGGACACACTTCATTATTTCATTTAATCCTCACAAAGACCCTGTTTGGTAGGTACCATCCTTATCCCTGTTTTCCAGGTTTGGCCTTGGAGGCACTGAGAAATTTCATAACTTGACCAAAGACACACAGCTGGGATGAGGACCCAAGTGTAGCTGCTCTCAGAGCTCAGACCATTTCCATCAGGTTATTTTATCACCAGTTGAACACTCTCTATCCTTGAGAGACCCTCTGCATCCCCATAGAGCCATGTATATGGTGAAGCCCTGAGCAACCATTTGGATAGATGAATGGGTGGTTGGATAGATGGATGGATGGATGGATGGATGGATGGACAGATGGGTAGGTGGATGGATGGATGGGTGGGTGGATGGATGGATGGATGGATGGATGGATGGATGGATGATGGATGGATGGATGGGTGGACAGACGGGTAGGTGGATGGATGGATGGATGGATGGATGGATGGATGTCATGGAGGGTTAGAGTCATGTCTCTAACAAAGGCTTACTGTCTATGGAGGAGCCCATTTTAGGCCAGTCCCTGGGTGTCTGGAGCCTGGTCCATGATCCCACAGCAGCCCTGCTGTGTCTTTTCTTTCCTCAGTGGCCTTAGGGTGGAGAGAGTTAAGAGTGAATCTGGAGTGTAGGTGAGGAAATGGCAGTCCCAGCCTTGCCTTTGTTCGGAGGGGTGTGATCCATCCATCGATTCATGGCTATCTTATAAACCCTTGCCTGCAGGAAGTGAACGGGTGTGAGTAGTCTGCCTACCCTGACGAATTGTTAAACCAGCTCTGTCTAAATGTCGAGACCACGGTTGAGAGGTGGGCTCTTCTTTGGAGTGGATTTCATGCACCTGTATGGGGAGCCATCCTCCGTTCCTTCTCTGGGCAGAGAATAGGCAGATTCCAGGATCAATTCCCATGTTCTTGAGACTCACTGTGTTTGATCTCACCTCACTCGTGTTTTTTTTTTTTGTCCAGCGGAACTCGTCCTTGTTCACTTGAACGTTTGCCAGCTCTGTCTCCAGAGCTGACCTGGGTTCTACTGTAGAAAGGATGGTAAATTGGATTTTGTCTCGAGAGCTCCAATGAGGATGCCCCCAGGGCGAGCTCTGCTAGGAATTGAGGTGGGGTGGTTACGAATGTCACTGATTATCAATCTCTCTTGAGGTATTTGATGAAACTTTGTTCATAATAAGTAGCCACCTTTCTCCATTCTGAGTGCTGGTGAAATGTCGTTCTGGACTCTTTCTCAGTGCTTGCCTGGAAAAGTGCTTGTTGTATTTAATAAATCGCATTGATTTATTGCCTTTATTGATCTGCTGAAACACTCTGTATTATCAGAGGTGATAGCCTTCTAAGGAAAACATGGACGGTTTCTTCATTAGCATCCATTTTTCTATGAGGCTTTGGAGGGTGAAATACCAAGATGCACAGTGTTCATTCTTGTGATATATCGAACACCATCAGAGTGAACAATAGCTTCAGTATAAATCAGGTGGAAGGAAAGAATTGAGACCATTTGCCATAGGCTTGCGGAGTTTTCGTGATGAAATGAGCAGGCTACTTTTCTTTCTTCTGGTGATGACAAGCTCCTCTTAATTTTCCGCAAGGGAGTCACAGCAGGCTGCAGTGGCTCTTTCGGGAGAAGCATGCCTCCACAGCCAGAACGGCCTGCACCATTTCTGCATAGCCTGCTTAAGGCTTGTGGTGTGATGGCAGTTAAATCACTCTCCACTTTTGGTCCTGTGCCTCTCGTCTGCATCCGTTCGTGCCCTGACCTTCACGGTTTTCTTCCTATCCCTCTGTTTCCTGTCCCAGATCTAGCTGGGTCTGAGCATAGTTCCAGGGCTTCCTGCATGCGGGCCCTGAGATTCAGAGAGAAGCCCAAATAAGCCTGAAAGAGATGACAAGAAATGAAAGGGCATTGGCTCTTGACACTTCTGCTTCCTTCCACTGTTTGGCCCTCCTCCTTCCCAGGACCTGCTGTAGGCTTTTCTCTTACTCCTGGAGAAGGCTCGTAGAGTCTGGTGCCTGCCTTCACCTCCTCACGGGGGGTCTGGTGAGCCTAGGAGCCCCATCTCTGGGAGCTTCAGGTCCTGGCAACTGCAAATCCTCTGCCTTTGTTGTATATGTGTCCACTGAGCACTCAAATCTCTTTGGGTCTTTTCCACAGCAGTTCCCTCTTCCAGCACACTTACAGAAGAGAACATGCTTTCACTGCGGGGAACCTCGGGCCAGCATCTGTAAGGACCAGGGACTGTTCTGAGTTGGCATCTAGTCCCAAGCTCTGTGACCTTGGGCAGACTCCTTAGTTTCTTTGGACTTCAGGTTCCTTCCTGGTCTGATAGTGATGATAATGCACAACTCAAAAGATTACTGCAAGGAACAAATGAGTTAGTGGTTGCCAATTGCTGAGCAGCATCTGACACACAGTGCCTGTTCAAACAATGCCAGCCATCTTTGTTAGCAAAGTTTCTCTAAATGTGCGTGAAGCAGGCAGCACTCAAAACTAGGGCCAAGTGTGTGTCCTGTCCTCTAGAGGCCCTGGGATAAAATTGTGAGTGATACTGACATGTCCCTGCTTTCAAGGAGCTTATTGTTCAGTGGATGAGGCCGGAAACTAAACAGATGATTAAAATACAGCAGAAGTTCTATAGGTGCTGCTGGTGAGGGTG
>NW_011888809.1:3237898-3240085 GCF_000151845.1 Pteropus vampyrus
GAAAGCAGACAGTGTGCCAAGTATGATGGTTAATTCATGTGTCATCCTGGCTGGGCTACGGTGCCAATTATTTGGTCAAACATCAGTTCAGATGTTGCTGTCAAGGTGTTTTTCAGATGTGATTAACATTTAAATCAGTAGCCTTTAGTAAAGCAGATTACTGGGCATATCGTAGGTGGGCGTCCCCCAACCAGCTGAAAGTCTTAAGAGCAAAGACTGAGGTTTCTTGAAGAAAGGATTCTCTTCGGGACTGCAACATGGACAGCTTGCCTGCATTTCCAGCCTGCTGCCCTGCAAAATTCAGACTCAAGACTGCAACGTCAACTTTGAATTATCAGCTTACGCACTTGCCTTACAGATTTCAGACACGCCACTTCACCCCTCAGCCCCCACAATCTCATGAGCCAATTCTTAAAAATAAATTTCTCTTTCTCTCCATATATCTACTTATATCCTGTTGGTTCTGTTTCTCTGGAGAGCCCTGGCTATGACCCTGAGTAACGTGGGGGTTTTGCTGAGTGATAGTAGTTTGAGGGCAGCTACTGAGAGCCAGGCTCCCTTTGCATGGCATTGAAAGACCAGACATTGAGTCAATTTCTGCAGCCAAGTCCAATGCCCACCAGACTCTGCCCAGGAGAGCCCATGCAAAGTGAGTCCTGAAGACTCTTTAAACGACCTTCCATACAGACTCGTGACAAGTGTGTTGGGGCGGCGCCTGGCTCACTCATCATTTTTCCATTTCTTGGATGGAGTTTGTTTTAGTTGACAGGGAGTCGCTCTACCAGTGGGCATTTTCTTGTTAAAACCGATGTGCTCGCATTCTGTTAGGCAGCAGAAAGATTGTTTTTTGGTAAGCAAGCCTTAGATTTTTCTGAGCCGGTCATGTAAGAAACATCTCTCCTGAAGGCCGCTGTGCAAATGAGTCTCTGCAGAAATGTGCCCGGGCTGTCAGGTGTGGGGAGAAATATCTTTAGTAAGAGCAGGTCACGGAATGAGACGTCCCCACTGCAGCATGGATGGGCAGAGGGGGTTTCCACAAGGACGATTCTTAAGAATCTCTGTAAAAATGCATGACTCCATCTGTCTCCTCTCTCTTCCTTGGCTTCAGATGAGCTGAGCCATTTAAAAATTCCCCAACAAGGGACCCGAGGCACCAGAAGAAGTGATGAACAGATTTTCAATTTGGCTTTGATTTGCATGTGAATTTTTTTTTTTTTTGGCAGTTGAAATCATGGTCTGAACTGGAGACTGGAGATGGGTAGTGGGTCTCTCCGTGGGAGGCAGATTCTTGACTGGTCTGGAAAGTCTGCTGATGCTCCTGGGCACAGGGTTCTAACCTTGCCTTCTGGAGGGAAGGAAGAGATGGCGCAGGGGGAGGCAGGGAGGAAATGGACTGTCAGTGCAGTGCCCAGGGGCCCAGGCAAGGACTCCCCGCTGGGAGCCAGTCCGCCAAGTCACCTCTCAGAAAGGCCGTCCAGTAACTCCCCACGGGTGTCTTTCTGGGGGTGTCTCCTCAGCTGTGGTGCTGACTGAGCTCTTCTGATGAGGGGCCGCCTTGTGATCTTTCACAGGCAGGATATTGGGGACCTCTGACACAGCCCCGGGGCTCTGTTTCCCTGGGAACTGGATTCTGGCCCTTCAGAGGGAGCGGTAGAATTTCTATAGAGAAAGGGCTCGGGGGAGGCATTCTGGCTGGGAGAGGAGTCCGGAGGGTGTGTGTTGACACTCCACGTGTTGATCATTTGGGATGTCTTTGGTAGTGGTGGTGGGGAGATAGTGCTTGGGAGGAGTATATAATAATAACAATAGCCAACATTCATTGGGTGCATTTTTTTGGTCCCAGGTACTGGCCTAAGCCTTTACTGATATTTAGTAATTTAATTGCCACAACAAGCCTGTGAGGTGCTCTCGTTATTCTCATTTTCAAATGAGGAGCAATATTAAGAAACTCGTCTAGCCACCTAGCCAGGAGGTGATGGTACAGCCAGGTAGGGACACAGGTGGTCTGCTTTAGAGCCTGTGTTCTGAACCTCTGCACAGATTAATACTCTCCCTAAGCTTCCTCTTGGTCTCAGTACCACATCCTTCTCTCCAGCCCACTGTCTGGGCCAGGCCTCCTGGGCAGGCCTTCCGATGCTAGCGTGGACCTTCCTGGAGGCCGCTGCAGCCTGTGGCAAGCATCTTCCA
>NW_011888809.1:3241450-3243498 GCF_000151845.1 Pteropus vampyrus
GAGCAGCAGCCTCCTATTTCACTGCTCTGTGTATGTGGTGACTTCCTGGCATGGGGAGAGGAGACCTGAGTGCTGGGGGGCTTTCCCTAGATGTTGAATCTTATGCTACTGCTGCTATGTGTCTTTTCCCATAATCTGCTTTTCCTGAGTCTGGCTTGGACTTGGTGAGCCCAAATCAGACAGACTCTGAAGGACAATTGGCAGGAAAATCTGGGGTCAGCCCAGGGCTAGAGGAGATGCAAGTGATCTATCGCTGGATGGCCAGCTGGGAAGGAGGTTGGGGGGCCCTCAGTGTGCTGACTTGAATTACACTGCAGGGAAGAAGCCCCAGGGCAGATCTGTGTCCCTGTGGGTCAGCCGGTACGGCTCGAGGAAGCTGGGACGCCAGGGACCCCTCTGAGGATCTGACTGGTCTGGATCCCTGGGCTTGTTGCCGGCTGGCATTTTTGGGTTGACGAGGCCTGACTCATTGCTCAGGGTCCCTGTCACAAGAGTCATCACCTCCAGCCTGGGCTCAGCACTGAGTCTGGAAGGAGAATCCTGCTGTGATTCCAGCTCACTGAATGCTGCTGTCAGGGTCCAGGCACGTATTCCCAAAGCAACCTCTGGGCAGACCCGGGCTGGCTGTGAGGGGCTCTGGCGCCTGCCGAGGTCCCAAAGGTCTCCTGCCTGTCAGAGCCATGGCTGCTACTTGAGGGATAGCTGCTGAGGTCTCTGGACTGTCACTAAGGGGGACCCAGGCTCATGTGTAGTGGAGAGTAGCCAGGTGGGGACACCAGATGAAAAAAATAGAGACTCAGAGATGGGACCGGACCCCCATATAGTGGCAGAATGGAGGATAGGATCCTGCCATCAGTCTTCCCAGCTTGCTTCTTCCTCCTCAACTCCCTGAGGTCTCAGGTGGAGCTTGGCTGAGAGCTCTCAGACGCTACCGCAGGACAGCCGAGGATGAGAGCCAGCACTCTGAAGCTGGGGCTCTCCATTGCCTCAGCCAGCAGCTTTGCTGTGCCGTGATTGGCTTCCCCACCCTCTCTGTGCAGACTGCAGTGGGCGTGTACTTCGTGCTTAATTATAGTGCTCATAACCAGAGAGGAGCCGCTTGGAAGTGCATGTCACTTTGTTTGGGGGTAGGAGACACGAAGGCTGGAAAACATCTATTGGATCATCTCGCCTTTGATTGGTGTCAGATCGCTCCTGTTTTCTTCAGCCTGGGACTCAAGCAGGGGGGCCGGTGCTAGGCCTCCTGGGAAATGGCAGCCCCACAGGTTTTTCCTGAGCTCTGCTCTCATTTTCTTTGTCTTTTGACTCATTTGACATCCAGGGGTCTGGTTCTGTGGCCTTGCTCTGCTGCATCCTACCAGTGAACGAACATCCGTTCTTTTGGTTTCTGTTTATGGAGCCTCGACACTGTGGCAGGGGGTGATGTGCTCAGTTCTGGGGGTTCAGACCCTGATATCAACTGTGCATGCGAACACCTGCAATTCATGGCTATACGTGGGATGCACCACGCAAGAAGTTCTGACATACGTTAGGAAAAGGAGAGGTCGCTTCGGGCTCTGCTTGTCAGGATGGCTTCATGGACAACTTGGCCTTTGAGCTGGGAGAGGACTCACCGGGTAGGAAGAAGGTCAAGGCACCACCATGGGAACCTATGACCTCTTCTTCTTGCTGCCTGACTGGGGTCTGCTTGATAGCCTCTGTCTGCCCCTCATCGTTTTGGCTGTGGGTTGACTCCCTCTACATCTGACTTTTGCCACCTCATCCTGTACTTCTCTCTCTTCTCCTCCCGCCTCTGGCCCATTTTAGATGCAGTGAGCAGGCAGGTCAAGGCCGAGGCAGGGGTGGGAGTCAGGTCATCACAGAACTAGGGCCATAGCTGCTACAAGCCTTCCTCTGCAAAATGAGGGGTGAACCCTGCAAGTTCTCTGAACCCTGCAAGTTCGACGTTCTAGGAATTTCTAAAGCAGTGAGCAACTTGGCTGATCTGAAGTCCAGAGGTGGTGGCCTCATGTCGGTTTCTTCCTCATCATGGTTTCGACCTTCACCGC
>NW_011888809.1:3244793-3247027 GCF_000151845.1 Pteropus vampyrus
GAGTTGTCCTGAGATTTGGGGAGCAGCTGCCTTGCCTGCACCTGGAGGAGATCAAAGCCCCTCATACCTTTCCTCGTCCTCCCTTTCCCATTCTATTCACTCCATATAACTTTTCTCTCCAATGAATTAAACGCAGAAAATCCGTGAGCAGGATTTCTCTCTTCAAAGGATCAAATAACCTTTCTTTTTTTTCCCCCTTTAAAATTTTTTTTTCCCCAAACTGCAAAAGGAAAACATGCAAACAGACTTAGAGTTAAAGGTGAGAAGAAAGAAAGAAAAGTTGCAGCAAAGTAATTTCAACTTGAGAAGTAGAGCAGTTGAAACCCAGAAAAAATGTATGCTCAGCAATATGGTCCTCTCCTACAAATTAATTAACCCAAAGTGCTTGTTTAATTAGTGTGAGGGGTAGGGAATTGAGCAGCTAACAATATCTCTCACCCAGTTTAGAATGATGTTCAAAAAAGAACTACCTCTCCCTTCTCCGAGAGGGTGGAGAGACTTGCCTCATTCTGGAATCAGCAGGTGCCTCATGGCTGGAGACACACTTTGGGTTGGGTTTTGCCTCTGAGAAGGTGGCCTTTTAGATGTATCCCTCTGACCTCCTGCCTCTGCGCATGTCGTAGGTGGGCCTTCATAGAGTTGATGGCAGCAGCCACTCAGCTCTGCTCCCAGACACTGGACTCTGAGGAGCTCCAGAGACTAGGTCTCCTGGCCTCTCAGTCCTTCATACTTCTTTCTGCCCCTGTGCGGCACACAAACTTTTGAGTTTCCTGCTTTGACATGAGTGGGGATATTTATCCCCTCCTGAGGCACTAGGAGAAATCAAGTCTGTAAAGGTCTTAGAGAGCTACCATTGAAGACTGTGGCTGGTGTTTGCTAAAACTCTTTGTCGTGGTGGCAAGCTACACAGGGGTCATGGAGGGGTGTCTTAACTATCTGTTCCCTTTTTCCCCATGGACTCCTTTGGCATCTGGTGAGGCCTATGGACTTGTTATGGACTGAATGTTTCTGTCCCTCAGATTCATATGTTGAAACCCTAACCCTCAATGTAATGGTATTTGTAGATGGGCTTTTGGGCGGTAATTAGGTTATGAGGGTGGAGCTCTCGTGAATGGAATTAGTGCCCTTGTAAGAAGAGTTATGAGAGAGGTGATCTCTCGCTGCTGTGTTAGGATACAACGAGGAGGCAGCTGTCTGTAAGAATTCCCTCAGCAGACACTGAAGTGGACAGTACCTTGATCTTGGCGTTCCAGAACTGTGAGAACTAAATGTTTGTTGTTTAGGCCACCCATTCATTCTATAGTATTTGTGATAGCAGCAGGAACTAAGACAGGACTCATCCTCAGAATAATGTTTTTAAATGCACAAAATAAAACACATAGGATTAAAAAAGAAATGAATTATATTTATGTACAGTTATCAAAATATAAATAAAATGGATATGTGGCATATACATACAAGTGCTTCTTTCTTAACTCATTAAAAAGGAAGATCTACTTATATTTCTAATAACTGACATACATCTGAAATAAATAGTATTTTGAGAAATCTGCAACTATCCTAATCTATTGAAATATCTGATTTTTTCTGTTGACAAATGGTAGGCTTTGCTAAAATGTGGTTTATTGCTCACCTCTGCAATTGAAGGAAATTGTACAGTTCAGGTAGAGGTTAGTGAGATTAAAGATAGATGTTTTCCCATCTAAGTTTATTGACCCTCTAGATTCTATCCATGCAGCTTTGGTGAGTCTCCATCAATGAATAAATGGGTTTCTTATGACTATAACCAAAGCGTTTGTGGATACTCCTGGATCCTTGTAAGTTCTCTTACTTTTGGGGAGGAACTTTGTCTCTCTCTGAGGACTGGAGGATTGATTTCTTGGAGTAATTGAGGGTTGTGTCATTAAGGAATCAGAAGACAAAGGGGACAGAAATGGCAAGAGAAAACCAGTATGATATGTGCAAGGTAAGTAGCACTGGGTTGTTGGCTTGCGCTGTAAAGAACAGGGGCTGAGGATGTGTGCATGGCTGAGCAAGGATGCGAGGGCACGTGCTGCTTCAATGCTGAATTGGCCAAGTCATGTGACAAAAGGGAGGTGACATGGGGCCAGGCATGGTGCAGGGAGTGGGAGTTGGGGCATCTTGGCAGTTAAAAGTGGGGACTCTCCTCTCTTATTGATATAAAGGATCTATATTGGGTTTGCAAGTGTATTGATTCTCAGATACACCTGTTC
>NW_011888809.1:3247077-3249812 GCF_000151845.1 Pteropus vampyrus
GGCAGCAGCCACTCAGCTCTGCTCCCAGACACTGGACTCTGAGGAGCTCCAGAGACTAGGTCTCCTGGCCTCTCAGTCCTTCATACTTCTTTCTGCCCCTGTGCGGCACACAAACTTTTGAGTTTCCTGCTTTGACATGAGTGGGGATATTTATCCCCTCCTGAGGCACTAGGAGAAATCAAGTCTGTAAAGGTCTTAGAGAGCTACCATTGAAGACTGTGGCTGGTGTTTGCTAAAACTCTTTGTCGTGGTGGCAAGCTACACAGGGGTCATGGAGGGGTGTCTTAACTATCTGTTCCCTTTTTCCCCATGGACTCCTTTGGCATCTGGTGAGGCCTATGGACTTGTTATGGACTGAATGTTTCTGTCCCTCAGATTCATATGTTGAAACCCTAACCCTCAATGTAATGGTATTTGTAGATGGGCTTTTGGGCGGTAATTAGGTTATGAGGGTGGAGCTCTCGTGAATGGAATTAGTGCCCTTGTAAGAAGAGTTATGAGAGAGGTGATCTCTCGCTGCTGTGTTAGGATACAACGAGGAGGCAGCTGTCTGTAAGAATTCCCTCAGCAGACACTGAAGTGGACAGTACCTTGATCTTGGCGTTCCAGAACTGTGAGAACTAAATGTTTGTTGTTTAGGCCACCCATTCATTCTATAGTATTTGTGATAGCAGCAGGAACTAAGACAGGACTCATCCTCAGAATAATGTTTTTAAATGCACAAAATAAAACACATAGGATTAAAAAAGAAATGAATTATATTTATGTACAGTTATCAAAATATAAATAAAATGGATATGTGGCATATACATACAAGTGCTTCTTTCTTAACTCATTAAAAAGGAAGATCTACTTATATTTCTAATAACTGACATACATCTGAAATAAATAGTATTTTGAGAAATCTGCAACTATCCTAATCTATTGAAATATCTGATTTTTTCTGTTGACAAATGGTAGGCTTTGCTAAAATGTGGTTTATTGCTCACCTCTGCAATTGAAGGAAATTGTACAGTTCAGGTAGAGGTTAGTGAGATTAAAGATAGATGTTTTCCCATCTAAGTTTATTGACCCTCTAGATTCTATCCATGCAGCTTTGGTGAGTCTCCATCAATGAATAAATGGGTTTCTTATGACTATAACCAAAGCGTTTGTGGATACTCCTGGATCCTTGTAAGTTCTCTTACTTTTGGGGAGGAACTTTGTCTCTCTCTGAGGACTGGAGGATTGATTTCTTGGAGTAATTGAGGGTTGTGTCATTAAGGAATCAGAAGACAAAGGGGACAGAAATGGCAAGAGAAAACCAGTATGATATGTGCAAGGTAAGTAGCACTGGGTTGTTGGCTTGCGCTGTAAAGAACAGGGGCTGAGGATGTGTGCATGGCTGAGCAAGGATGCGAGGGCACGTGCTGCTTCAATGCTGAATTGGCCAAGTCATGTGACAAAAGGGAGGTGACATGGGGCCAGGCATGGTGCAGGGAGTGGGAGTTGGGGCATCTTGGCAGTTAAAAGTGGGGACTCTCCTCTCTTATTGATATAAAGGATCTATATTGGGTTTGCAAGTGTATTGATTCTCAGATACACCTGTTCGCATGGGTTGAGTTTATTCCTCCATATGTTCCCCGTGAGCCAGTCTTCAGTATTATCATGTGTAGATTTTCACCCACTGGTCACTCACTTCCCAGCAGCCCCTCCCAGCTTCTCTTAAGCAACAGATTCAGGCTTCATGAATGAACATCTGTAGGCCAGTTGCTTATTTGCCATCTACTTAGTGTCTGTGATAACTGAAATAATCTCTGAACAAGAAAATATTTTAATCATTCTTAGTTGATGCTCAGAGAGCTGGGGTGGGCAATTGAACTTCTGAGCTTGAGAAAGATAAGTCACTCTGGATGAGATTTAATTTTACTAAAGAAAAATCCCCAAATGACTTTTCCCTTAAGTTAATATTTTTTTGTCCTTAAAAACAAAGACCACACAATACAGGTGAATGATACCTTGAAGTCTTTGTTCTCTGGGCTGAGTCTCAAAGCTGAGTGCATCAGACAGGAAGCTAAAACTTGTAGGCAGAGGCATAGAATCCTCAATGCCTCCCTTTTAACATGAAACTCAGGCTCTTCCAGAGTACTGGGCCAAACCGTAATAACCAAGTGTGCATCTGGGGACTTACTTGGTGGTGAGAGATTAGATGACAATCCTGTTCAATATTTAAAATTATTAATGTGATATTTCATATTCTCTTTTCATACTGTCTTCAAAATCCAGTGTATGTTTTATACTTACGGTGCATCTTAATTCAGACTTGCCTTACTGCAGGTGATTTGTGGCCACATGTGGCAACTGGCTACCATATTGGATAGTGCTTCCCAAAGTCTTGCTCTTTACCATTAGCTGTGCTGCCCCTTGGTAATCTGCCCACAGGACTCAGAAAAGTCTTGGAGATGGATGTAGTTGCAAAGGCACATTATGTTTCAAGGTTATAGGAAGAAGCACAATGGGAAAGGCACCATCGATACTAGGACGTCTTTATGAAAAAGAACAACCTGAAGACTGCCATCCCCTTGAGAAACTGGAGAAGGCTCCTTCTGGAGTTTGTGGGTATTCTGAAAACTAGAAAGGTGCATTTGGTCACCCTGAGTGCGCGTCAGACACCTAGAGCACGGCAAAGAGATTTGTTCATTAAGTGACGCCACATGTAAACGGCCCCATCTGTAAGGCTGACGGTGGCAAGAAGA
>NW_011888809.1:3253507-3255694 GCF_000151845.1 Pteropus vampyrus
TTTTTTTTTCCAGCTGGGAAAACTCCTGTCAGTGGATGCAGTGTCCTTTCCAGATTCAATATTATGCAAACTGCATCTCGGCGAATGGAGTAAACAAATATGTCCGTGAAGCTGCCTGATGCACAAAGATGGAGCTGCCCCAGTAAGTAGCTGCAGACCCGCCCGAGTGCATGGGAGCTGCTGGAGCTGCCACTCAGCGGCCTCTGCCGCCAGCTCTTTCTTTCAGGACATGTGGGGGGCATCTGAGAGCCTGGGATAATGGGCCGCTGCGATGCTCAGTGGCAGGGGACCGCTGGAGTCACGCAGCCCTAGGGCGGCTGTGAGTCAGATTGGAGTCCTCATTGTCTGGGATGGGGGACTCCTGTCAGGGTGTCAGAGTGAAGCTCAATAGCCCAAGAAAAGACTGAGAAGTTTTACTCTTCAACTCTCTCTCCCCTGCCTGGCAGGCATGGGTAGGAAGCAGTTCTGGCAGAGAGAACTTGGCTGAGTCCCTTTCCCACCAAGACCGTCAGTGTCCAGGCATGCAGAGGGTTAAAAATGGGTGTGATGGAAGGGGGGGGGCGGCGTTTGCCCTGCAGTTCCGCATGGCGTAGGAGGCTTCTGCACTCTGCAGGTTCCCAACAAGCTCCCACTGCAGTAACCTTGTGAGCCTATGTGCCTGTTATGTGTTTCCGGCTCAGCAGATGAGGAAGCAGATTTAAGGGATTAGAGTGCCGAGTGGAAAGGTGGGCAGAGGATAAATGGAGACATTAGTGTTAAGAGCTGGGGCTGCCTTTTTGAAAATCTCATATTTTCTTTTTTTGCAAAATGGCGTCATGCTTCCTAAACGCCCCCGCATCCAGAGCACAAACAAACAAACAAACAAACAAACAAACAAACAAAACAAAGTGACAAGGAACATCCAAAGGGCACCACTTCAAGACTTGAAATTAAATTTTTATCCATCTGTTCTCCAGGTACCACCTCTCCTACCGTTTTCTCTTGTAGCTTCTTTGCCCTTTGTCTGTCACAGGGTAGGGAAGGGAGGGGCGGGTAGAGAATCTGCCCATCTGCCCCTTTGGGAGAGCCATATTTCCCTGTGTGCTTATTTCTTTGGACAAACAGAAATTGGAACAGCCTCTGCTGGTTTGTGATGAAGCAAGAGCCCCTTCTCATCATTAGCTACCTCATGGAACCTGGCTTCGCAGAAACAGTTTCTCAAGCAGACTGGGTTCCATTACTATGAAATGTACTTGAAGTCTCAGAATGATTGAGAACAAATATTTGCAGCCCTGCGGGTCTGGTCCCTGATCAATTGGGCATGTCCGTTCGTATTGTTTGAGAGGGGAGATGAGTTCTGAGGTGTCAAGAGGAAATGGCTCTGTACCCAGCTTCAGGTCTCGAGCAGCATTCCTTGTGCCTGGGATGCCGTATTGCTGAGCAGATGGCGGTGTCATGGGCGTGCTCTGGTGGAGGAAAGACTGAGCTGAAACGACATGACCTCCTCCTGTTGACAGCTTCGGACAGTCTCTGCCGGCACTTACAGGGGAGGTGCTGGGATGGGAGGTTAGTTAGGTCACAGGAGGAACAGCCAAGGCCAAAGCTTCATGTGGAGGCCATTGATGAATTAGATATCTGTGATCCTATTTTTAGTACCTAGCATGTATCTGATATTTCATGTAGGGTTTTGGTTATTGAATTTTGAAAGTCTTCAAATCTCTCCTTTTTCTAGAATCTCATGGACTCCATTTTTCCTGGTGGGAAAGTGGGGAAATCGATCGATCAAAATATTCTTTGACCAATCACCGTCAATGGCCAATGGCACCCATGCAATATTCAGATCCCTATTCCAATCAACTATCCCAAGAATATCCCAGGTAATGCATCGTGAGCATTATTTTATTATTATTTTTTAAACGCCTACAGCACCTGGTCTTCCTAGGTGGTTTCCCATCCAAGTACTAACCAGTCCTGACCCTGCTTAGCTTCCGAGATCAGACAAGATCGGGTGTGTTCGGGGTGGCATGGCCGTAGACGCATCTTGAGCATTATTGTCAGGCTAGTTTATTTGCTTGCCCCTCTCACCATCAGTATCTCTAAAATCTATGATAGGGGCTCTCACAACAGACTCTTATCAATAAATTTATTGAATAAGGAACTTTACTAATTAGGTGGCTGATATGTGCATTTGGCAAAGTTATTTTCCTC
>NW_011888809.1:3255744-3271078 GCF_000151845.1 Pteropus vampyrus
AAGTCTTCAAATCTCTCCTTTTTCTAGAATCTCATGGACTCCATTTTTCCTGGTGGGAAAGTGGGGAAATCGATCGATCAAAATATTCTTTGACCAATCACCGTCAATGGCCAATGGCACCCATGCAATATTCAGATCCCTATTCCAATCAACTATCCCAAGAATATCCCAGGTAATGCATCGTGAGCATTATTTTATTATTATTTTTTAAACGCCTACAGCACCTGGTCTTCCTAGGTGGTTTCCCATCCAAGTACTAACCAGTCCTGACCCTGCTTAGCTTCCGAGATCAGACAAGATCGGGTGTGTTCGGGGTGGCATGGCCGTAGACGCATCTTGAGCATTATTGTCAGGCTAGTTTATTTGCTTGCCCCTCTCACCATCAGTATCTCTAAAATCTATGATAGGGGCTCTCACAACAGACTCTTATCAATAAATTTATTGAATAAGGAACTTTACTAATTAGGTGGCTGATATGTGCATTTGGCAAAGTTATTTTCCTCGTCGTACTGCCAAATTTGTGTCTTTTGCATCTTTTATCTGGCTTATCATGGCAGCATACGTGACCATGTTCTTGGGCTTCACATAGCTGGATGCTTGCTCCTGGGGATGGCTTTTCAGCTATGTTTCCATGACTCTCCCATCCACACAGTATGCAGCAGGCAGGTTCTGAGATGACCCTCTATGGTCCCTATCTCCTGTTCGTATCCTTTATTATACCTTCTGCTTGAGTGTGGATGGGACCCGACTTACTTCTAACTAACTGAATATAGCAAAAGGGATGGATGTCACTCCTGTGATTACTATGCAGTACCTGAGCCTCTGTCTTGCTAGCATATTTACTCTAGAAACTCTTCTTGCTGTCATGATGGAGTAAGTGGCCATGTTGGAAAAACTCACTCGGATCTCTACAAATGGTGGGTGGTCTATAGTTTGCTGAGGGCAGCTTGGTCCTTGGATAATCAGCCGGCAGGAAGCTGGAGCCCTCAGTCCTACAACCGCGAGGAAGTGAATTCTGACAATAACTAGAGCAAGCTTGGAGTCAGGTTCTTCTCCAGTCAGGCTTCCGGATGAAGACACAGTCTGGCTAAAACCTCGACTGTAGCCTTCTGAGACACTGAGCAGAGGCCTAGCTGAGCTGTGCGTATTGTCTAAAGTCCCTAAGTTAGTGGTAATTTATCATGCAGTAATTGTAAATGGATACATGACACTCAGGAGTTCCTAGCCATCTGCATTGTGAGAAAGGTTCAACCTCACCACTCTGAAATCCTCCTGTATTTCATCTGAAACATGTCCCTTGTATGCGCTTGAAAATGAAAAATTAGGTGATTTACTAAAGAGAAATAACAAATACCCCTGGATTTAGGTTTATCGTTATTAACATCTGTGTCTGTAAGCCAGATGTCTTTCCTGAATTCCAGATCTGAACAGCTACTAATATATCTTCACTTGGTAATTCCACCTCAGAATGAAAATGTCCCAAGCTCAACTCCTCATTGTCCAAATTTGCTCCTTCTCCACCGCTTTTTGCATTAAGAAATGGCACACCTCCCCGTTAGCCTGGATCGTCACGTCCTCTCTACTTTCCACAGCCGGAAGCTCCCAGGGTCCTTCACAGGAGACATGGTTCTCAGATCAGATTCCTAATTTCATGTCTGGACAGAGGAGATGCTGCCAGGCTCCATAATTCTTGGGCCTTTGTATATTGTCCATTGGGCTTCTAGGAGGGTCATTGTTCTTTCATCAGAGAGGTGAGGAAGTCTCAAGCTGCAGGCCAGGATAATAGACAAGACACATAGCAAAAGCACTGGGTCCTGGAGGCTCTCTGAGATTCTCTCAGGTTTTCTCTGAACATAGAAGGAGGGAGGTGGGCTTTTGTCAAGGATGTACAAGTCTCTGCCTTGCCTTTCCGGACCACTAATTCTGGGCTATTAAGGATTCAGACATCATATATAAATTCCCTCCTATATTAAATGGCATGCAAGTTAGCATCCAAATAAAATTACAAAAGATTGATTTAGAAAGGAATGTTCTTCACATCCTTACTAAACAGTATAGATGCTTCTGCCCTTGATGAATCTTAGGTTAAAACGTCCTTCAGTCTTTGTAATATTTGTCAGGATTAAGAGTACTAAGAGTTGCGTTTTCGAATGTCTGTAATGAAAAAGAGGTGTCTCTTCAGATAAAAAGCAAAAGTGCAGATACAGGAATTGTGCTAGTCTCTGAAAAAGTGACACAAGATGACTGAGAAATGTCATCTGGGAGAAAAGAAAGAAATAGCCCTACATAAAAAATAAAAAAAATAAAAAAAAGAAGGAATAAGAGAAAAGACAAACCATGAAGTCAATGTGTAATTGTAGCTGACGTATCAAGCTTTGCAATGCAGAGCTTGGTTAATCAAAAGTGGATATTTGATCCTCTACAGCCACTAAAAATGGTGACCCTGATGAGTGTAGTGACTTGTGCAGTGCTGGGCATAAGGCATCTTTGGTTCTTTCCTAAATGATGGCTAAACGAGAAACTAAATCCATTTAAAACTATTTATATAAATGTCTTACATTTTGTCTACAACTTGTTCCTAAGTTGTATATATTTTGTGGACATTTGGGATTTACTTTTCCATTATATTCTCTAACTGGCTAATGCTGGCATAGAAAGTAGTCATTAATTTCCAAATAATTATTTTTTAAGTGTCTACTAGCGTCTCATCTGACCAGTCATCTCATCCTCAAACAGTAATAATTGCACCTTATTATTTCTCATGATTAAATATTTTCTTTTTTTTTAACTTGTCACACTGTCCAATAGAAATGTAATGCCAGTCACATGTGTAATTTAAAGTTTTCTAGTAGCTATGGTAAAAGTAAAAAAAAAAAAATCCCATGAAATTCAATAATATATTGTTATTGAATATATCTGGCATATAATTTTAACCTAAATCTGTATAAAATTTGTAAATATTTTACATTAAAAAAAAGGCCAGCTCTTCAGATGAGCCCCATTTCAAGTGCTCGGCAGGCACATGTGGCTAGTGGTGGTCATTTTTGTACAGCACAGTCTAAAACTTCTAAAATACTATAAATAATGCCCGTGATTACAAGTAGCCTTGTCTTATTATTTTCTGAAAGCGGGAACACCACTTCATTTTAATTAGCGACCATTAGCATTTTGCTCGAGATAGGTTTTAGTATTTTACCATACCAAGGAGCAATCTTCCATTTTTAGGCTATGAGATATTTTGGTTGTGGCGGTTGCTGTGATAAACTTGAAATGCTATTGAAGTCACCCCCTCATCTTTTAAGAAGACATGTTATTTTTTTCTCCTTTTACTTAGTGATGTGATGTTTTAGGTTTTCTCCCTCCTATTTAGCTATCTGTGCATCCCCAGAATAACCTTCACTTCGTTATGGAGCACGACTCCTGACTTCGCATGATTCAATTTGCTTTGATTTCGCCAGGCCACATTTTATTTCACAAGCTCAAATTTGCCCCTGAAAATAATAGGACTAATGCTAGACAGACACAGGCAGTCTTTAGACCGAGAGAGAAGAACCGATTTTTCTCCTGAGGGCCAAGAAGCTGAGAGTGTGGGGCAGGATTTCAGGTCAGAGGTCTGTGGTTGAGTCTGGAACCTCCTAAACTCAGTCACCTTGGCACGATGCCAGTGCTTTAAAAAAAAAAAAAAAAAGGCCAAATATGTGAGGAAAGTGCTGTGTAAGGAAATGGCAGCTTTGGGAGCTCAGACTTTGAAGGATGTGGAGCCACCGTATACAGGCACAATACCTGGAGAGAGCTGTGTCCTCTCTCTTCTCTGCGTCTTGAGAACTTCTGTAGGAATAGCCTGGGTGGTGTGTGTCTCAAGCACCCCAATACTCGTGACAGTGGCCTAGAAGCATGAACCACCAGGTGCTGGTGTCTGGATCATTGAAAAGCCTTGGTCCATGGGCAAGGATGGACCCTGTTTCTGGGTCACATGCTTTCAACAAATACCATGTGTGTGGTCCATGAATAATAGCAGCGGTACACCTGGCCGTCTAATGGACTGATCGGATTTTCTAGCTTTTTTCTTTTTGCAAAACTAGTAACCAGTACTAACTATTTGTACAGAGTAAGTGTCCTTAAGATTCTTGGAATTTTCATGAATGTGATACCTGTGATACCCAGAAGGAATGAAAACAAATGTTTTTATAATGGTGGGATAAGTACTAGTAACTATTTAAACTTGAGTATTAAAATATGACTGTGTAAGTTCATTAGGGCTGCCACGACAAAGTACTATGGGCTGGGTGGATTAAAAAACAGAAATTTATTTTTTCACAGTTCTAGTGGCTTAGAAGTCCAAGATCAAGGTGTTGGCAGAGTGAGTTTCTTCTGAGGCCTCTCTCCTTGTCTTATAGACAGCTGCTTCCTCCCTGTGTCCTCATGTGGTCTTTCCTCTGTGTGTGTCTGCGTCCAGATTCCTCTTCTTATAAGGACACTGGTCAGATTGGATGAGGGCTCAGCCTTGTAACCTCACTTTAAGTGAATTACCTCTTTAAAGGCCTTCTCTCCAAATGCAGTCACATTCTGAGGTCCTGGAGTTTAGGACTTCAACATATGAATTCGGGAGGGGTGCATTAGCCCATAACAATGATCATATTTTTTTCATCATCAAGTTGAAAAAAAAATGAAAAATATAATTTATCTAAACTTTTGCTTCTAGAGCCACATGAAATCAGATTGCAATTTTCTTTATGAGTGTATTCTATTTTGCAAAATTTTAGATCAGGATTAACTAATTTAAAATAGGTGAGAAACTTTTAAACTGTTTAATTTAAATAACTTTATACACTGTAACAGTTTGTACAGGCCCACAAGGTCTGTTCCAAAACGCTTGGGACCAGATGTGTTTTAGAATTCAGAACCTGTGGATTTTTAGAAAGATAATAAAGGACATCCACTAGATATTTTATACCTCACCCAGAGGGATCTGGGGCAGCCACGCAAAATAAAGTGTGTTACAATTTTACACAATAGCATGAAAACAATAATTGGAATAATAACCATATATAAATATCAATTCGGGTCAAATTTTACTGTTAAATGAGTTCAAACCAGGTTTTGTCTTCAAATGTTTTGTGAAAAAAAACTGGGTTTGCAGAGAATTTGGGATTTTAGAATGGTAAATAAAGAATTACAGATCCAGGTATTACTGAGATTATCTTTCTCCTGATAGCGTAAAAGTTTCACCTGAGTATAGCTTGGTTAAAAAAGAGATATATATATATATATATATATAAAATATATTGTATAAATGAATGTGTGATACATTATATAATTTTAAAAATAATTTATGTAGAATATATAATTATATATTACTATATTAATAAATATATAATTATATATTCTACACAATTAAATGTATAATTATATGTAATTATATATAAATACACACACATATGTGTATATATGCATATGTATGTAGTCGTTGAACTCTTCCAGGTTTTCCTATGAATATTGAACTTCTTGGGTTGTTTAGTTCATAAATTGATTTTGGTGAAAATCTTTTCCTAGTGATTTTCAAGTTTACTGATGAGATTGAAATAGTACTCATTTCATTTTTAAAAAATAAACTTCATATTTGTGTTAAAATCACATTTTTATTCCTAACCTTCTTTTCCTTACTTGTATCAACTATATATTTTTCTGTTTCTTTAAAAAGTCAGTTCTTGGGATTATTTATTTATTCCTGCAGATTTCTTTCTAAAAAATATTAATTTATAACATTATCTTTATTACTTTCTTATAAAAGGTTTTCACATATTATTGCGTTCTTTTTCTGACTTCTTAAGGGAGATGCTTACTTTATTTCATGACTTTTGAAGCAACACGCCTGAGTCAGGACTTTTCTGAGAGCTGCTTTGGTCTTGTTCTTATTTGGTTTATAGTTTATACTTTGCAGGCGTGGTTAACTCCAAGGCCAGTGGCTCCACTGTCTCTTGACTGCGTCTCCCTCAAAACTTCGAAACTGCCATATTCAAAACTTATCATGATTGATTTACCTCTTATTTCCTGTTCGTTCATCCTCTTCCTCGTTCATCCTTTTCCCATTGCCTTTTTCTTTTTTTTAACAAAATCTCATTGTCTTCTACTGAAACCCAAAAGGAGCCAAAGTCTCCCTTGACTGCCCTCTCTCCTTTTACAGCTGAAGTGTCAAGAGATGCCACATGCAGTGATGGATTTAGTTGCCCTTGGAGGTGGGGCCCTTTTGGAGATGACAGGGTTCAAGGAATGACAGAGCCTTTGAGCAGCCGATGTGGAGAGAAATCAGTGAAGACGAAGAAACAGAGGAAATGAGGGGCCAAGGTGTTGGATCAGGATCCTGGATCCAACCAGCATTGGGGAAAGGCCCGCCCGTGGGTGCCACCATCCTCAGTGAGAACGTGGGAGAAAAGGTGGTGTATGGCAGCGCGAGAGGGGGTAGGTATAAAGCTCTGCGGGGCCATCAGAGGCGCAGTGGGCGTTTTTGTTTGGTTTGCAGGAAAGCAAGCTTCGTCTTAATTCTGCTACCTGATTTTACTGTTTTCTCTTGTTTATGCCTCCTTTTGGGGGATGGGGGGAGGGTAGTGGTGGTGGTGATTTTGCTCTTTTCTTTCTTTTATGTGGTCGATTTTCTCATTTCCTTTTTGGCAATTTCTGTGGAATATAAACCCTTTCGAATTCTATTAATGATTTCATTGAATAGATAAATATTTTAGCTTACATATCACTTATTATCAACGCCGAGTATCTATTCATTCTCTGCTACCTAAGATGAAGAGATATACCTATTTGTACCACTCCCCTCCACCCCTTTTTTCCTCCTGCACTGGACTCTGTCCCCGCTCTGGGCTGTGTGGTGATAAAGTGCTACTTTTTACTGAATTTCTTATTTTTAAATTGAATTTTTGCATTATATATATTCTACCAGAAGGCTTATCTATGACATTTGCATTCTGTTTTGTGACCACATTTATAACAATTACATAGAAACAGTTTCCAGTGTAAATGCTTTTAGTGCTTCCATCACAAAGGGAAGAAAGAAAGGGCTGGGGAGATGGTGCTGAATGTCATTTTGGGGAGAGACCTTGGCTCCAGCCTGCAGTCAGCATCTCCTCGGGTGTCTCGCGGGGACTTGGAAAAGGAGGTTTCTTCTTTCTTTCATCTTGTCTCCCATCCTTGGCCTCCTCACTTTGTCTGCGATGATAGTGGACCTGCTTGTAGGAACAGAGGCTAAAAATGACACCATTTTCTAGATTTCAGCCATCGCACATCTCACCTGAGTGGCAGAGAGCCGTTTGGCTTCTCTGGCTTCCTTGCCCTGTGTTTCTTTCCTTCCCATGTATTTTTGTTGTTGTTTTATAAGATCCAGAAGACCCTTTCAGGGTGGCTTTGATCTTGGATATTTGGCTTATGAATATAGTTAGTCAAGAGTTAAACACTTACCTAGGAGCACTCCAGGTATACTTATGGGCTTTTCAATATATATATATTTTCTCCCATCTTTCTTTGGGTTGACGTACATGTGAGAAATTTCCTGGAAACAATCTACAGATGTCCTGGGAGGCTGGCAATATGCTGGGTGGGGATTTCAGGGGTGTGGACCACCATACATGCCACAACAGTGATGGTGAGCGCTCCTGCATTGTCTCCATTCCAGTGATACCCCAGTGGACACAGTCCTCATGGGGGACACTGCAAATGTCTGGATGTGCCAGATGCCAAAGACATTCAGATGCTTGCTTCCCTGAGATGCCATTCGGGTCTCCATCTGAATGTGACTGCATTAATGAACTTCTTTCTTCAGGCTTGTCGGCTCTCTGGGTATAAGACGGCGCTAGATTTTTCTCCAAGGAAAGGACTTGAGCCACACGACAGAAAGTGAGTTCAGATCTGGCTTGCAACATGTTAATGTTCAAGTTGTTTTCAAGCATTTAAGAAAACGTGTTGGCTTTGATCCATTAGAGGTGACTCATTTGTTTCTTTTAGTCTTTTTTAAAAAGTGTGTGTACGTTTCTTGTGCATGGGCTCACTCACACTGTTTAACCTTAGTGGTGTGGCTGCAGCTCCAGCATCCCTTGGCGTGTGTGTGGCCTGCACATTCCCAAGCTCCATTCCACCCCCGCTGAGAGCGGGGCCCAGCGATCTGTATTCTAACGAGTCTTCCGCGGGATTCTGGTGCACATTAGAGAATGGGAGCCACTGTCTTAGCGATCGTCCGGTCTTCCCTTCTCAATTTACATGGAAGGTACGAAGACTTCCCCTGAGGGGGCTTCTTTACTCAAGGTCATGTGTGAGGTCAGCGTCAGAGCAAGGTCGGGACTCAGAGAGTACCCATGAAAACAGCAGACAGAATGTAGAAGGTGTTCCATAAATTAACTTTCCTTCCTCTTATCTCTGCCTCTCCCTGGGGGGCAGCGGGGCATAGTCAGCCGGGGATGATCATTGCTGTCTCTCAGTGCCCTTCTATCCTTCTCCCCTCGCTTCAAGCAAAACCCGTAGAAAGGTCCTAGGCCCATGCTACGAACTCACTGTGCATCCAAGAGCCAGCTGCCTTGCCTGCGGTTTCATTGTTATGATGAGAAACGAAGGCTTGGCCGACTTCGCTGGGATCCCTCCTCGCTCCGACTTTCTGAGGCTCCATGGCAGGCTCTGACACGCACGTTTCTGCGGTCGGCTATCAACAGCCATCTGGCAATTAGCAGTCTCTGAGGCAGCTAATCCCACTCTGAGCTGGATTAAAGCTGAAGCTTAAAACATGGAGATAGGCAGGTGATTTATGTTTGAGTCTTTGGGTCCTGCTGTCCCTGGCAGTTTGGTGATGGAGGACAGAAAAGCTGATTTCCTCCCTTATCTATCTTGAAAGGCTCAGCGGAGCTGGATCAGCTTTCTGGAGGGACATCCTGTGCTGGGAGACGTGCTGGGCTGCAGGAAGTGCCAGGTGAGCTCCAGGAGCCCAGCTCCAGCTCTCTGGGGCACGGCTGGGCTGGCCGGAGGAGATGGACAGAGCCAAGTCCTGTGTCCAGGGCGGCATCACCGGGAGCAGGTGCAATGGCGAACCTGGGGGATAAAGGCCAGATCATTATGGACCATGGCTTCCAGATGCCATCAAGGGCCCTGAGGTGGCAGCTGACAAGCCCTCTGTCTCCACTGGGGTGTCCTCTCATTAGGCAACATGGTCAGAAACCAAACTCATGTGTTTGTTCATAGCCTGAGGAGATAATTAACTTATCTCCATGGAGGGACTTGATTACATTCCTAGCATGATCAGAATGAGAATTGTGAACGTGGAGATGCTTGTGGTGGTGGGAGGTATTTGCAATGGTTGGCTGAGGAGCCATTTGTTCAGAAATTGGGCGAGTAATCAGACAAATGCCTCTTTTCCTAATTGTTGATAAAAATCAGCTATTATGGCAGAGCCAGGGACTCACTCCTGAGACAACACATTACTTAAGGTGAGCATGCATCGGAATATGTTAGGATGATCTAAAAACATTTCACATAGCTTGAGTTTAAAAACAAGTTGTGCCTGTTGTGAATTTTGTATAGAGCCGGGCATAGGGGAGCATGATTTACTGCCTGCATTTTATGGCTGGCTTGTTACTACTGTCAGGAACCACTTTCATAAATATTTACTCAGGTTAGATATCGTATTGGGCACCTACTGTGTACAGCTCTGTGCTAGGTGCTGTGGAGCCAAAGAAGGCAAGTTCTCTAGCCTTACTGCTTATTGTAATAGAAAATTTTATACAATATCCTTGAACCCTGAATTGTGTGGTTTATTCTGTGAAGGCCACAGATGTTCAATTGATGGAGAAGCCAGAGTGGACCAGAAGGTAATAGCTAATGCTTCTTGAGAGCTCACCTGTACCAAATACAGTACTGAGCATTATCCCACTCAATTCTCACACAATTTTGTGAAGTGGCTGCTGTTCTTATTTCTGTTTTATATACGAGAAAGCCGTGGGACAGAGAGGTTAAGTACCTCTACCACGATGGTAAGAGGCAGACCCAGGAGGTGTGTCCAGGTTGGAGGACTTGAAGAGCCCATGCCTTTAATCCCAAGGCTGCAGAGAGTTTGGCTTACAAAGGCTGCACCTCCCTGTCCCTCCATCTTGCCTCTGCCACTCCAGCCCTGGGCACGCACCCCTTAGCCACACTGGCCTCTGGCACTTACTCGAGCACACCAAGTGGCTTCCTGCCTTTGGGTTTTTATATCTGCTTCAAATGCTCTTGTCATCTCTGTGTAGCTTTCTGCTTCTCATTATTCAAGTCTCTGATTAAATAGCCACTCCTTATAGAGGCCTCTTTTGGCCATCCAATCGAAAATCACCCTTCCCGCCTTCATTCTTGAATCTTGTACTCCTATTTCGTTTTTACAGCATTTACCCTGACCTGAAATTAAATTATTTTTGTATTTGTTCACTTGTTTATTGTCCAATTATCTTACCAGATGGAGATTCTTTGGAGCCTGCCATTCTCAAAGCACTTTCCTATTGGGTTTTCAAACAATTTGGTGGGACTGAGGGAATTCAGGTGCTCTCATTCCCAGCTTTTGACAAGGATGCTGAAGCTTAGGGAGAGGACTTGATGTCTTCAAGGTCACATACCTAGTCCATGACAGAAGCAGAGTTACACGCCAGGTGGGCCTTCTGATGCCTGGATCAGTGCTAATTTATCTACACAAAGAAGGACCCACTCCACGTGACCATAAATAACCAATCTCATTCTTTCAGAGTTCTGGAACGTGTAATCACTGAATTAACCAATGACACTGACTTAAAGTTTCTCATGCGTTCTTTCACCATCCTTCTCCTCCAACATGCCATGTCACATGAACGGAATAAGAGCCCTGATTGATGAGAATTTTGATTCTGGAGATTCGAGGCAGAGCGACTGATGAAACAAAGAGCCTGGGCCATTTAATCCGTTCGTGTTCCGATCTTACTCCACAAAGGTTCAATTTGGCTACAAAAATACCCAATAAAATAAGATGCATATATAAGAAATGAGAGCAAAAGAAGAAGAAGAAGAAAAAAAATAGCTGGAAACATTAAATGGCCCAGAAAGGAGACCAAAAACGCAAACTTAAAAGACCTCCCACGATGCACCGAACACAGTTTAGGTTCTACGTTTTCTAGCAGGTGTTGTCCAAAGGAAAAACGTTGTTGGTTGCATAATTTAAAATGTCTTTACATAGGAACAGAACAATTACTTGGGAGAAAAATAGCCATTCCATTTTCTAAACTGGAGGTTAATTTCTCTTGAAAGGAAAATTTCTAATACAATGTGTCTCAACTTTTCTAAACCTATGACCTTTTTTTCACGGCAATAAAAACCTCATCCTTCCATTGAGAGTTATCAATGCACAGAAAATGGATTCTATGTTCTATCTAGTTCCCATTAGACAATTTTGTTGATCTTTACTTTTTATAGATTGTAGTAAAAATAAGTACTGCTTTATTTTCCAAGTCAAAAAGTTAAACCGTCAGATCCCCCAGAGATCCTGATATACCCCCTTCCGTGCATCCCTTCTCATTTGACACCCATCACAGTAATAATCAATTTAGGCAAGAGTCATCAATAGATGCTGAAACTATTGGGTAAAAAATTGATGAGGGTATTTACTTAATGTCAGAGTACCTGCCCTTATTAATTACAAAGGGAAAAAAAGTACTTTTATGATGGAGGCCACTTTTAGCAAAGTGGTCAGCATTATCACTATTTATGAGACAAATCAACATATGCCTCTTGACATGATACACTCAGAAAACCACATCATTTCTGTGGCATTCCTGTCAAAAAAGTGTTATCTGAATATAATCGTGAGGAAACAGACAAAACCAAGTTATTCCACGAAATAACTGGCTTGTGCTCTTCAAAAAAGTGAAGATCAACAAAACCAAAGAGACAGAGGTATGGCTTAAGATTATGGAGGCCAAACAGGCATCACGGAATGCAGTGAGTGATCCTGGACTAGAATTTTTTTGAGTTTTCTTCCTATATAGTTATTGTGTTTTTGAATAAATAGGGGTCCTCGTTGGGACAATGGAAACATTTTTAAAAGATTTGTGGATTAGACAATATTAAATACTATTTTCTGGATTTTGATTATGTTACTCTAGTTACATAAGAGAGTGCCCCCAAATAATACACACTGAAGTTTTAGGGATAAATGGGTTTCATAAATCAGCAACTTATTCTCAAATGACCAAATATATGTATATATTTAATTATATATATAATTTAAATGTATAGAATTTAAATAAATATAATTCAAATATATAATTTAAATATATAATAACTTTATGTAGGAGGGAGAGAGAATGTGGTAAAATTTTAATAGCTATAGAATCTGGAAGAAGGGTATCTGGAGTTCTTTTTATTATTCTTGCAAATTTTCTGCACATTTGAAACCATTTTAAAATAAACACAACCTAACAAAGATTGACAGATCTAATTAGCTGGTTTTAAGGGGACCTTGGCTAACAGGCTGCAACTCCCCTTGCAGGTGGGAGGAGCATCTGTTTACTCCAGAGAAAATGTCAATCAAATGTTGGGCAGCATTTTCAGAGACAATATTTGCCATTTCCAGGACCCTTTCTTTTCAATTGACTTATTTTGTAGACTCATTCTAATTCACTATTAAGGACCTGTCTCCAAATTTGATTGTGATAGAATTCTTTGTTAGCATAGAAAAAAGAATGACATTCTAAGAAGAATATAAGTATTTCTCACCTTAAAATATACTAGTTAATTATCAGCACCTCTACTGCCTCCGTATTACTGTTATTTATATCTCTCTGGGAGGATTTCCACTTTCTGCTGCCTTTCATCGCCTCTTTTTTTTGATATATTTTCTTTTCCTCTTCTTTTTTCTTCCCGTTTTTGTATTTTATTTTAGACCGACAGTTTTATAAGGAATGGTTTTAATAGGTACATGTTGTAAAATGAAAATATTTTACCAGGATATTACATAAAATACACAGGAGAAACTAGGGTATAAATTATATTTTTATCGTAAGATTTTACTGCAAATAAGTTCGCATATACAATCTTTTATTTATGATAAGAGCAAATTCTTTTTACTTATAGCTGCTTTTGAATTTGGTGCTTCAATAAGAAAGCTTATGGGTAGCTACATAAAAGAAGGTTCTATTTTGATGAGAAATGAATCTCTTATTTCGGGAATGTTATTCTTCCTGTTGACTTATAGAGCGAGGAAAAGAAGGAGGTGCGGGTTGCTGAGGAATGGAGAGAAGCATCAGTCTCTGTAAGATAAAACTGTGCTGTTACCCTTACAGCTGCAAAGGGGTGTATGTCGTAAGCCCTCGAAGGGGCCTCAATGCCAGGGTAGTCCCAGCTTACCCTCAGTCTACCTCCACCCAACCTACCGTCTCAAGCTCCAGCCTTTCCCGTCACCCTCAGAAAATCCGCTCATGGCCTGGGACCCAGAGAGATCACCATTGAACAAGTTTTTCCTGCTTATGGAAGCAAATGGGATTAAAGCATATGAATACTATCGATTGTTTCTAAACAATAATTCAACGATCTATGTATTCGTCCTTGGAGATGAGAGATCTTTTTCATGAAGTCAGCTTCTGCCACAGCAAGATCATAAAATGATTCTAAATTCCCCGCTTAAAATTATTCTTTGGGAATTATACTTTCTTTTTTAATATTTTCATTTAAACCTATGAATAATTCTGACCCTTGGGGTCCCAAGTAATAACGGGGTGCCACAAAGCACGCATCTTTTCTGCCCTCAGGGAAGCAATACAAAAGGTGAGACCTTTCATGTAAAGACAGTGCCATGATTTTGCTCAGACTGGCTCAGCTCCATTGCAAGCAAACTCCTTCTCATCTGCACCCAACATGTCTTAAACTGCAGAGGCCAGGATTACTTGGACACTTGAGGAATCCCCTTATCATCAGTCACCTTAGACAGAGGGCAGGAGCTGTGTAGGTATAACCTGGCTATTTCTGGGCCTCGCATTCGATTGGGAATACAAGATTAAGAAAACTGTGTAACCTGTCTCTTTCTCGCTGACTTGCAATTTCTATCTTATTGAAATAGAAAATTTACTGAAATGTCGTCTTGCCCCTTGAGAGGAGGTGTTCCTAATTTTGGCAGGCCATGAAAAATGTCCTATTGGAAACTGAAACTCGACAAATAAGACACTTTCATTTAATGGTCTGTACACAAACATTTATAGAGTCTTCTCTAAGGCTTATATTCCTTCCCAAAGAACCTTTTTGATTTCCCATTTTTGTTAATGGCATCATCATCTGTCCTGTTCCTGGGGTGAAATTAAACAACAGCACATTCTAAAATGCAACATTCCAGGGAAGGAATCTTAAGGAAACCTATGGGTGGATTTATTTGAGTTTTATCTGCTTTTTTGCTTTGTCAAATCACAAATTATTATTTTCTTTTTTTTCTTGCCCTCTCCTATTTCCCTTCTGTTTTTCTTTCTTCTTACCTTTCTCTCCTACTCTTTCAAGACACTCTTCACGTAAGATGGAGTGCTCACTCAGAGATCCATCTATGGAATTTATTTCTAGGAAATGGTCCCGAGAAGTTCTGGTGTGGTCTATTTTTTCAGACAGAATTAAGGCCTCGTGTAAGTCCTCTTTATGTATGGCAATTAGCACAAGAAGAAACTGGCATTTCTTCTTTTTTTGACTTATCGATTTTTCTGGCTTGGTGATGTGTATACAGTTTCCACCAGGACCATGTAGTAGCCGACCAGGTAGGGCCTCTGCATGCTGAGTTCCTCAGAATGCAGCTGATACCTCAATCGTCCTAGGCACTCTGATGACGGAATGGCGCTGAGCCATTGGTAAGCAATTTAAGAATACTATGCAAGGCAAAATCAATTTAAAAATTGCCAGAATCCTTTTTCTCTAATAAATTGACCTTTGTCGTTGCCAGATTTCCGTGCAGTCTTTGTCAAATATACACGCATAGTTTTAATTGGGTTGTAATTGATGTATGGATGGATTTTTTACATTCTACTTTTATTCCATATGTTGTAAACACTTATTCGTATTGTCCCATAATTTTATTTTTGTAAATATTATTGAGCACCTATTATGTGTCAGCTACTGTATTAGAAAAGAGAATGAGACAGTATTTTGGGTAGAGTATGAAAAAGACCAGGATTTAATTCTTAACTATGCTCTTTGCTTACTTTTTGCCTTGGGCGAGTGACTTAACTTCTTTGAGCCTCGGTTTCCTCCTATTTAAAGTGAGACTAATTAACAATATACTTTATTAGAGTTGTAAAATTTTAATGAGACATAGAGACAAAAT
>NW_011888809.1:3271128-3280532 GCF_000151845.1 Pteropus vampyrus
TAAAGACAGTGCCATGATTTTGCTCAGACTGGCTCAGCTCCATTGCAAGCAAACTCCTTCTCATCTGCACCCAACATGTCTTAAACTGCAGAGGCCAGGATTACTTGGACACTTGAGGAATCCCCTTATCATCAGTCACCTTAGACAGAGGGCAGGAGCTGTGTAGGTATAACCTGGCTATTTCTGGGCCTCGCATTCGATTGGGAATACAAGATTAAGAAAACTGTGTAACCTGTCTCTTTCTCGCTGACTTGCAATTTCTATCTTATTGAAATAGAAAATTTACTGAAATGTCGTCTTGCCCCTTGAGAGGAGGTGTTCCTAATTTTGGCAGGCCATGAAAAATGTCCTATTGGAAACTGAAACTCGACAAATAAGACACTTTCATTTAATGGTCTGTACACAAACATTTATAGAGTCTTCTCTAAGGCTTATATTCCTTCCCAAAGAACCTTTTTGATTTCCCATTTTTGTTAATGGCATCATCATCTGTCCTGTTCCTGGGGTGAAATTAAACAACAGCACATTCTAAAATGCAACATTCCAGGGAAGGAATCTTAAGGAAACCTATGGGTGGATTTATTTGAGTTTTATCTGCTTTTTTGCTTTGTCAAATCACAAATTATTATTTTCTTTTTTTTCTTGCCCTCTCCTATTTCCCTTCTGTTTTTCTTTCTTCTTACCTTTCTCTCCTACTCTTTCAAGACACTCTTCACGTAAGATGGAGTGCTCACTCAGAGATCCATCTATGGAATTTATTTCTAGGAAATGGTCCCGAGAAGTTCTGGTGTGGTCTATTTTTTCAGACAGAATTAAGGCCTCGTGTAAGTCCTCTTTATGTATGGCAATTAGCACAAGAAGAAACTGGCATTTCTTCTTTTTTTGACTTATCGATTTTTCTGGCTTGGTGATGTGTATACAGTTTCCACCAGGACCATGTAGTAGCCGACCAGGTAGGGCCTCTGCATGCTGAGTTCCTCAGAATGCAGCTGATACCTCAATCGTCCTAGGCACTCTGATGACGGAATGGCGCTGAGCCATTGGTAAGCAATTTAAGAATACTATGCAAGGCAAAATCAATTTAAAAATTGCCAGAATCCTTTTTCTCTAATAAATTGACCTTTGTCGTTGCCAGATTTCCATGCAGTCTTTGTCAAATATACACGCATAGTTTTAATTGGGTTGTAATTGATGTATGGATGGATTTTTTACATTCTACTTTTATTCCATATGTTGTAAACACTTATTCGTATTGTCCCATAATTTTATTTTTGTAAATATTATTGAGCACCTATTATGTGTCAGCTACTGTATTAGAAAAGAGAATGAGACAGTATTTTGGGTAGAGTATGAAAAAGACCAGGATTTAATTCTTAACTATGCTCTTTGCTTACTTTTTGCCTTGGGCGAGTGACTTAACTTCTTTGAGCCTCGGTTTCCTCCTATTTAAAGTGAGACTAATTAACAATATACTTTATTAGAGTTGTAAAATTTTAATGAGACATAGAGACAAAATGCAAAATGCTCAGCATAGTACTTGGAATATACTAAACATTAAGTAAATGCTGGTGAATAAGATGCTGATATGATTGGTTATGATGATGTACCTGTGACCTCAAGGAGTATAATAGAGAGAGACATATATAAACATACATGAATAAGGAAGAGCAGGAGCTATAATCAACATCTACGGGGTTCATTGGAAGGCCCAAGAACAGCGCGGTTGATTCTACCTGGCTATGGAGGTATAGAAAATCAAGAAAATCTTTAAAAGAGGCCATAAGTAAGCTCAGTCTTGAAGGCAAACTGGCACTTGTTGCAGAGAAGGCCACACTAATTCCGAAGATGCACAAGCAAAGCCCAGCTAACCTTTTCGGCGGGGTTGTAAAGAATGATAAGGATTTTACCAAGCAGAGGTGAAGAAAGGGTATTCCAGGTAGAGGCTACGACATAAGCAGACATTGAATTATGGGTGTTTATTCAGGAAATGAAAATGTTTATGTTGTGTTTAGTGCAGGAGGAACAGAGGCCAACAGTGGGGCCCATGCAAGAAATGAGGCTGGAGAGGCAGGTACCACAAAGCTTGTAGTGGCCCTCTGGCCTCTCTAAGAACTTTGAACTTCACCAGGCAGGTGATGGGAGTGCCATACTCATAAAACCCACGTGGTGGTAAGGTGGAGCCCACACTGCAGAGGACAAAGATGGAGACGAGGAACAAACCTATTGCAGTGGTCAAGGTCAGAGGAGAGAGGGCCTGAGCTAACTCTGTGTGATGTTCCACCAGGCTAATTGTCCACATAACATAAACATCCTCTTCTTCATGGGCGCTGACATTAATTTTAAACTTTTACTGTTTTGAATACTGTTATGGTTTGCCTCTTTATTTATTTATATCTGTTTCTTTCAGATATTTTCTTTACAATAAAGGGCATGAGCTTTTGCATGACTCTTGACAGTTATCGGTAAATTTCTTCCAAATGGGTTTTCCAAATTATATTTCCACCAGAGTCCAGCCATATATGGGTTTCACAGCATCACTGGTAACACTGGGTGCTGCTGTTTTTCACTTTGTTGTTTTAGAAAGCATTAACTGTTGTTTTAATCTGCCTTTCCTTGATATCTACAGAAATAAAATGTTTTCTCCATTTGTCTTCTAATTGTGTGTCCTCACTTATGAATTGCATGCCCTGTCCTTTGCCCATTTGATAAGCAATTGTGTTAAATCCTTTTTTGGCTGGCCTCTCTCCTGGCAACTCTCCACATACACATTTCCCCACAGGCTCTCTTTCTAATTTCTTTTCTTTTTGATCTATTGAAACCAAATCCTTTTTCTAACTCAATATTACAATAGACATAACAATTCTAATTGCTCTATTGATTTATGGCCACTGCAGTCATGGGCACATTAGGAAGAACAAGACTTTGCTATCAGAGACCATAGTGGAAAAGCCTGGCTGCATGCTTTCTGACCGTACGCTTTGGTATAAGCATCGTAATCGCTCTGAACTGGTTTGCTTCTCTGTGAAATGGGAGCAGTAGTGTATATCAGAATGGTATTTGCCCATTGGAAGCAGAGACCTAAGTACAGTGGCTTAAAAAGGTAGTCATCTATTCTTTCCTGTTAAATAATTTTGGAGGTGGTATGGTGGTTCCACGAGGCCTTTCTCCACCCATAACGTGGCTGTGAGATTAGGGCTGAGCAGCCTTATTTCTAAAAGATCAGGAAAACAATTAGATAGTGGCAAAGCGGAACCTATTGATTTAACTTCTTAAGCAAAAATTTTTAAAATACCTATTGGATGCATAGCTCCAAGATTTTCTCTAATGAGGAGTGCATTAGAGATAAGTTAAATAAGAAGATCTTGGTTATTACGTTGATGACTTAATCATGGAAAATGATTATCTCCTTCTTTAGGAAGAGCCAGACTTGGAATCTCTGGGTTCCAGGGTGACTCTGTAGTGTTCTAACTACTTGCTCAAGTATCCTTACAATAGCCTTCTATCTCAGAAAAGCCACCTCTGTAAACTAACTAAATGCAGGCTCAGAAATAGGCTTTTGGGGTTATTCAAAGGAAGAGCCCATATCCTCACCACCAGATCGAGTCACTCACGGATGCATGCTTTCTGGATGTATGCATTCCAGTCTGTTGGTTAGAAGATCAGCCTCATGATTTATAGTTACATTGTTTATCCAGATGCTTCTGAAGTATCACAAGACCATGTCACTGCCAGAGGGTCTCACAGATCCCCTGCCAGCCTAGAGAACATAGAATCTTCTGGTTCCCTTGATATGGTTTATTATTATTATTACTACCAGTAGAATCATAATTCTTCTGTCAAAATGTGTTCATTACAAATGAAATTTCTGTTCAGATCTCATAGTTCATGCCTGAAAGCAAAGATATTAGGATTAATGAGCATTTTTGCTGATGAGAAGAAAAAGCACTGAAGGGTGATTGGACTTTAGCCTTTTAATGGGTCTGATATGCTTCTTTCATTAGGGTTGACAAGGGCATATCTGGCTCACTTATGCTGTGTGCCATGGTTTAAGAATATACTGGATGTGACATGAAGCTAGCTTTTCATTCACAATAAAATAGCCCAGTAATCATGTGTTACATGTAAGCAGAGCTCCATTGAACGGGGACTCTGGGCAGAGACAGTGTGACAATGTTAACCTGGTTAGCAGGTGGTGGAAGGGCTTTGATTGGTGTATTAAAATGTCAGTGAAATTCGATTCCAATTTTCTTTCATGCAGTTGGCAAGAAGGATTTACAAAGAGCGAGCCCACTTAGGGATGCCAGTACAAACTCTGAAGGAATCACAGGTGAACCCTGATGACACCCATGGTGATGCTGGGAAGGAGAGAGTACAGACACACATTTTCCCCCGGTTCACGTGGATGTGAACGTGCAGTGGAACGCGCTGTAACGCAGGAGCCAAGTGTCGACTGGAGGGAAACATAATTAGAAGGCTTCGGGGCTTTGGGAGCGTAGAAAATCTTATTAACGGTGTTGGGGACAGGCATTCTTCTTCTTTAATATCTCAAGACTATAAAATTATAGAAACCAGGGAGAAGATTTGAGATATCAATTCTAATAGGCTTGGTTAGTCACCATTTTGTGGCCATACTATGTAGATGAACAGAATGAGGGGCTGATGAGGGTGTAAGTCCAGGTGGGGTGCCTTTTAGGTTAGGCGGCATATTTCCATCAGGTGGCTGCAGATTCTTACATGAACTTAACTGGCTACTCTGAACTGCTTTTACTCATACTCAAACACCAAATGGGTACGTTTTCTTTCCCCCATACCAACCTATTCTCCAGCTTTCCAGACCTCAACTGGGTGTCCTACAATGCAATTTAATGTGACATCAACTACCAAGAGTTAACACAGACCCCACAGCTTAAGAACTCAGTCCCATGAGGCTGCCCCCATGCTACGTGCAAGTCTCAGATTGACACCTGCACTTTTGATCAACTGGCTACACATGGAGGGGTCTCACAGCTCCCTCCTCAACTTTGATAATTTGCCGGAATAGTTCATGAGACTAAGGAGAACACTTTGTTAGTGTTTGCTTGTTTATTTATTAGAAGTGATATTATAAAGGGCACAAATGAACAGCTAAATAAAGAGGTACGTAGGGTGAGATCCAGAAGGGTTCTGCGTACAGGAGCTTCTGTCCTGTGGAATTGGGGTACATCACCTTCCTGGCACATGGATGCATTTATCTATCCAGACACTCTCTAAACCCTGTTGTTCAGGGGTTTTCATGGAGGTTGCTTTATATAAGCATGATTGGTTAAATTATTGGCCATTGGTGATTAAACTCATCATCCAGCCCTTTTCTCCTCTGTGGAAGTTGGGAGATAGAACTGAAAATTCCAAGTTTCTAGTGAAGGCTTGATCTTTCTGGTGAACATCCTGAAGCTATCTGGGGGCCCGTCAGAATCAGATATCTCATTAGTATGCAAAACATACTGTTATTTGTCTGGAGATTCCTAGGGATGTAGAAGCTGTGTGCTGGGAACCCAGGACAAGTACTAAATATTTATTTTTTATATCACAGCTTCATTGGCCAAGAGATTAGGGACAGTGTGGCTGAAGTGGAGTGTCACTTGGGAAAGACACCATCTATAGCTGAGCACAGGTCACAGGCTAGGCTATGGTGCTGGGAAAGCATTGTCACCCTCATGGCCTCACCCTCTTTCGCCATCAGTATCTAGCATCTGCTACGTGTCAAGCGTTTTCTTGAGCAATGTGATGGATACATAGATCAACTAGGCATTGTTCAAACCACCAAGGAGCTCACGGCATTGGAGGAAATGGCATGAAAGCAACTGTACATAATACATTGTGCAAAGTTATACTCAGAGGCTTGCAAAAATGCTATAGGGACGCAGAGGAGAGAGCAATTAATTACTCCAGGAGATTCAGGTAAGTTCCCACAGCGGACATAACATTTCCAGCTGGGCTGTGAAAGATGATGAGAATATCACCAAGTTGAGATGAAGAAAGTATATTCCAGATAGAGGGTACAACACAAGCAAAGACATTGAGTTATAGATCTTTATTCAGGAAACAGTGACCAGCATGGTTATAGCATAACTAGGAACAATCATTATAGTCAACATTAAACAAGCATTTATTATATGCTAGGGACATTTTTATGCATATAACTTATTTCATCCTAAAAGCAATTCTATGAGGTAGTTATTAAAATTATCTCCATTTTTTAGAGGAAGACATAGAGGCTTAGAGAGGTTAAGGACATTTCATAAGGTTGTAACCTATGGCCTGCAGGCAGAATTAGATAGCAAGCAGGCTGAGTATGAATGACCAGAAAGACCGAGAGTATAGGACTTTATATCTCAAGCCACCGGTTTATTCTTAATCTTTGTCCCTTCCAAAATCCTCTGATGCAGAGTATACAACATGATCCGTTTGAGTGCAGGAAGAATATTCTCGAATTTTCTATTTGTTTATCTTTTTATGATTATATTTAGTGTGTTGCATAATGTACCCACTATGTTAGTACATTAGAACACGTATGTAATTTATAAATAACAAGGTATACATATGTCGAGGTTTATACTGAAACATTTATTCCTGGAAGAACTGCAAATCAAACAGGTGGAAAGACAAATGGTTTAAGCCAATAATTTTCAAGTGTGGTTTCCTGGCAACAGCATCAGCATCACCAGAGAACTGGTTAGAAATGGAAATTTTCAGGCTCCCAAACATGCTGACTGGATCGGATACTCTGGCAGTGAGGCCCTGGGATCTGTGTTTTAACCAATCATCCAGATGACACTCGTTGGTCTAGGCACTATAACTTTTTTTTTTTTTTTTAGTTTCAAGTCTATAGTACATTGGTTAGACATTTCTATAGTTTATAAAACAATTCCCCTAATTGCTCCCTACCTCCCTTAGCCCTCCATCTAGCCATTACATTAATACTAACTGCGTTCCCTACGCTGTGCTCTCCGTCCTTGTGACCATCTATCAACTACTAATTTGTATTTCTTTAACCCTTCAACTCATTCTCCCAGCCCTCTAACCTCCCTCTCTTCTGGCTGTCACCAGATTGTCCTCTATATCTGTGAGTCTGTTTTTGATTAGTTTGTTCTTTTTGTTCTTTAGACTCCACATATAAGTGAAATCATATGGTATTTATCTTTCTCTGTCTGACTTATTTCACTCAGCATAATAACCTCTAGGTCCATCTATGTTGTTGCAAATGGTAGGGTTTCATTTTTTTAATGGCTGAATAATATTCCATTGTATACGTGAACTGTAACTTCTTTATCCAATTGTCTGTGGATGGGCGTTTACATTGCTTCCGTATCTTGGCTATTGTAAATTGTGCTGCCTTGAATGCAGGGGTGCATAGATCTTTATGAATTATCATTTTGGTTTTCTTTAAATAAATACCCAGAATTGCAATTGCTGGATCAAAAGGTATATCCATTTATAATTTTTTGAGAAACCTCCAGACTGTTTTCCATAGTGGCTCTACCAATTTGCAATCTCACCAACAGTGCACGAGGGTTCCCTTTTCTCCACATCCTCGCCAACACTTGTTGTTCTTTGATTTATTGATGATAGCCATTCTGACAGGTGTGAGGTGATATCTCATTGTGGTTTGAATTTGCATTGCTCTGATGATTAGTGATCTTGAGTGTCTTTTCATATATCTATTGGCTATCTGTATTTCCTCTTTGGGGAAATATCTGTTCAAGTCTTCTGCTCAATTTTTAATTGGATTGTTTGTTTTTTTCTGTTGTTGAGTTGTATGAGTTCTTTATATATTTTTTTGGATATTAACCAGATGTATCGTAAGTGAATATCTTCTCCCATTCGGTCATTGTCTTTTTGTTTTGTTGATGATTTCCTTTGCTGTACAAAAACTTTTTAGTTTGGTGTAGCCCCATTTCTTTATTTTTTCTTTTGTTTCTCTTGCCCAAGGCAATATATATCCAAAAAGAAATTATTGTTGGCAATATCAGAGAGTTTATTGCCTTTATTTTGTTCTAGAAGTTTTATGGTTTCGGGTCTTAAATTTAAATCTTTAATCCATTTTGAATCTATTTTTGTATACGAT
Source organism: Pteropus vampyrus (assembly GCF_000151845.1). NCBI lineage: Eukaryota > Metazoa > Chordata > Mammalia > Chiroptera > Pteropodidae > Pteropus > Pteropus vampyrus. The sequence goes on from NW_011888809.1 coordinate 3,279,233, forward strand.
GTAAGATGGTGGTCCAGTTTCTTTTTTTTTTTGCATGTATCAGTCCAATTTTCCCAGCACCATTTATTGAAGAGACTATCTTTACCCCATTGTATATTCTTGCCTACTTTGTCATATATTAAGTAAGGATATAGGCATGGATTTATTTCTCGGCTCTTTATTCTGTTCCATTGATCAATATTTCTGCTTTTATGACAGTACTAATCTGTTTTGATTACTGTAGTCTCGTAGTACAGTTTGATATCAGGTAGTGTGATACCTCCAATTTTGCTTTTCTTTCTCAAGATTGCTGTGGCTATTTGGGGTCTTTTATGGTTCCATGGAAATTTTAGGATTATTTGTTCTAACCCTCTGTAAAGTGCCATTGATATTTTGATAGGGATTGAATTGAATCAATAGATTGCTTTGGCCATTTGAATGATGTTGATTCTTCCTACGCATGAGCACAGTATATGCTTCCATTTATTTGTATATTCCTCAATTTCTTTTTTCAATGACATAATTTTCTGAGAACATGTCTTTTACCTCCTTGGTTAATTTGATTCTCAGGTATTTTATTCTTTTTGATGCAATTGTAAGTGTGATTGTTTTCTTAATTTCTCTTTCCAAAAGTTCATGACTGATGTATAAAAATGCCACTAGCTTTTGAATATTAATTTTGTATCCTGCTACTTTTCTGAATTCAGTGATCAGTTCTACCACCAGTTTTGGGGTGGAATCTTTAGGGTTCTCTCTATATAGTATCATGTTATTGGCAAATAACAAGTTTTACTTCTTTTCAATTTGGATACATTTTATTTCTCCTTCTTGTCTTATTGTTGCGGCTAAGACTTCCAATACAATGTTGAAGAGGAGTGGTAAAAGTAGGCATCCTTATCTTGTTCCTGATCTTAAGGAAAACACTTTTAGCCTTTCCCCATTGAGTATAATGTTAGCTATAGATTTGTCATATATTGCCTTTATTATGTTGAGGTTTGTTCCCTCTATTCCCACTTTGCTGTGTGTGTGTGTTTTTTTTTTTAATCATAAATGGATGCTGGATTCTGTCAAACTTTCTCTGCATCTATTGATATGATTATATGGTGTTTATCTTTCAATTTGTTAATGTGTTGTACCACATTAATTGATTTGCAGATATTATACCAACCTTGCATCCCAGGAATAAATCCAACTTTATCATGGTCTATGATCTTTTTAATGTATTGCTGAATTTGGTTTGCTAATATTTTGTTGAGGATTTTTGCATCAATGTTGATAAGAGAAAACAGCCTATAGTTTTCTTTTTTTGTAATGTTTTTTT
>NW_011888809.1:3280582-3285223 GCF_000151845.1 Pteropus vampyrus
TTTTTTTCTGGTTTTGGAATCAAGGTAATGGTGGCCTCATAAAAGGAGTTAGGGAGCCTTCATTCTTCCTGAATTTTTTGGAATAGTTTGAGAAGAATAGGTATTAATTCTTCCTTGAATGTTTGGTAAAATTCACCTGGTCCAGGACTTATATTTTTTGGGAGGTTTTTGATTGCCAATTCTATTTAATAGGTGGTAATTGTTCAGTTCAAATTTCCTGTTACTTCTTGATTCAGTCTTGGGAGATTGTATGTTTCTAGGAATGTGTCCATTTCTTCCAGATTGTCCAATCTGTTGGCATATAATTGCTGGTAGTATTTTCTTATTATCCTTTGTATTTCTGTGGAGTTTATAGTTATTTCTCTTCTTTGATTTCGAATTTTATTTATTTGAGTCCTCTCTCTTTTTTCTTGATGAGTCTAGTTAAGGGTCTGTCAATTTTGTTTATCCTTTCGAAAAACCAGCTCTTGGTTTCATTAATGTTTTGTGTTGTTTTTCTAGACTGTATTTCGTTTATTTCTGCTTTGATCTTTATTATTTTCTTTCTTCTGTTCACTTGGGGCTTTGTTTGCTGTTCTTTTTCTAATTCTTTTAAGAGTAAGTTTAGATTGTTATTTGAGCTTTTCCTTGTTTCTTTGATGTAGGCCTTTAATACTATGAATTTCTCTTTGGGCTGCTTTCGCTACATCCCATAGATCTTGAGTCGTTGTGTTTTCATTTTTATTTGTCTCTATGTATCTTTTGATTTCTTCCTTGATCTCATTGATAAGCCATTCATCATTTAGTAGCATGTTATTTAGCCTCCATGTGTTTGTGTATTTTCCAGTTTTTTTCTTGTAGTTGATTTCTAGTTTCATACCATTGTGATCGGAGAAGACGGTTGATATGATTTCAGTCTCATTAAATTTATTGAGACTTGTTTTGTGTTCTAACATGTGGTCTATTCAGGAAAATGTTCCATGTGCACTTGAGAAGAATGTATATTTTGCTGCTTTGGGGTAAAATGATCTGAAAGTATCTATTAAGTCCATCTGGTCTAGTATGTCATTTAGGCCCATTGTTTCCTTGTTGATTTTTTGTCTGGAAGATCTGTCCAGTGGTGTCAATGGGGTATTAAAGTCTCCTACTATGAATGTATTACTGTTGATCTCTCCTTTTGTGTCAGTCAATAATTGCTTTAAGTATGTAGGTGCTCCTATGTTGGGTGCATATATATTTACTAGGGTTATGTCCTCTTGATTTATTGATCCCTTTATCATTATGTAGTGCCCTTCTTTGTCTCTTATTATAACCTTTGTTCTGAAGTCTATTTTATCTGATATAAGTATTGTTACCCGGCTTTTTTTTTTTTCATTTCCATTTGCATTAAATATCTTTTTTTATCTCTTTACTTTCAGTTTGTGAGTGTCATTTGATCTAAAGTGGATCTCTCACAGACAGCATATACATGGGTTTTGTTTTCTTATCCATTCGGCCACTCTATGTCTTTTGATTGGAGCATTTAATGCATTTACATTTAAAGTGATTACTGATTGGTACATAGTTATTGCCATTTTATTATTCATATTTCTTTTTTCTGTTTTACTCCTTCTCTTATTACGGAAGTCCCTTTAACATTTCTTTTAATACTGGCTTGTTGGTGATGAATTCCTTAAGCTTTTTCCTGTCTGGGAAGCTCTTTATCTCACCTTACATTTTAATAGCAAGCCTTGCTGAGCAGAATATTTGTGCTTGTAGATTCTTGTTTTTCATAACTGAATATTTCTTGCCAGTTGCTTCTGGTCTGCAAAGTTTTCATTGAAAAATCAGCAGACATTCTTATGGAATCACCCTTCTAAGTAACTAGCTGCCTTTCTCTTGCTGCTTTTAAGATTCTCTCTTTGTCTTTGATTTTTGGCATTTTAATTATGATGTGTCTTGGTATGGTCTGAATTCCTTTTGTTTGGGACTCTTTGTGCTTCCTGAGTGTATGTCTAATTTCTTTGCCAGGTATGGGAAGTTTTCTGTCATTATTTCTTCAGATAGATTTTCAATCTCTTGCTTTCTCTCTTTTCCTTCAGGCACTCTTATGATGCAGATATTGTTTATGCTTCATGTTGTCCCAGAGATCTCTTAAATTATCCTAATTTTTAAAAATTCTTTTTTCCTTTTGTTATTTTGATTGGGTGTATCTGCTACTTTGTCTTCTAGTTCGCTGATTTGATCTTCTGCTTCTTTGAATCTACTATTGAATTCTTCTAGTGTATTCTTCATTGCAGTTTAGTTCTTTTTTTTATGGTTTCTATGTCCTTTTTTATGCTTACTCTCTCTGGTTATTACTGTGCTCATCCATTTTCCTCCTAAGTTTGTTAAGCATCTTTATAACCATTATTTTGAACTCTGTCTCTGGTAGGTTGCTTTCCTCCATTTTGTTTAGCTCATTTTCTGGAGTTTACTCCAATTGTTTCATTTCTGGCATTTTTTTTTTCTCATTTTATTAGCTTCTGTTCGTTTCTATGTGTTAGGAATATTTATTTTGTCTCTCAGCTTTGGCCAGATGGCCTTATATGGAAGGTGTCCTGTGTGGCCCAGTGGCGTACTCTCCCTGATCCCCTATGCCGGGGCCTCTAGACACGATCTTTGTGTGAGTTGTGTGTGATCTTCTGTTGTCGCTAAGCTTTTATTGGTGTTAGGACATCAGTGATGGGATTAATGCTTAGGCTGACTAATTGTGGGAATTAGTTGCACCCACAGGGTAAGGTCCTGTGTGGGGACTGACCCTACTAAGTGGGATTTTCCCTAGCAGGATTGTGTACTTGTTGAGACCATCTTTTGTGTGTACCACTTATAGGACTAGTCAGGAATTGCTCTGTTGTGGTCTAGTGCAAGCCTCCAGATGCACTGGTTTTGTGGTCCCTTGGGAGAGGCTCCCCAGTAGGCCAAGGTCAGCCACTGCCTTTGATTGCTCAGGGCTACCTGGTGGGCAATATAAAGCAATCCACAAAGGGTTGTTGCCTATGGTGGATCTATAGGTAAGTGGAAGAGACAACACTGTTTAGGCAGTGGTCCGGTTATCTCCTATTCCTGACCTAGGGCAGTTTAGCAGAAGAACCAGTGCTCCTCAAGGCCTGACACTGCCTGTCAGTTGCCCATAAGTCTCTGAAACTGGAACAACCTCTGGATGATATGCTTGTTGGGTGGTGCAGGGACCCTGGGAGTCTCCTGGGTCTATTGAGTAAATTTCCCCCTGCCACTGCAGTGTCAGTTTACGTGCCCACACTGTCTCTGTGGCTCCCTGTACAAGTTTCCAATCATACATGGTCAGCTGCTACCCACATCAGGCTTGCAAACACCCACGCTCTGTTTAAGAATTATGGAAGCTCGTAGGCGTGAGTTTGTGGCCCGCCACCGAATGTTTTCATGGGTAAACGGGCTTTGTGGGGGCTGCGTAAACTGATTGCTATTGTTTGATGTTGAATTCATGACCCAAGGAAAGCACAGGATGGGACTGGATTGCCTGGAAGCAGGCTGGCCACAGGTATTTGTGGGTTAGATGGGGCATCATCTCAGTGAGGCAGGGGCCATAGGCCTATATAATGCCAGATTTGCTGCCAGCTCTGGGACTGCGGGCTCCCACCAAAGTCAGATATTACTGCGTGACCTACTGTCGTCTGTGATGGGCCCACAAAACCCCTGAGATCAGCCCAAGTGATACTGTATCTCGTGCTGGCAGCAGTTATCTTTTTGTCACTGTATCCCCCGACTTTTGTTCACTTGGCTGGCTGAGATTTGTTGACTGCACAGAACGTGCCATCCCAGGGCAGGGGCAGCTGCCTGTCAACATGCAACGGGCACTTTGTGGATTGGATGGGGTAGGATCTCAAGGAGTCAAAGGCTATCAGGCCAGTAGCCTCAGTTTTCTGTGTCTGCACATTCCCGCAGTCGTCTCAGAGCACAGGGAGACAAGCTGCTGTCTAGGGCGGTCCCACAGACCCTTGCAATCCCCCCCAAGAGATATTGCAGCTCGTACAGGCAGCAGTGGTCTGCCCACAGCTGTTTTCCCCAAAATGCACTCACTGCACTAGCCAAGGTCTGTTGCCTGTGCAGAATGCTCAAACCTAGAGAAAAGCAGGGTAGTGGAGGCTGCCTGTCAATGGGCTGCAGGCACTTTGTGGCTTGGGTGAAGCGGGATCTCAGGGAGACAAAGGCCGTCAGGCCAATACAGCCTCACATTTGCTGCAACTTCTGTGCCTGGGAATTTCCGCTATAGTCACAGATCGCAGTGAGATCAGCTGAGGCCTCTACTTTCCCCCCACATGATGCTGTAGCTCTTGCAGGCTGCAGAGGTCAGCTGGCCACTGATTTCCCCGCAGCGCCCGCCCTGTGCTAGCTAGTTTGTTGCATGTATGGATTGGGAGACCCAGGGGGAGGGGCAGGGCAGTGGCAGTCTGCTGTCGATGGGCCACCTGGGGCAATTTGTGGGTTGGGTGGGGCAGAGTATCAGGGAGACAATGGCCATCAGATCAATACAGCCTCAATTTTGCTGCAACTTTGGTAAGCATTGCGGTCCCACAAAACTCACAGATCACAGCAAGACCAGCTGCTGTCTGGGACTGGCCCACAGATCCCTGAGATCCATCCAGGCTCATGTTGGCAGCAGTG
>NW_011888809.1:3285690-3293104 GCF_000151845.1 Pteropus vampyrus
CCCCGCTGATGTCCCGGGTGAGTGTCTGCAGGTGAGAGAGCCTGTGCATGGGCCCTTCAAAGGGGCATCTAGGGTTTCAGTCTTCTTCCGTCTCACCCAAACAGCCAGAATCCCCTCTGGTTTTTACAGGCAGAGTTTTTGGAAACTCCTCTTCCCTAGGCTTGGACCCTGGGCTGAGGAGCCCCCGGATGAGGCTAGGACCCACTCTCCTTCGGGGTGCCTCTGCAGCCTCACTCTCCTTCCCGGTGCTCCTCTACCACCCGAGGGTGCAGGTCTAGCCCAGTTTGCAACTTTGCCCCTCTTACTAGCTTCGATGTGGCTTCTTTATATTATTAGACATATGAGTTATGATCAGCTAGACTTCAGGTGATTCTCCAAATTGATTCTTTTATAATTTGGTTGTAATTTCAGTGCAGACCCGGGAGGAGGTGAGCCCTGCTTTTACCTAGTTCGCCGTCTTCCTCTTGAGAGCTAGGCAATATAACTTTTAAGATGGAAGATACGATGGTTTAATTTGAATTCTAGAAAGATAATTCTAGTTGGATTAAAAAATAATGAGATACTAGATCCTTTAAAAGGTTGTTATGATGGTCATGGTGAGAACTGAGCAAGGTCTGAGTCAAGTAAGAGAAGTGGATTTCAGAAATATTTAAAGGGACAAATTAACTATGACTGAATTTGGCGGTTAGGGAGTGGGAATTAAAGCGCCAAAGATTCTAAGGCACAGGATTGCTGTCGCCATGTGTGCCTAGGTGTCAGTGTGAGTCAGAGCGTATGACGGTAGGAACCGATAATGAATGATCCTGTTGAAATCGAAATATGTGAAGGATATTCAAGGTTAGAAGTCAGTTGGAAATTTAGACTCTTAAACTCAGAAGATACATGAGATTCGAAAATATATATTAGAGAGAACAGCATCTCTGTAGCCATAGAAATGTTGGACGTGGATAAAATGAGGAAATTCTATCTTTTCTGTAACAAAGAATGAGTCCGAGTCATCAGTGAAGAATAAGGGGCCGGAAGTGAGATAGGATCCTAACACGGAAGCTGATGTTCAGAGCAGCTAACGTGGGGAACAGGAGGAAGCAAAGCATGAGAGAATACTAATGTCTTGTCATGTTGACCTCTAAGACCACATTGGGTCCATTGAAGGTGTTGGACATGTGCTGGCTGGAGGGTCAAGTGAGCTAAGAGCTATAGTGTGGGCTGAAAATTAGGGATTTATAGCTTTTTGGGGCCGGAGGGCCCTTTGGTAATCCAGAGAAGCCTATGGATCCTTTCTCAGAATAATATTTTTAAATACATAAATTAAAATATATAGTGTTAGAAAGGAAATCATTTAGGATGAAGTATTATTAAAATATCAAAAGAAAATTTGTGATATAGTAGGGTATATATTTTAATAAGGTTTATTAGTGTTTTAAATAATAGTTTTATCAGTGGGATGAACAACCCCAAATTCAAATTGTGATAAACATAAGTGATAATTTGAGATGTTTGCAATAATTGTTATGTGATATGAAAATATTGATGATTTCTACTGGTGACAAAAATCACAGGTACTGCTAATATTTTCTGGTTTGTATTTATAATTGAAGTTAATGCTAAATTTAGTTAAAAGTTAAGGAAATAAATACTTTTTGCCATGAAAGACATGGGCTCCCTCTGCGTTCTATCTGTGGACAATCTTGAGGATGCGTGGAACCTTGAGTTAAGAACTCCTGTGCTCAATGAATAGACAGCAGTGCATGTGTTTCCCACATATAGTCACAGATTTGTTTGCAGATAGGAATTAATTTTCTGGATCAATTTTCATATGCCTTGTTCAAGGGGAATTTTGTTGAAAAGACTTGGATGTTTTAGATATAAAGTAATTTGGGTGCATTTAGTTAGCCTCCATGGAGAGTCATTGAGGAAAAATCAGTTCATCTCTCAATAAAAACGTGAATCTTGCTAACCTACCTTCAGCCAGAAAGGCAGTTAGTGCATATTGACAATAATTCCCCAGTGTTTTAACTCTAGTTCTAATGTTTTAGTCCGAAGTGACATAATCTGTAATTGCTTATCATCTATGGATAATTTTATAACTAAGATTACGGCAGTGTAGTAAAACTAGTTATGTTAGTTTGCTAATTTTGTTAAAATTGGAAGAAACTTAGAGGTATCTTTCAAATCTCAATATTGCTGATGAGGAAACCGAGACCCAGAAAGAGAAACAGAGCTTGTTCTGGTTATTTACCACCGTATAACAAATTTCCCCAAAACTTGGCGGCTTAATTGAAAAATTATTTTTTATCTCAATTTATTGGTCAGACATTCAGCCAGGGTTTAGCTGGGCATTTTTTTTTTGTTTGTTTGTTCTACATGATGTTTAACTGGGAGATGAGCTGGTCCAGAGGGTCCAAAAGAGTTTCATACTATGTCTGCTCCTCGATGCTGATACCTAGAGGACTGTGCTAAGTCACAATGTCAACTGAGTACCTACATCTCCAACATGGTGGTTCATGGCTCCCAGTGAACAAGACGCCCAGGTAAAAGCTTCAAGGCTTTTTATGAGCTTGTCTCAAAAGTCTCAGAGTATCAGTTATGCTGCATTTGATCAGTCAAACAAGCCAGCTCAGATGAGAGGGAAGGAATATTAGACTCCATCCTTCAAGAGGAGGAGTATCAAAGAAATTGTGACCATCTTTGGTCGATCACAGTCCACCTTTTGGTCAGAAATCGTTTATAGTTCCCCAACATGCAAATACATTTACCATGTCCCAAGATTCTCAAAATTCCCATCCTATTCTAGCATCAGGCTCAAGCTGAGGTTTAGGACCTTGTTATATTAATAAGTCCAGAAGGTAATGAGAATCCTCAGGGGTGTTTCTTTGAGTGGATTCCTCTTGATGCGAAGGTGTGTTCAATAAGGAGACAAAGTGCCTGCACCCTTCACAACCAACAACATCTGTATTGGGTTTATTTTTTATTTTTCCTCTGTTTATTTTTACATGATTGGAGTCTATCTTGCTTTCATTCTGTCAGATAGAATATGGGGATTATTTTAAAACAGTGATAAAAGCACATCAACAATCTTTCAATGGGAGGGATTAATGTGGGTTCCAGGGGGAAAATTAGTTTGCTTTTTTTGCTAAAAATCACAATGATTAAAGGAAAAATTAGTCAGAAGAATAAAAAACGCACAAGATATTATCTCAAGCAGAATGGACATGAAAAACAAACCACAAAGCAAATAATGTGCATGATTATTGACCAAAATGGAGAGAGGCTAAGATTTGGAAAATAAATATTTTTCAACACAGGCACATATGGAGCCAGAAGGCATTTTAATGTTCTGTGTTTTTATATCATCTATGCCAAGAGAATTTATGATCAGAACATTTCTTCATGATTTTTGAAATTAATAATACAAAAAAGGAGCCTGGCATATTAAATGAAGATTGTTTCCCACAATGATTCAGCAACAGACACCCCAGAATGTTCTACCCAGCAGTGATAAAATGGAGGCTCGGAATCTTCCACATTTAAGCTTCTATCTTTTTATAAAGAACGAACATATATCAGCCCATGGGCCAAAATAAGCACATTAAAATGACCTATTTAAGAGTTTAAATGGTCAAGTTACCCAAATTTTGGTGCATAATAAAGCTATATATAAGAATTCTAGCTACTCGTTAAAGCAGAGTAATTTTTTTTTTCCCCCTCAGGAAAATAGTTTTCTAGGGCCATAGTATATAATGAATGTAGTGTATATGTATGTACCATGTCTATAATCTATAACCAGACCATCACATTGGAGGGGAAGACTGGAGACCTGTCAGACCAGTAATTCAAAGAACATTTCATTTTTGTTTTTTGACCCAGATGTCCAGACAATATCTTCAACTAGCCAGATTATTATATTATACTGTCTTATGTAAGAATTTGATATTGTCACCTAAGGTCACATGATGAAGTGCTGGAAAGCCCCTCACTGGGATTCGGAGAGGTCAAGGGACCTGTCCAAAGTCACAGACCATCCAATGTTAGAGCTGAGGATGAGTCTATTCTCCTCATTCCTAAATTTGAATTTTCAAATCTGGACCCCACTCCACATGTGCAAAGTTTCTCTATTCAGTTTTAAAATCTGATGTGTCTCTTGGTTTTTCTTCTTTTTATTCATACAAGTTTAGATTTTCCTTACTGCTCATTTACTCATTTGTTTATTCAATCATCAAATATTTGAGTGGCTACTATATGCTGGACATACTCTATGCTTTGGGTGATACAGCATGTGGAGATTTTATATTCCACTGGGGAAAAATAGACAATCATTCAATCAGTCAATCAATCATTAAAGGGGCAAAATGTGCCCAGAATAATTATTCTATATAGAATGGACAGAGGGACAACTTTTGTAAAATAAGGTGACTTCGGAACAGAAGGATGAAGGGAAACAAGGAGCCAGTAAGGCAGCAGGCTTTATGGTGTGCTTCCTCTACAGTTCTACAGGTTCTAAACATGGTTTCATGATCTGTTGTTGCCATCTTGATATTCTTAATGATTTTTTTAACAAAAGGCATCTTCATTTTATATTGGGCCCAGCAAATGACGTAGCTGGTCTTGGACCAGAAATGAGCTGTGTGATAGTCGGAGGAAGAGCACCCCAGGCAGATACAAGAAAGGACACAAGAGCTGAAATGAACAAAAAGTAGAAGTCCAGTCAACTGGAATGGGGCAGGCAAGAGGGAGAGTGACACGAGGTGACATTAGAGAGTGGGGAGAGGACTATGGCTCAGCGCTTGTAATGACTCTGCCTGTCATTCTGAGTGAGATGGTAAACCATTGACCAGAGTGGTGACATGATTTGACCTTCATTTTAAAACAATTATTCTGGGGTTGAGCTATTTGGTTATCATAAGAGCTCAGGGTAAGATTTACCTATTTCCCAAAATAGACTAATAGCAATTTTACCCAAATTAGCTACATATCTTGTAAAGAAGCCTTTTAACTTTTTTAAAATTCAGAATGTTAAACAAATACATTAAAGTTTTGTGAAAATGACAAATTATCAACTCTCTATGGTTATATAGACTAAACCTTTTAAAAATTTTCTCTCCTAGATAGTTTCGATTTTTAGAAACTTAACAGCTATAATTCCTAACCACAAGTATACTTGCCCACAGAAATATTCTTTTATCTAGTTTTACTAGAATAGGGATCATATATATTCTAGAGAATGTTTAATCTTCTGCTATACTTCAACTTCCTCCCTTGAGAGAGAGAAGAAAAAAATCGTGCTCCATTGTTGAATAACAGCACTATTTCATGAAAGATGTTTTCGCCAAATATCTAAAAGGAAGGAATCTTATTCAATTCTTTTGCTGGTTAGAGTATTTCTTTCTGAAAAATTAAAAATTATATAAGTTTCTGAAACTCAATCTAAAGATTATCCGGTGTAAAATATAGTAATGAGATTAAAAAAAATTTGATGTAAGAGCATGAAAAGAAAATTTGAAGTTGCCAAGGGATATTCTAGAGTGAGAGAGAGAAGCACTGGTTACACAAAATATATTAGAGTTTTGTATTTGTAGTTATAGAGGGACCTTTGTAATGTGGGTCCAATGCATCTGTCAAAGTCAGTGGGAGTTTCTTAGAAGAGAAAAATGTCCCATAATGATGTCCTGTGTATGTATAACCCTTCTAGTACTTTGCAAGTGCTTTTGTATCTTTTGTATCAGTTTATCCTCCCCATTCTTGAAATAAGTAAGGTGGGTTTTATTTCTAATGGATAGATAAAGGAATGGAAGCCTAAAGAATTTAAATAATGAGTTCAAGGTTGATAGCAAACCAATGACAGAACAGGAATCTATATGTTCTGATTCTCAGTTCAATGTTCATTCCATGTCCTCATATTTGTCCTCTTTATGTTAAGGAGACGGAGTGGCAGCTACGTGTGCTCAGTGAAATAGACCAAATAATGATCACTGATGGAGGTGCAAGGAGTAAAAAGAGATAAGAAAGCACACACACATACACACACACACACACACAAGATTATAATTGAACCTCTTCACAATTAAAAACTTCTGCTTTGCAAAGTTAGTGTTAAGCAAATAAAAATATAAGCTATTGACTGAAAGAAAATATTGGCAAATAGAAAGAATTGACTTCCAGAATATATAAATGCTCTGCATATTGGATAATAAGACAATATTCCAGGAAATTAAACATGGAAAAATATTTGAACAGAGACTTCACCCAAAAATATAGATGGAAAGTAAGTCTATATGATGTTGCCTTTTTTCTTTAGTCATCAGAAAAATGCAAATTAAAGTCACAATGAGATATTGCTACACACCTAAAACAGAGGCTAAAATAAAAAATATCGAATAATACCAGGAGCTGATGAGAACATATCGCCACTGGGAATTCTCACATATTGCTTGTGGGAATGCAAAATATTCATCCATTTGGAAATTTCATAGAAATAACTCTACAACCAGAAATGCCACTTGTAGATATTGACTCAAGAGAAATGAAAATTATGATTGCACAAAAGCCGATACCTGAATGTTTATAGTAATTTGATATCAAAATTTCTCTAAACGTAAACAACTCAAATGTACTTTAAGTAATAAATGGGTAAACACACTGTGGCATATCCATGTAAAGGAATACTATTCCACAAGAAAAGGGAGTAAAGTACATGCAACAGCATGGATAGATCTCAAAAGCATTCTGCTAACTAAAAAAAAAGCCAGACTTGAAAGACTGTGTGCTATTTAGTTCCATTTACGTGATATTCTGGAAAAGGCATAACAGATCAATAGTTGCCAGGGACTGAAAGTAGAGGGAGAGATTGCCAAGGGGTTTAAGGACATTTTAAAGGAGATGGAACAGTTCTACATCTTGATTCTGGTAGCTGTTACATTATTTATAACCTGATGTGTCGCACTCGTAGAACTGCACATCAAAAATGGTCAATGTTATCAGTAAATTGTGCCACATTTTTATGGAAAAAGGAATATAAATACATGAAATCCAATTGAAACCAAAAAACATGATGTCTGGTTGATATCAAAAGAAAAAATATTCCAGACAATAAGAAAAACATAAATTGTCCAGAGTTTCTCATGTTTGATAATAAAATTACACTGTCAGCTGACATTTTTAATTACTATTTTTAAAAGTGAAAATTCAAGGACATATGATTTGTTGGAGTCCATTATTCAACTTTAAAAACTATATATTATGATAAATTAAGAATGAAATTGAATCATGACTGATCTAAATAGTATAATTTTAATTATATTTTTAAATGAAATAATTAACTGAAAATGCCTTTACTTACTAATTTATTCAGCCATATAGAAATAATCTGAATAATCAACCCCCAGGATATAAACCCCAAAACCTTCGCCCAGCAAAG
>NW_011888809.1:3294459-3298980 GCF_000151845.1 Pteropus vampyrus
GCAAGTGGAAGAGAAGGTGCTACACCACGGGGCGTTCACCTACGTGGAGGTTAGAGATCCTTAGACATCAAAGCCTTGCGTGATGAGGAGGAGTCACTAGGGCAGAATGCTCCAGACCTGCTGGACACACATATGAAGGATGAGAGTACAAACCTGGCACTTCCAAGGAGAGAGAAAGACCAAAGTCACTGTGACTGAGGGCGTGACCATTGCAGGGCTGCACAGTGCATGGTGAGAACACAGAGGCAGATACACTAGGACGTGGAGGTGCTGGAAATGCCCCTGAGGACTCGGGTCTCTACCTCAAAGACATTGGGAAACGACTGACAATATGTATAGTTTTATACAGGCAAATGATCCAGTCTTATTTCAAGTTTGTAGAAATGGCTGTGGTTGTAATATTGAGCATGGACAGGAAGCGTGTCGGACTGGAGGCAGCTGGCCCTGGGTGGGGCGGGTGACACAAGCCCGGGCTGGGGGCCACAGTCATGGGTCCAATACCTGTCCTGCTCTCTGACTTTCTGCGAATGAAGGGGATCTCCGTGCGGTCTGCCTCTCTGTGTGGTTATAAGAAGGACTGCGGCTGTAAGGCTGTCGAGTGCTGTCATTGTGAGGTGCATTTTGTATTTCTCATCTGATCTGGAAAGGAGAGCCATTAGAACAGAGAGAAGGCCCATATTTTTTTCAGAGAAATGGGCTTATTTTCACCGATAGTCCTGAACACAATGCAAAGATATTTGTTTGAGTCATATTTTTAATTCCTTTGATCGGTTATCACAGGCTTGGGGATGGGGAATATTCAGCAATTTATGTTTTCTCACTTTCACTGTATAGAGTAATTTGGGAACAGAAACAGAGGGTTGCTATGGAATTATGCTTGCAAAGTTCTCGCTGTCCCACAAACAGGGCTGGGCCCCGGCAGCAGGCCCGAGGGGGGCGGTTTCCCTGTGGAGTGCCCACACTCACAGGGGGTGATGCTGGCTGCTGGATCCCCATTCTCCATTTCTAATCAGTTCCTAGCCTGCTGCGGCTTGGGGCCCAGCCTTTCAATTATTCAAGAATGGGGAAGTGTTTGTTGTCTGATGCAGGATTTGTCTTTTATCCAATAGAACAAAACCCTGGTATGTGAGATTCAACACCCAGGGCAGCCAGGTCTCTAGACGCATGCAGATAGCCGACAGAGAGGCCGTTGCAGTGGGAAGGGGTCCGGTTCAAACAGCATAGAGAGTGGCTGGAAGAAGGGAAAAAGACAAACACATGAATAGAAAACATCCTAATCCTGCCTTCTTTCTGTCCAGCTAGAAAACTAGAGCTGCTGAAATAGCAGAGACTCCAGGCCGTGGGGGAGGAAAGAGGTGGTTTTGCAGGGAAGCTCGCCCTCGGCTGGGTGGTAAGAACTCCACTTTCCAGCCCTGGTTCTGCTGCTAACCTGCCTGTGTCTTTGAGAAATCATCTCTAATCTTTGAGCCATGTGAAATGCGCAAGGTGGATCAGATGATCTCTAAGTTTCTTTCACATCTCTGTCTTTAATTTCAGCATGATTTTCAGGCCTTGGTGCCAGCTGTTACTAGAGCCTCTGCTTAGGTTGGAGCTGGTGTCGTATCTCTTCTGTTTATCATCACTCGTTCAATCCTCTGTTCTTTCTTTCAGTGCACAGATAGTGAGCACTTGCTGTGTACCCTTCAGGGGATCCCAGACTGTGGGTTTTGTGTGCTGCAGCCAGATGATAAAGGGCAAGTTGAGTATCACCTCTACTTTGGCTTTCTCGCTAGACTCTGAAGACTGGATTAGTTCTAGAATCCACGAGGCCTGTTCATTTATGCATCAATTCACTCAGCAGATATTTACTGAGCATAAACTATAAGCCAGGTGGCCAATAAGGGAAATTCAAAGGTGAATCAGGGAAAGGGCCTGTCCTCAAGTTCATGTGGTCCTGTTGAAAAAACTGATATGTAACATGAAAACTATAATGCGGAGAGATGAATGCAAAAAAAGTTATATGCACAGGGAACTATGAGAGCACAGAGGGGCAGCATCACTGACCGCTGACCAGAGAGCCCAGGAGCGCCTCTCACATGGGCAGGGTCTGAGCTGAGACTTATTGTTAAATAGTCGTATTACTTTATTCTGATTACGAAAGTTATATACATACATATTCGTATATATAGATATATATATGCACATATATATGATTATGGGATTCATTTCTATAAACAAAATTTAAAACATTCAAAAAAGAAGAAAATAAAAATTAACAATTATCCCATAATTCAAAGATAATAACTAAGAATTTTTAAAAGATATATAATTTTGGTATACATCTTTAAGATATTTTTGATGTCTTTTTTTCTTTTCTTTTTTTCGTTTTGTCAAAAAAATAATCACACAATAAATACTGATTTGTAAATTGCATTTTCATTTAATTCTATATTATTGACTTTTTCATATCGATAAATAAAATTCTACTTTGTTATCATTAAGAGCTATATATCATAGTCTATTTTATATATGCCCTATTATTCTTTTAACTAATGCCCTTTTGATAGATTTGGGTTAGTCCATTTTTCAGTATTATAAACAACATTGTGATAAACATGTTTTGGACAAATTCTTAGAAGTTGGATATCTAGGCCAAAGGATATTTTAAATATCGACGCACATTGCTAGATTGTGCTTTAGTTTAAAAGCAGAATTATATTTCTGTGTGTGCGCGTGTGTGCGTGTGTGTGCACTGACACATGCACATGTGTTTGATTTAGCTAATATTAATTACTTCCTATATTCCAGAACTTAGACTAATTTCATGTTATGACACTTGAGTCCGAGCTGAAGTCCATACACTCATTATAGCAGAGACTTTAAGAAAAATAATTCTGAAACAATTTTACTCGTCAATCTAAGAAACTTAGTGGTATTTGGAGGAAGAAGAGTAAGCATATAAAATGTGAAAGGAATGGCTGAGTGTTAGTCTTTTTATGTCGTTGACCAGAGTCCATTCTTGTGAAGGTAAATTCAGATGGAGAAGTTGCCCAACCAGGGCCTGTGATTGCTGGCAAGATGAACATCCCACATTGCAGTAGTAACACTACATTTTTTGTTCTCTATACCAGTGATGTTGCTGAAGTTTTTCCTCAAAAAAGGTGGACTCTAGGCCTTGATTTTGCCTAGGACGGTCCTGGTCTATGTCTGTTGTCTTGAAATAATTATCAATAGTGCACCCTTTTACTCTCAAAAGTGTTCTACTTTGGACAATAATTTACAATGAGTAATCTTGTTGCACGCTGATGAGGCCAAGGCAAGTCTGAGCAGTAAGGCAACCAGCTGCTTCCCATTCCCTAATCCTTTAAGGCGGGCATCTCTGTCCCTAACTTTCTAAAGAAACACCTCCCCTAAAATGTACCAAAATATCTGTTCTCCCCACTTATCCAAATAATAGCTGAGAATCATATAAAAAGCAAAAATATTTGTACAGTAAGAATTAGTGGGTTCTGTAATAAAATTCTTGCCTTTGTCTATGGGAAAAAGTCTTATTCAAAGCCTCTTTTCTCTTCTTGTACTCACAGTCCCCCAAAGGCCTCAGTATCTTATTTCCTACAACACAGGTGATTAAAAGAATAGGTTAGAAAAGAGAAGAGAGTGAAAGTGGCTTATATGAGAGGAAGAAGACAGCTTAAAAAAAAATGCAAGGACTGCCATTGCAGGCAAACGGCCCAGCCCACTGTAATGGAGTCTGAGAGAAACAGTGCAGAGGGCACTAATGGGAGTTTGTAATGATGACCTTGAATTATCAAGAAAGTGTTTTTGTTGCATTTGGCTGGCCGCATTCAAGACGATAGGGTAGTGTAAAACATTAGAGGAGATCTCTATCCAAATAGCTCATATTACTTAAATGAGATTTACAAGAGGTAAATCTTTGCGAGCTGAGCACCTTGATTACATGGAATGCCTTCACCTTCCGAGCCTCTTGTGTAGCTAAGAATTTAATATACAAGAAAGGCACCTAAGTCTTATTTCCTGCCCTCGATGATTTCAAATGTTTGTTGATAGAATGAGTTTTCACCCTTCCTAGATGTGTTTGCACTTTAATAAAGGACTTTAAAAGACCAACATGCCTTATAATCCCCAGGGAGCCAAGTTTCAGTAATATAATTCGAAGCATGGAGAATAGAAGAGGAAAGTCTTAGGGGACAAAGGATTTTCTGGTGATGCAGAGAGTGTTGGCTTTTCTTTGTGTGAAGTTAGTCCTGTAAAAAGGATGGTCTTCTTAGCTGCTCATGTCCTTTGGAGTCATAAACTCCCACCTTTGAAGAACCCTCTGGACCTGAATCATGTCCGAAAGACAAAGAGCAGAGTGAGTCGGACGTGCTCATGGCTGAGCAGAAGGACAAGGGGTCCTCAGAGCAGCTGACCGTACTACTCAGTACTAATCAGAAACAAAATTATGGCTCATTTAAGTGACAAGTGGTCCTGAGCTCTGCGTCTGGACCACTGGGGTTCTGAGAATTCTGGCTGAATATCCGG
>NW_011888809.1:3299030-3307216 GCF_000151845.1 Pteropus vampyrus
AATAGTGCACCCTTTTACTCTCAAAAGTGTTCTACTTTGGACAATAATTTACAATGAGTAATCTTGTTGCACGCTGATGAGGCCAAGGCAAGTCTGAGCAGTAAGGCAACCAGCTGCTTCCCATTCCCTAATCCTTTAAGGCGGGCATCTCTGTCCCTAACTTTCTAAAGAAACACCTCCCCTAAAATGTACCAAAATATCTGTTCTCCCCACTTATCCAAATAATAGCTGAGAATCATATAAAAAGCAAAAATATTTGTACAGTAAGAATTAGTGGGTTCTGTAATAAAATTCTTGTCTTTGTCTATGGGAAAAAGTCTTATTCAAAGCCTCTTTTCTCTTCTTGTACTCACAGTCCCCCAAAGGCCTCAGTATCTTATTTCCTACAACACAGGTGATTAAAAGAATAGGTTAGAAAAGAGAAGAGAGTGAAAGTGGCTTATATGAGAGGAAGAAGACAGCTTAAAAAAAAATGCAAGGACTGCCATTGCAGGCAAACGGCCCAGCCCACTGTAATGGAGTCTGAGAGAAACAGTGCAGAGGGCACTAATGGGAGTTTGTAATGATGACCTTGAATTATCAAGAAAGTGTTTTTGTTGCATTTGGCTGGCCGCATTCAAGACGATAGGGTAGTGTAAAACATTAGAGGAGATCTCTATCCAAATAGCTCATATTACTTAAATGAGATTTACAAGAGGTAAATCTTTGCGAGCTGAGCACCTTGATTACATGGAATGCCTTCACCTTCCGAGCCTCTTGTGTAGCTAAGAATTTAATATACAAGAAAGGCACCTAAGTCTTATTTCCTGCCCTCGATGATTTCAAATGTTTGTTGATAGAATGAGTTTTCACCCTTCCTAGATGTGTTTGCACTTTAATAAAGGACTTTAAAAGACCAACATGCCTTATAATCCCCAGGGAGCCAAGTTTCAGTAATATAATTCGAAGCATGGAGAATAGAAGAGGAAAGTCTTAGGGGACAAAGGATTTTCTGGTGATGCAGAGAGTGTTGGCTTTTCTTTGTGTGAAGTTAGTCCTGTAAAAAGGATGGTCTTCTTAGCTGCTCATGTCCTTTGGAGTCATAAACTCCCACCTTTGAAGAACCCTCTGGACCTGAATCATGTCCGAAAGACAAAGAGCAGAGTGAGTCGGACGTGCTCATGGCTGAGCAGAAGGACAAGGGGTCCTCAGAGCAGCTGACCGTACTACTCAGTACTAATCAGAAACAAAATTATGGCTCATTTAAGTGACAAGTGGTCCTGAGCTCTGCGTCTGGACCACTGGGGTTCTGAGAATTCTGGCTGAATATCCGGTAGGCCTCTGCTCATTAATTCCATCCATGCCAGTGTTTAAATTGTAATGAAAACTCAATGCAAAAAAATTAAAAGACTTGGAGCTTTTAATAGCTATCCCCAGAACACACAGCCCTAAGGCGGATGATGGAGGGCACTGGAAGCGGGGAGCCGAAGGCATCATTGCTCTCCTCATTGGTGCCCCTGGGGGAAACAGGTTCTTCCTAGCCGAATAAAGGCTCTAGAAGTGAGGAGGCACATCACTTTCTAAAGGGCTGGTCCACACCTTTACCTAAACTCTCCGATGCAAAGAATGAGTAGCTCCGAGGGCTGGACAGTCACTTAAATGGGCTGGCCTGTGGTGCATTCTCGCTTGTCTTTCTCCAAAGCAATGCAGATCAGCATTTCCCTGACAGGCTTAGTGCCCCTCGCAGAATGTCCTTGACCTTCTCTGGGAAGTAGAACTTGGGGCTCTGATATCCACGCAGGAAAAACAGCCATTTCAGGTCCAAACAGCTCTCTGCTGACTCTAGTTGGCATTTCTATGTTTCTGGAGAGCTTGTTTCTCAATCTCTCCTGTTGGTGGAAAAAAGACAGCAAGGCCACAAGGAGCTGATTCAGACGTGCAGGGACCACATAAAGCTCACCATCTAGCCTTGGACGGAGGCGGAGAGAGTGGCCGCTTCCCGTACTTGATCTCAGAGGCATACGGATGTCTCCTTTATCCAAAGCAGCATCCATTTTTGGTGGTTAATAGCTATGATTCCATTAGTAGGAGCCAATCCCCCTGCAACCTGTGTGGGTTCACCTTATATGCCTCATCCACCACTCACCTTTCATGTGCTGGGGGGTGGGGGGGCCCAAAGGATGGCGAGGACCCTGGGCACCTCAGACCTGGGAAGGCACGCTCCCCCATGAGAGGAATGCAGAGACAGCAGGGACACGTTCTACTTCTTGGCCCCTGGTACTTATCTCACATGTGTTCTGTTCCTTAGCTCTATGTGTTAGGGGCAGAATTGTGTCGCTCCCCTCCCCTCATTCGTGTATCGAAATTCTAATCCTCAGAAAGTGACTGTGCTTTAAGATAGAGTCTTTAGAGGTGTAATTCAGTTAAAATGAGGTCATGTGGGTAGGCACTAATCCAATCTGACTGACGTCCTTACAAGAAGAGGAAATTTAGACATAAACATGGATAGAGAGAAAGCAATGTAAAGACACGGGGAGAAGCTGGCCACCTGTAAGTCAAGAAGAGAGACCTCAGAAGAAGCCAGCCAGCCAATGTCTTGATCTCAGATTTCTAGCCTCCAGAGCTGTGAGAAAACAAGCTTCCCTTGTTTACGCCACCCAGTCTGTGGTACTTGGTTAAGGCAGACCTGACCAACCAATATGCCTTGCATCCTATCAGCTCTGGCCCATCCACTCACCCACCCAGCCTTATTACCATCCTGGTCTCTCAGGAATATGGTTGCTGAGCTGGGTTTAGCTTATGCCACCTGACCACAAAGTACTACTTTAACATTAAATAAAAAATCTTATATGCTGTTCTACTCCAGAAAAGCCAAACTTAAACTATTATAGGTTTCATCTAGTGTGGAAATTTAAAAGGCAGTTGCTGTGAATAATAACAGGGAAGCTCAGGAAATTAAGGGAGAGAGGCTGACTCCAAAAGGGAGGCTCCCAAAACAGACTTGGATGTTTCCTAAAAAGACGTTGATCTCTATCCTGAGGCCAGAGAAAAGCCCTGTGTAAAGCCGGGATGCGTAAGGGGTGCAGAGTCCCTAGGATGGGCCAGGCTTGGTTAGATCCCTTTACCAGCTCCCAGGGGAAGCAGGGGCACCATCCTCCAGAGAGAACCCGGGCTGAGACTATCAGCCCTGGAGGAAGGAAGCTGTGGGTCGCTGTGCACACTCACGCACACGTGCTTATGCACACATACACACATGTTCACGTACACACATTACGGTAGGAGAATGGAGCCTGCCTGAAAACTGAAGTGAAGGGTTTTCCAGGGAGATACTCTCAGTTGCAGGTGGGTTTAAAACAAAGACCTGGAGATAGAAGTTATGGAAAGACAAACCATTAGCTTCATTTTACTCCTAGAAGCTGCGGTGGTGGACTGAGCTCGTGCAGCCAGCAATCAAAGGGGCCCTGTCACCTGTCATATCCACCTGTCCTTTTCAAGGTGTGAGCCAGGACAGCTCGCCCCTCTGTGTAACTCATTTCCACATAATCTACACTTTCCAATAAACTCTTACTCTATTAGATTGCTTCCTGGACGAGCTAAATATTAAAAATCGCCGGTCAGTCAGTTCTTTATTCTGTTATTCGCCAAACTGATTTTTTAAGCTCAGAACCAATAAAGCTTTGACGGTGAAGAACAGATATGGATTTCTCGTCCTCACACACTCATATATAATAATAATAAAACTTTATTAAACAAGAGACATGTTGTTTCAGGGAATTTTTCTTTCCCTTCTCCAGTGCCCTGAGGCAAAAATATACAATCTTATTAACTTCCTGGAAGAAATACGCCATTCCCTTGGTGCCAGTGCTGAGCATTCATCTTCTTGGACCTGAGAGATGAGACAGGCATTTGACGCGGAGGTGTGGGAGCCACGGTTCTCTCCAGGAAAACCTAGGGGACTGAGTCTGATCGGGAGACTCCTAAGGAGTCTCTGTGTAGAGTTCAAGAAGCCAAGGGGGATGGATACTCCGAAATGTCCCAGTCAGAGAGGCAAGGAGCAAGGATGTGATAACAGGATGGCACACAAGCCTCGCCAGATCTCAGGGGGACAAAAGAGACCGCTCAGTCCACTCTCTCATCAGTTCGACTGTCACAGTATCGCTGTGCTTGTGTTCAAGTCACCCTTATTTTACTTAATGTTGGCCCCAAAGCACATGAGTGGTGAGGATGGCGATTTGAATATGCTAAAGAGAAGCTATCAAGTGCTTTCTTTAAGTGAAGAGGTGTGTATGTCTAGGAAAAGTTATGGTACATATATAGGGTTTGGTGTGATCCACACCTTCAGGCATCTATCAGGAGTCTTGGAACATATCCCCTGTGGATAAGGGGACTACTGTGTTTGGAAATATATTCTTTAAGGAGGTAATTAAGGTTAAATGAAGCTGTCAGGAAGTGGTCCTTGTTGGATAGGTCTGTTATCGTTACAAGGAGAGGAAGAGACACCGGAGATCATCAATTTCTATCTCTCTCTAAACTCAAGAAGGGTCATATGTGGATGCAGTGAGAAGCAGTGAGAAGGCACTGTAAGCAACCAAGCAGAGAAGCCTCATAAGGACCAGCTCTGCTCGCACCTTGAACTTGGACTGTATATTTTGTTGTGGCAGCCTGAGCTGACTAATAGAGGAGCTGATTTCATCTTAAACACAGAAAGTGTAGAAGGAGAAAGGGCAGTGAGCAAGAACGAGGGCCTCAGGTTCTTACTGCCAGCTCCGTGGGTGTGTAGTCTCTGTGAATCTCAGCAGCGTGGAACAGCCAGGCACAGATCCTCTGTTTCTCCTTTTCTGAGGTCCTGAAAACAGGACACGTACTTCTTGTCATTAGCTGGGATCTTTCCAGTAAAATGGGAAAAAGGTTAAATGACCTCTTAGGGCTACTGTGGGTCATAAGACTACCTACGGAAACAATGCATGCAGAGGGTTATCATTGGAAATATTTTATTGGGGTTTTTAAACTGTAAGGTGAGAAATCTTTTAATTCCATATAAAAAGAGTAGCGATGGACTAATTATAAATGTGTATTTATATGCATCTTATGTTATGTATTCCAGATACTGTTCGGTAAAACTAAATCAAGTGACTGTCGAATACACATGGCGTTCAGCAGAAGCTGTCTAGATATTTATACGGTACAGGAGACATTTCTAATACACACAGCAGCTGCGAAGCATTGGGCAGATTCTCTCACCCTCCCTCCTGCCCTCCATTAGAGTTGCTAATTTGTAGGGATCCTCCAGATGTCCCTCTGGCTCCATTCAGGCCGTAACAGCCCTCCAGATCTGGACCCTGGGCCCAGCTTCCACCCTCAGCCTCTCTGTCTGCTGTATTTTTCTCTAGATCCCATTTAAGATCAAACACCAGATGTTATCCAGACAATTACCGTGCACTCAGCTCTGTGCTATGCTGAACTGTGAGACAGCTGCTCAAATGACCTCTGAGGTTACTTCCAACCCGACAGACAGGGGAGGCTGTCGGGATGTGCGTCCTCAGAGATGTCAGGTGTTGCTTCCTCCAGAAAGCCTCCCTGATTGTGCAGACAACAAAACTGTCTCCCGAGCCCCATTCATTTCTTCTCCTCCTTCACACAGAGATGGACTATATTTCCCTACCTTCCCTTCATGAAAATACAATTCATGTGACAATAGAATGTCAGTGGAAGTGATGTATGTCACTTCCAAACTTGGCCCCTAACTCCTTCAGTTTTTCCTTGTCTGTCAGTGGGAGAGGGAAGAACCAGTCTAAAATGCCGAGGTCTTAGGAGATGGTGGGATTTGCTGTATCCGAGAAGCCTGGATCCCTTAATGACTATGTGGAACACAGCCCTCCCCGCCCCCTGCCGCCCTGCCCTACATTATTAGACTGTGACAATAGTGAGAAATAAATCTAAAGGATGCTAAGCCACTGAGAGTTGGAGGTTGTTTGTTACAGCAATTAGCCGGTCTAGACTAATACACTGACTGATTCTCAAGTTGAAAATAATAGTCATTTGATCTCTAATTGAACGCGCCCTCAGATAGGGAGCTCATGAACACACGTAGACAATTTTCTTATTTGGTAGAACTATAAATGCAAACCATGGCCTGTCTGGCTCCAGAGAGCATGCTCCCGACCTGTTTCTTTTTTAATACTCTCTGGGCTCCCGTGGTAACCATCAGGTGCTATGGGAGACTAGAAGAGGGAGCCTAACTCTTAGTGTTCCTGAGCTGGAGATAATTTTCAAACCATGCGTATGGGCATTTTTGTTGTGTAGTGAGAATTACATCTCTCCTTATTTCACCAGCATGTTCCCATCTCATCCTCTGAAGTGTACCCTTCCCAAAACAACTAAAGCCGCTTTTGAGTTGGATCTAGGACTGTCTCCTGGGGTAACCCTTCTTCTGAAGATAGCAAACTCCGAGAGTAGGCTTTTGGAGATGGCCTCCGTGGCGCTTCCAAAACCTACTGGGCTGCCTAGAGCTCAGCTGAGACGTAGAAGTCTAATGTGGTGATGAAGGAGGTCTGCAGACCTCAGGCACACGATGGAAGAAAGGCCCACAGGGCCTGGGGCTGGGAGTCCAGGACTCCCGAGATGCTCTTCTGCTATGTAATTGGGACGTTCACAAATAGAAAAATACAGAGCATTCTCAACTCTCCCCTGGCTCACCTGCTGCCCCAGTCTGGGCCTCGGCAGCCCTCATCTTGGTATAAATCATGTTCCATCAGCCTCAGTGCAGCGCTTCGGGGATCATTGTGGAGAACTAGGATGTTAATGCATCAGGTTTTTTTCCAGGCAGTGAGCCGCCTCCTGGGATCTGGGAATCTCTCTTTTAAATCCAGGTAGCACTAATGAGCTAGTAAGAGCTTCTGGCCCCCTTGACTCATTCCCCATCCCCGGGGGGCTGCTCTGGGCATTTGAATCAGTCGTATCTGCACTGTACTGCAGCCATCCACAGGCCTGATTTAGCCGATGGCTTCCAATGTGACTGGTTCCACCTGGAGGCATTCAGACTGTAATTTCTTCTTCTTTTCCCCTAAATTACTGAGTACACCTAAAAGTACTTTGCACATGCAGGCCATGGGGTAATGTTTGTGGTTATTTTCATGGCAATTGCGCTGGTGTCCTACATAACAGGGTTTGGCCAGGAGCTGTCTAATTCCATCCCTAAGTGAAATTATGCCGGGAGGCCGACAAGATGGTCCTTAAAGGGAAAGAGAAAAAAGAAGACATATCCTGACAAGCAGTTAAATATCATTTAGCCTTTTATCCAGGCCTGTCTCTCAGTGCCCCTAACTTACAGTTACTTGAAAAAGGCTTCTATGATACAAATTATGTCTCAGAGCTGTTCTAAATGGTTGCCAGATGTTTACCAATTTACTATTCTGCACTATTTTTTTATGCCCGCTTTACAGTAAGAAACCTCGGACAACAGAGAGGTTAGGGAACTTGTCCAAAGTCACAGAGCTAGTAAATGGTGGCACCAAAAATTGAAGCTGCAAAGTCCGGCTCCAGGGATCACTCGCTTTATCACGGTGCCATTCTCTCTTCTGAGGTTATTTCTACCTCATAACCTGGCTCAAATTGTTCATCCTATCAAGAATGTCTGTTCTCTTTATACTTCTAAATTCCCGCTCATCTTTCAAGACTAACTTGCAACCCTAGTTCCCACAAGAAGCCTTCCTGATTGTTCAGCACTATGCAGTAATTGACTTGCTCTGAACTCCAGTAGCATGGTGGTTCAGACCATGGCATTGGAAGTTAAATGGTGTGAGCCTGGTTCAAAACCCAGCCCTGCTGTTTACTAGCTTTAGGACCCTGGGTAAGTTACTCACCTTCCGTGAACTAAGGTTTTTCTCTGTAAAATGATGATGAATACTGCACCTACCTCACAGGGCTATTGGGAGGATTAATTGAAATACCTTATCTAAAATTCTTAACAGCGCTCCGCTTATGCTGTGTGCTATATAAACATTTTATTATTGTTGTTGTTACTGCTATGATTGTTATTGGCATTATTTACGTCCTCCTCTCTTGTTGTTGTGTCACAGTTCCGCTTTCCTTGTCAGATCTTTATCTCTTACAAGATTGCAGGATTATCTCCTTCCCTTGAAGACAAAGATTGGTTGTGTATATGTTTTTAAAATTCCTTGGCACTTAGTATACTGCAGACAGCAAGC
>NW_011888809.1:3309011-3316867 GCF_000151845.1 Pteropus vampyrus
GCTTGCTGACAGATTAATCTTCTTAAGTCACTGCCTTGCTCAAGAAAATTCAAGGGCCCCCCATCGTCTACTAAAAGTTAAGCTTAGCCTGACTTTTAAGGCACTTTAGAATCTTTCCTGACTGGGAGTCCCCAATATGTACTTTATAATTCTCATCATTCCCAAATTTACGCCACACTTGTGGCTCCTTCATCGCCACAAAACATGTTCTCTTCCTACGATGCCCGACACCCTCTTCCTTGCCTCATATGTCGAGTTATTTAATTCATTTGATAAAGAGTGTCCCGTCCTCCCCCAGCTTCTATTTTCTTCAAGAACCTGGCTTGTTTTTAACCATATCACATCTATTACACACTGTCTTGTTTTTAGAAATATGAGTTCCTTTTGCCTCTTACCAGGCCGTTAGCTTACTTCTTTATGAAGTATAACATCAGCTCTGTCACCCGCACCCCAATTCCCTTCTCCTCACATCAGTACTTACTCACATAGGGCCAGGATTATAATAAACGCTCCATAAATATTTTAAAAACAAATGATATAAATTTTGCCTTGGGAACTAGATGGTTAGGGTACAATCCTATACTAACAAACAAACAAAAAAACAAACAAATAAATAAAACAAACATGTGTTTTCCTGTCAGTATTATTGTGGGTGACACATCTTAGGATATTAGTAACATAGACTTCATTTAGTGCTCACTTCCAGCTCCTAGGTGGCTCTTTGCTTACCTGTGGGGCTCTGAGTGGAAGGAAAGCCCACCCCTGAGTGTCGGGAAGGTAAATTGCCTTGCTCTCCCTCACCGTCTTTGCATTACTGTTTCCCCCACTTGGAATTCCCTTTCTTCCCTTGTCCCTTGATGTATTCTCCCCTGCCTTCAATATTAATCCCAAATATTATCACTCTAGTGAATCATTGCCAGATCTCTCCTCTCCATGGTCACTCCATGTTGTTTAAGACAAAGATATAAATGTAAAGGTTAACGCAAGTGCCGAGTACCTATATAACCTGATTGTTTTGGGAATATAAATCTCACCCCATCTGTGGACCTGTGGCCTGCCTTGAGCTGGTCTTACATTCTGCTTTCTCATGGTCACAGAGAGGCGCAGGCTCTGAGCGTCTCTCCCAGCTCTCCCTCCACGGACTGGACCGACATTCTGGCTTTCTCTGCTCCCACCTGTGAGAACTTTATTACCAAGGTGAAAATGTGAGCTTATTCTTTGGCCATTCAGGATAATGTATGGCCTTCAGACGTTCCAGCCACTGCTTCTTGTCATCCATACCTGACACGTGCGGCTATAGCCTTTGCTCCTCTGAATGAATTGTCTTTGTTGTTCTCCCTCAGCCCGCCCAGATGTCAGATACCAAAAGTTCTCTGGGCAGAATCAAAATTGCTAAGGATATATGTTGTTTATCAACTTGAGTGTTTGGGTTCTCTCCTCTAGGCAGGTGACTTCTAACTTCTGTCCCCCACCTTAATGGCAGAACATGATCCCAGAACACATGTATATAGCCTTTACCAGATAGCAAAGACAAATTAGAAACTCTTTTTAAATGAATAAATAAATGAGTGAATGAATGAATTCATGTGTGAATATAAGAAATACAAGGCCCCTGTGACAGACAAAGCTGTCTATATACAGTAATCCCAAACCAAGCCAACAGCAGTTCCTTGGAAGGACAATATATATGTAAATAGAGCCATCACATTTAGAATGTCAGGGCTCAGAGAGTTTCTCTGGAGCTTACAAAGGCCACTTCACATTCTCCAGGAAATTCCAAAACTTGACATCTTTCTTAACACGATGCTGGTGAAGAATAAAATCTTCAAAAATTATGCTATTTGAAAAATAAACTATTTACTGTTCAGAGGAAAAATCTGAAATTAACTACTACTCGGAAGCTATCAAAATGTACCCCTATGACACAACAACAGTTTAAAATGTAAATAGACGTTTAGGCACGCTGATAAGAGACCAGCCATCTCCACCCGTCTCATTCTGTGGAACTTTAGCCCTTGCAGAGATTGGACGGAGACCCAGGCACTAACCCGGTCGCTGCCTGGACTAGATCTTAGACCGAGTTTGCCGGATAACTCTACCTGCACTTCCGAGGATATAAAAGAAGTAGCAAATGCCTTAAGACACATGTTCATGAGGGCAATGTGCACTAAATGAAGTCGAGGTTAATAACCAAAGCGAGCATCTTAAACAAGTAATATGTGACCTCCAGGAATAAAGGTTGGAAAAAACCCAAAAGGTTGTCTGTGAACTGCACTGCGCTGAGTGCCCACTGTGTGTCCTCGTGGTGAGGATTAACTGCATCTAGGTCTTGAGATGTACATACAGGCCCATGTGAACACACTCATACTCTGGAGCTCTGTGCCTTAAAAACACATCTTATTTAACAAACCTTGTACATTTCTGTTTAAATTTGTAAGGTGGAGATGGCCAGGCAGGACTCCTTGGTGTACCAGGGTAGGCCAATTTGCCTACAATCCTTACAGGCCTATTAGGCCCTCCTTACCCGTGAGCATCTGTTGCCCCAGGCCCTGGTGGTGTGAACTGGGGTTGGTGCCAGTCCCTGTGGAGCCAGTGCTGTTCACATTTTCCCTGATTTGAGCTGGCAGACATTGCCTGGTCTGGGGGTAGGACTAGATGACCTCTAAGTTCCCTTCTAATCTTAAGACCCGGTGACAGTCTTAGAAGACACGATATTCTGCAATATCAAACTATCACCCCTAGCTATAATTCTAAGACTTTTTATAGGTTTCTCAAACTTTTTCCAGAAGACCAGTCCAAAATGCGTAGCATATAGATAGAAACGTGATCCATCAATTTTGTTCCTTTATTTAAATTGCACCACAGTATTAATTATGTGAAAGCCCATGATCAATATAAAATACTTCATACACAAAAAATCACAAACATTTCATAACTGCTCAGAAGCTCCAGGCAGGAGTAAGCCAAGCTTAATTTTTAGAGGAATATCAAAGTCAATGAAGCAAACCAAGGAAGCTGCCTATGGGTGTAAAAGTTTTGGCATAATTCAGTTTGATTCAGTTCAATTCAACAGATTATATGCTGAGTATCCACTGAATGCTGGGCACTGTGGTGGGTTTCTGTTCCATAGAAAGGGGGCTTGTTTGTTTTTAGGGATTGTTACCACACAGATGGTTTTCATAGAGATGGTGAGAGCTGGGTCTGAGCAAGAGCACAAATAAGCAGTTTTCCATTCAATGATCATCATTGTAACAATAACTAAAAAGCTACTATTTATTGAAGGCTTGTCATATGCCAGAGCTGATGCCATACCATGCATTATATATGAATATGGATTTGTTTGTATATATAATTTCTAAACATACAATAACTCAGCAAATGTTGTTATTCTTCCTATTTTATGTATGAGAAAACTAAGTCATAGGTTAAATCACTGACCAAGGACACCTAGCTATTAAGTGCTGAGCCAGAATTTGAAAACATAATTGTCTGCCTTGAAAGCCAGCAGGCTCTACATTACACCTACATTGGTCTACATCTCACCGCCTTCCGTAATGGCCATTAATACTTGGCAGGAGGGATGAAGGAGGGGCTCAAACTATCTTGTGCTCTTAGTGAAAGTGGCTCTCCCAGTGCTCAGCCTCTCCTCCTGGGCCCCCCTGCACTGCCTATACAGGGCACCTCTCCTTGTTACTATTCTAAATGGGCCAGATGGATGATCCAGGTAGGAAATGGATACCCAGCTTTTCAACCTGGCTTCGAGTGGTGTTAAATTCTCCAAGTAGGCAATTTAGGGGAAGTATTTCTCAACCACCTTTACAAAGTCTTTCTTTTCTTCCTGTTTAAGTCAGCTTGACTGCAAATGCAACCTCCCTGACCTGGAGTGTATCAGCAGCTCTGAATGAGGCCCATCTACCCTGGGGTCTGGTTCCTGGTCAAAGGGCAAAGTTTGCCTGGAAGTGAGACTTTGAAAAAGGTGCTTGGCTTGGTTCCCTGAAGTAAGTCACATGATCTCAGCCCTCTAGTTGGAGCCACCCAAGAGGAAGCTCATATGAAAACAGCAGGTTACTCCCCATCAGCAGAGATACATCTTTGCCCCCTATGATTGGCTCGGCTGGTCTGGCAAGCCACAGGCAAGCTGTGTTTTATTTCTAAACATCCTTCTTGTTTCAGCAGATAATGGACTCTAGTTAGGAGACAACACAGTAAACGCAGCATAAACATTGGGATGTGCAGCTGGAATGAGTCTGCATATAAATAAGAGTGCTGGGAGCCAGGAAGGTAATAAGTCAGGAATGCAATGGAGAAAGGTTATTAAAAGAGGAGCTTGTAAAAATCTGCAACAAGGCTGGAAGCTCGAAGTGTTTCTTGTTCACAGAAGTTAAAGGCAGCAGTCTGTCTCGGCTTTGCTCTGACCAGCTGGGTTAGTGGCACCTCACTTAAAATCCTGCTGCTACTCACTTTGTTTAATCATAAAGTTGGGATTTTATACACTTAGAAAAAGTGCTAGGGCTGTCGTAAGATGCGTGCATGAAAGCATAATGAAGAAAGTTGATATAGCTGCACAAATGAAAGGTTATATGATTCTTAATTTTGAAAAGTGGCTAAACTTACTTTTACACATCTGAGCCCTCTTGGTTGAATATCAAACAAAGTTATCTTTTTTAACAGAAACCTCTCAAGGACATATCAGGCGTAAGGGGATCCAGACATTTTCTGCTGTGTTACAGTCAAAACAGAAAGATCTTTTTTTTTTTTTATTAGCTTTTTATTAGTCTGGATATGGTAGGCTATGCCATAATAATAAATACATCCTGAAATCCTACTGGCTTAACAACAATGACAGAAAGGAGGCTAGTCATATCTTTTTGAAGCAACACCCCTGTTTCTCTTGCAAACAGCGGGTTCTGAGTTCTAGACTATTTCTATCTAGTAGCTACATTGTGGCTTCTTGCATGGCCACAGAAAGGGAAGAAAGGGCTGGATCCCACCGTGAAATGTTTTTAATAGTCAGGTCAGGATGTAATTTATCATTTCCACTCCTATTTCATTATCCAGAACCCATTTACGTGGCCTGGGACATATAGAGGAGCCTGTGAGTGTCTTGGTGAGCTCTGTGTCTGCCTTGCCTTTCTTAAAGTTTATTTCAAGTCTATATCTCGTTAATGAATGTACAGGGAGACTTTGCAGACATGGAAGAGACTGTACTACTTTGATGTTGCTCCAAAGATTGGTACGTCTGTGGCCAGGATTATGAGCTTGCATATTTTGGGGGCTAAACAAGATTCCCCAAAAGACTTACCAACCAGCTGCAGACTTGCTATGTGAGTCCATGGTGATTTGAATTCTGGAAACTGGTGTGTCTGCTCTCTGGTTGATTCAGGGTAACACTTAAGTAATTTAACCATATTTCCAGGCTAATTGCTGCCATGCCATCTTAGTAGCTATAATATAATTGGGATCGTATTACCTTTTAGCCTTCTAATGTTGAGGCTAATAGCTTTGGTCAGGCATTTTACTATTGATTAGAACACTTTATTAAAAGCCTTGAATCATTATGTGAAAAGAAAAACTTGTTAAATGCAATCATATATATCTTATAGCCTAAGATCTGGCATTTTCATAGTCTAAATTCATCATAAATTGCTGACACTAGTTACTACCTTCAACCTTCCTCAATTTTAAACTGAGTCAATGGTAACTTTTAGAGTTGCAGAAGATATCTCAATATTGAGATTATTGAGACTTAAACAAGGAGGCCATTAAACTGATATGGCTCTAATGCTATGACAGCCCGTGTAAGCTAACCAATATCTAAGCCTGTAAATGCCTCAAGTTACAAAACTGAAACCTAAGGACAACCAATTACAAATAGCTAGGCAGTAAGCTATAGCCAATTAATAGTTTCCTTTACTTTGCTTCTGCTTTTTCTCCGTAAATCTTTCCCTGTGCTTCTGTCCATGGAGGGCTCCTAATCACTTCTGGTTCGGCGCTCCCTGATTCAAATCTATTGCTCAGATAAATTCTTAAAAAATTTAATATGCCTCAGTTTATCTTTTAACAGATACCGATGGTATAGTTTATAACGTTGAGATCTACATTTGAACAAAATGGACATCTATAGAAAGCAGTTGTTATCTTAAAATAGCACTCTGCATTTAAGTTAATTTTAAATACCTTTTCCAGATGGAAAGCCAACTGTTTTCATCAGTGTTTAGAACTTCCCCGCAGTAAAATGCTGGTGTGTAAAGGTTACCCTTTCGTTTTATCTTCAACAATGCAGTCTGTTCTTACACCGAGTCCATCTTCTCTGTTTGTGAGCCTGAGGATTTGAATTCACCAATCCTAAACTCCATCTGTTTGTTGCCTGAAAACAGTTGAACTGATTTCAATAAATTTGGAAACTGTAAATAAATTGTTGCATGAGCCTGAACGATGGGTAGGATTTAAACATTGAAGTCAGTCATTATATTTATTTAAGACTTTTGGATGTGAATTTGCTCCTGTCTCATCATCTGCAAGGTCAGATAAGAATTTCCTACTTCCTCATACTGCACGTGGTGACATCATTTCCTTCCAAACTTTGCAGTAGAAAGTAAATCTGGACTAATTTAAACTAACTGGGTCCATCTTCTCTTATTTCCCTAGGCCCTTGAAAATATCATCCATACATTATTTTTGCATTTCTGTCAGTTTTCTTACAGAAGAAACAAACAGTAAACAAAGAGAAACATGATGACACAATATATAAAACATTTGTGTATTATTTTATTCTTTAAGAATTTGAATATTTTCTAATAACAGACATTATGGTACATCACGGGCATTGTTGAAACCCCAGGAATTCTGAGGCATGCATGCTGATATAAAATAAAAGAAATGTATGACAAAATCTTGCATAATGAGAGCTACCTTTTTTATTCCTAACTACTAGTATTGACTACAACTATAATATATTTCAAGCATTGCTAAGCATTTTCCATAACGTGTTCCATTAATATTTGCAAATATTGTGAGTTATAATTTCTGTCCTCACTTAATTGATAAGAAGAGCAAGACCAGAAAAGGTTGAGTACTTTGCCCAAACCGCAAGGCTGGTAAGCAGAGCTGGGATTCAAACACAGTTCTCTCCGTCCTCTCATTTTGATTTCTTTTGTTTGTCTTTTATGGAAGGGGTTGGGTGGTGCCAGTGAAAGAAGATGCATCTTTCTTCAAGTTCTTCGATGCTTCTGGGAAGTCTGTGGGGATTAAGTAAAAAAAAAGATGTTCAAGCTTTTGTTTAATAGAGGTCCTTTCATATTCTTATTTCAGATAATTCTTTTAAAGGGACAGCTAGGTGCTAATATGCACTTTTTAAACCCTTCGCTCTATTCTCCCAGCCCCCCAACCCCCCTCCCCTCTGTCACCAAATTGTCCACTATATTTGTGAGTCTGTTTTTGGTTAGTTTGTTGTTTTTGTTCCTTAGATTCTTCATATAAGTGAAGTCATATGGATTCATCTTTCTCTGTCTGACTTATTTTGCTCAGCATAATAACCTCTAGGTTCATCCATGTCATTGCAAATGGTTGGATTTCATTTTTTTAATGGCTGAGAAATATTCCATTGCATATATGAACCATAATTTCTTTGTCCAATCATCTGTTGATGGGATGAGGAGCAAGGCATAGGGAATGCAGTTAGCATTGATATGATGGCTAGGTGGAGGGCCGAGGAAGGTAGGGAGCAATTGAGGGGATCGTTTTATTAACTATATAGATGTCTAATCAGTGCACTGTATACTTGAAACTAAATAAATAAATTTAAAAAAAGGACATCTAGGGCATGCATAGTATAGAAACTTCCTTCTATAGGCACA
>NW_011888809.1:3318497-3320488 GCF_000151845.1 Pteropus vampyrus
CCTGAAAATCAATTATTCATATGCACATAGGTCTATTTTCAGTATCTGAATACTTTCCCATTGATCTATTTGTTTATCCTTATGTCTTTCTTTGACTTTATATTAGATCTTAAAACCAAGTTATGTAATTACTATATTTTTTTCTTTTCAAAACTGTTTTAGTTATTCTATATTTTTTTCATTTCTACATACATTTGGAATCAAGTCATTTTCTTAAAAAAAATCCTGCTGAAAATTTGGGGTTGAGTTGAATCTATAGATTATTTTGGGGAAAATTAACAATTTGAGTCTTTTGATCTGCAAATATATAATATCTATCCTTTTATTTTAGTCTTTATTAATTTTTCTCAGTAAAGTTTTATAGTTTTAAGTAAACAAAACTTATACATATTTTCTTAAATTTATTCCTAAGTATTTAATTTTTGATGCTATTCTAAGTAGTATTTTTAAAATTCAACTTTCAATTGTTTGTTTTAGTATATAATTGATTTTTGTATCTTGTGTCCTGAAACTCTATTCAAGTCATTATTAGTTCTAAATGTTTTGCTCTAGATTTATTAGAATTTTCTCTGTATGTGGTTTTGTCACCTATGAATAAAAATACTTGAATTTTTTTCTTTTCCTATGTGTATACCTTTTTCTCCTCTCTCTTTTTTCCAGCTTTATTGAACTAGCTCAGACCTCTAGTACAATGCAGAATAGCAGTGGTGAGATCAAATATCTTTTCATTGTTGTTGTTCCTCATGGGAAATAGTTTAGTTTTTACTATTAACATTTATGTTAATTGTAGTTTTTTTCATAGGTAGTTTTTACCAAGTTAAAAGAGGAGAATAGGCATTGAATTCTGTCAAATGATTTGCTACATATAATAATAGGGTCACATAGTTTTTCTCCCCTATATTCTTAATATGGTAAAATACATTGATTAATCTTGGAATGTTATACCAACCTTCCAAGGTTGTAATAAGCTCCACTCTGTCTTAATGTATTATTTTGTCATTTATTAGTATTTGATGTGATAATATTTTGTTAAGGAATTTTTCTTCTATACTCATGAAGGTCTTTAGTTTTCTTATAATATCTTTGTTTAGTTTTGGTATCAGGACAATATCATCTTTATGAAATGAATTGCAAAATTTTCTTACATCTTCTGTTTAGAAAGGGTCTTGGTGTAGAAATGGTATTATGTCTTAAGTGTTTAACACATCTTTACTAGTAGTTTTCTTTATTAGAAGC
Source organism: Pteropus vampyrus (assembly GCF_000151845.1). Lineage (NCBI taxonomy): Eukaryota > Metazoa > Chordata > Mammalia > Chiroptera > Pteropodidae > Pteropus > Pteropus vampyrus. The sequence goes on from NW_011888809.1 coordinate 3,319,734, forward strand.
TTTCTAATGAAAAATTCAATTGCTTTTATAGACCCACTGTTATTCAGATTTTCCATTTTTTTCTTCTTGTGCTGTTTTGGTAATTTGTGTTTTTCAAAAAAATTCTCATGTAAGCTATCAAATATATAGTCATATGGCTGTTTTTAGTATTCTCTTGTTATTTTATAAGTATCTGTAAAATACCCCAAATTCCTGTAGTTTAAGTGTATGTCTCACTCAAGTCACATTTGCTAGTGGTCATAGTAACCCTCGGGGTCCCAGGCAGGTACTGGGTCAGTGACCTCGGCTGCCAGACCTCGTGGTACCACATTCTCCACACATGTTTTCCATACCCGCTGCTAAACGAAGAGAGAGCCAGAATGTATTTGCAGGGTTTTTCCTTGCCTCGGTTTGGAAGTGAAACATGTCATTTCCACTCACAGCCTTTGGCCAGAAACAGTCACTTGGCTCTGTCGAGGTGCAAGAAATCTAGGAGATATGGTCTCCAGTGCGTCCAATAAGGCGAGTATTCGGACTGATGAGTATTAACGGTGTCGATCACGGTGTGCTTCTGTCACCCGAGAGGCTTTTTCCCACCACTGAGCAGGGCGCTTCAGATCATACGTGTCTGTAATCCCCCAGCTCTTTAAAGGGCTTTCATATCTGTTATCTTAACATGTCTCTGGATCAATCTGTGAGTTACGCAGGGCATTTGTTTTCACCATATTACTTTGGGTGAGGTATATGAGGCCAAATACAGATCAAGAGAGAGAGAG
>NW_011888809.1:3320538-3323008 GCF_000151845.1 Pteropus vampyrus
TGCAGGGTTTTTCCTTGCCTCGGTTTGGAAGTGAAACATGTCATTTCCACTCACAGCCTTTGGCCAGAAACAGTCACTTGGCTCTGTCGAGGTGCAAGAAATCTAGGAGATATGGTCTCCAGTGCGTCCAATAAGGCGAGTATTCGGACTGATGAGTATTAACGGTGTCGATCACGGTGTGCTTCTGTCACCCGAGAGGCTTTTTCCCACCACTGAGCAGGGCGCTTCAGATCATACATGTCTGTAATCCCCCAGCTCTTTAAAGGGCTTTCATATCTGTTATCTTAACATGTCTCTGGATCAATCTGTGAGTTACGCAGGGCATTTGTTTTCACCATATTACTTTGGGTGAGGTATATGAGGCCAAATACAGATCAAGAGAGAGAGAGGCCAAAAGGAGTTTTGCGGTTTTGGTATACCCACAGTTCCCTGGGGAGAACATGGCATGCGGTGCAGGGCCGGTCAGGGGACCATCAGGGCTGGTCATGAAGCAAAGGAAGGGAGGGGAATTGTGGGAAAGCACCTTTATTTTGGTTTCTGTAGGAAAGAAAGAGCAAAGCCGAGCAAGCAGATTTAGGATTGCCTAATTTAAGTAATTTTAGCAGGCTTTGGGAGATGAGGGCTGTCAACATTTTCTTTTCCCTGGCCCTGGGATGATTAGGCTGGGTTTATAGAGGCCTGGAGAATGATTGTGTGATAAGGGAGGTGGTTGGGGGTGTGGACTTCATTGGCTACTCAAGAAGTGGAACCGACTGACCTCTAGCCAGGTCCTCAGAACTGGGTCAAGATAGATTTTTTTTTTAAAAACTTATATTACACAAGTATTATTTATTGTCCCCATTTTATGTTCAGGGAACTGAGTCATTGGTGTTAGATTATTACTCAGGTCATCTAATTATTTCCTGGAGGGCCGTGAAGTTAGAACAGAAACATCTCATTCACTAATGGATATGCTTTTCGGTGTGCTGCCTACATCTAAGAGAGATTTAATCAATGCTTCCATGAATCACACTACCCCGTCGGAAGCCTGGGTTCCCTACTCTGTGGCTTCATGTAGGCGTGTGGCCCTTCCTCTTCTCATACAAGACCATGATGTGTCAGTGTCCCCGAGGGGCCACTGGACTCAGAGAAAGTGGCTTCTTATTTCAGTTCTCAATGGAGGCATAGTCTTTCCATCAAAAGGAAGCATGTTAGGAGGAAGAGAACGGATACTGAGGCCCAGGTGGCAGCCCGGCAGGGGATGGCAACAGTTGGAGCTGGGGAATGAAGCTTTTCCAAGGCTGGATTTTCCTAGATCAAGGGTTAGGCTAACACTTCGATGCCATCCTTTTAAAGGGTGTATGCACAGAACCATCACTTTCGATGGTGCTTTCGGAGTCTCAAGAAATAAATGATGCTCGCCCTCTACCACCAATCTCCCAAGCAATGCCGTCCAAGGCAAGTCTGCTGAGTGCTGAATCCAGCTATCTGAGCAACAGCAAGCAGTGCGGGACTTGGCACGTTGTGGTGTTGGTTGGGCCATGTGAATATTAAGACCTATTTGCAAACATTATAGAAAAGCTACATTGAATTAATTTCAGTTTCATGAGTTGAAACACTGAATTAAAAAACAATTTAAATGTCTCATTCTTTTAGGAAAAAAAATCAATGCTTTAAAATTAATTTCATTTTTAAATTTACTGTTAACTCAATAAAGCCTTGGCGGCTTTTTAAGCTAATTGTCTTTGAACTCATTTTAAATTCAAAAGTCTTTATAATTTTGATAATATTTTTAACACTATCCTCACTATAACAGTCTATATTGTTAACTTAGAAAAAATTCATGAGACCCCAGTGTAAGAATGCTACACATATTTTGAACCATTTCTATTATTTTTGTAGAAGAGTAGGAATTATATTACCCAGTTTTTGTTTAACAAAATCATATGTGTGTATATGCCGATATGTATATATGTATAGAATAAAAATGTAAAAATTGATGGAAAAAATCGGAAAGACTCTACACTAGAATGTTCTGTGTAGGGGAGGGACACCATGAGTATTTTACCATGTTTTTATGTTTCTATTTTAAGTTGATTATTTCCAGCAAGTTTTTAAAATTATAATTAATAAAATGAATAATTTAAAACATATTTTAAACTCTGACTCAATTGGTTTGTTTCAGTGTCGTCAGTTTCATTTTGCCCATGTGAGAACAAGACTTAAAGTTCTTCGTAAAAGTTTGTCCACATATTATGAACGTCTTCCATGCCATTAGTCTTCCACCACAATGATATTTTAAATAGTTTCATAATGTTCTACTTTATATAGTTCTTGTTGATTTTCAAATTTTAATTTCGGTGGAAACACATGTTCATTGGGAATAATACAGACGTTAGGCAAAGCTAAAAGCGTTTTCTTCTCAGTCACTTTCCACTCCTCTTTTCTAGATGAACATATTTTTAAACATTTACACACTTTTCTAGACCTT
>NW_011888809.1:3324138-3332429 GCF_000151845.1 Pteropus vampyrus
GGAAGGCAAGGAGGACTTCAGGGGACAGCAGCTGCTGTGACCGAGAAGGAGCTGTCCTGCTCACCCTTTTAGAAATAATCCTCATAGCCACACAGCACTGTTTAAACCATCCTCGAATCCATCCTCAGGCAAATGATGTATGATTTTCACATCAGCGACCTACCCCACCCATTCCCCAGCCAATAACAGCAAGGTTCTGATCATTCCCGTTGATAGTTTACATCAGCGAGGGTCTCCCCACGACATTCCCACTGTGTCCCTGTTCTGTTGCTTTTTTAACTGTCACTAGATTCCTACTGTTGGCTTCACTTCTGCTTTTTGGCAAAATCCTTTGAGATTTTTATGATTTTATGTCTTATCTTGTACAGTTGCCTCACCATTTAATTTCTCTGCCTCTTTTTTTTTTTTTTAAGTGATTCATCTTTATCAAGTCTTTCCAAGGCATTCCACTGGGTGCGCATAAAAACAACTCTCTTTGCATGTTCATCTTTCATTGGTTTATGTGACATGTAATTAAATTATGTAATTACAAGAGCACATACAACAGGCATAAATGGGTGGCGGTACAGTTGCAACTGACATGGCTGAGCATCCAACCCCGCTGGTGGAAGTGACAGTCTTAGTGTAATTTAATATCGTTTGCCAAAGACATGGAGAAGACTCATTAAGTACATAGTTGGTGAAGGGTGAGCAGTTCAGCGAGCTTGTGCTTCCATAAATTCTACCAAGATTAGTCATCAGAGCTCTCGCCACACCACACAGGACACTGCTCCAGCTTGTATCCTTGGGACATGAGTCTTGATTGGCCTATGTCGCTAGAATCTCCAGCAGACCCATTTGGGATATGGGAGGCTGGGAGGATGTGGGGATGGTTCAGACTCCTCTGAAATTATCTTCCTACTTTTCAGGATCCAGAGTTCAGGATCACTAAATTATGAGCTGAGTGTGGCCCCCATTATCTCTATTGTAGTAGGCAGAATAATTCCTCCCCACACCCCATAGATGTCCGTATCCTAATCCTTGGAACCTGTGACTATACTAGGTTACATGGTGAAGAAATTAAGGTTGCAGGTGGAATTAATGTTGTTAATCACCTTATCTTAAAATAGGAAGATTAGCCTGGTGGGCCCAGTGTAATCAGGAGAGTCTTTAAAAAGTGAAAGAGAGAGAGTCGGAGGCGATGTGAGTGTGGGGAGCTCAGAGTAATTTGATGTCAGAAGGACTCAAAGTGCCACTGCTGGCTCTGAGGGTGGAAGGGGTGGTAAGTCAGGGACTGCCCCCTCTAGAAACTGGAAAAGGCAAGAAAACGGGAATGCGGCCCCTCTTATGCCCGGATTTCAGCCTTGTGAGACGTGCCTCAAACTCCTGACCTCCAGACGTGTAAGATAATGTTTTTATTTTTTAAGCCACTAAGTTTGTCGTAATTTGTTATAGCAGCATTAGGCAACTAACACATTTACCTTCTTACTTCTGCGATGTCTTCCCTTTTCCTAATAAAGGAAATTACATTTAGAGGATTTATTTAATGCAAGCTCCAAATTTTACAACCACTTTCTATTCCTCACTGTATTGAAATGCAGATTTTAAAGCTGCTGCTTGTGATTAGAGGAATGTAAAATAAAGGACCGACAAAATGTTTAAAATGCTTTAAATATCCAAGGAGAGCTTTTAAACAGCAGTTGTGTCATGGATGGAGAAAAAGCAAGGAGCACAAAGTGCCCTGCAATGTACCATGTTTGATAAGCTAAGATCCTGGGTGAACAAGCATCAGACCCCTGTTGGAGACGGAAGGGCCCGCAAGGGAGACAGCGTCTGCTGCCCTGTCTCTGCCCCCCTTGTCTGGATCCCTTCCCAGAATGACCTTGCAAACACCAGTCACTGCCAAGTTTATCGTGGTCAGTGCTGTCTCTCAGCACACAACCTCTTACATTTAGACAACGAGACCCCAGGGAGTTGCCAGAAGGAGAAATGCTGACGGGAATACGCACCGTTAAGTCATCGGGGCTTTGTACAAACCAGCAGACAAAGCGGAAGAGGCAGCCACAGATTCCGTGACAGGTCGGAGGCCTGTTGCAATGGCTAGGTAGGGGACTGCGAGAGAGCAGAACTTATCCCGTCTCACAATCCCACACAGAGATAAGATCTGTGTGCCCACAGGTCACCTGTGGAGTGTGGCCGTTCAGGCCTGAAGGAGTGCCCAGGTGATCAGGATTATGAGTACAAAGGAAGGGCTTCCACCTCAGTTCAGGTGTCGGGCGGGGGGCAGAGGAGAATGAATGAGGTAAACAGAAGAGGAAGATGGCCGGGATTCTAGGTGGGCGCCAGCTGGTGAGCGAATACACTTGCTCAGGGGATCCTAGGTTGATGAGAAAAAATATAATAAGGAGGATTCTGTAATGAGGTCTGTCCCAACTCAGAAAGCCTGGTTCAGCATCCTGTGGCAGTTCTTTAATTCCAAACTAAAAAACAGACTTGCTCTCATTAATAGAGATTCTCAGAGTTGCGTGTGTATAGGGACAATATATATAAGCCTTTCTGAAATATTAAGACTTTAGAGGTTGCTCAGGATGGGTGTGTGGCTTGGGACAGGTGTCTCACCTGAGAGTGGGTTTCCCTGTGTTAAATCAAGTCAAGGGGCTGTTTCCTTATCCTCAGACTTAAGAATAAAATGAGATGCATGTGAGCTACTTTGTAAACTTTGCTGAAGTTACTTTTTCATTGCTATTAATGGATTGACTTACATTCATGCCAATTCATCGGAATTATCAAAGCTTCATAACAATTTTTCTGTCAGAGTATTTTATGGTGAAAGAATGAATGAATTCCTTTTGTCCTTTATTATCTCTTATCTGTTCTCCTCCTCTTGACCAAAGACCATGTTTTCACTTTTTTACTCCCCCCCCCATTCACTCACCTGTCCACATCACCCCATTGGTTATTGGAATTGCTTTGGATAAGGTCAGTAACGATTTTCTAATGGTTAGAGTCTATGATAATGTTAACAGTAATAGTAATGGTGTTAGCTAATGTTTATTGAGCCTTAATTACGCGAGGCATGGTTCTGAGCTATTTACACGCATTAACTAACTTTACACTATTCTGTGAAGTAGGTACTATTATTAATCAGATTTTAACATGAAGGAGACTGGCACAGAGAGGTGTCCTTTGCCTGGATCACAGAGTTAGAAAGTGGCAGAACCTAACACAAACGTAGGCAAGCATACTCCAACACCACACTTGTAACCATTACGCTACCTCTTCATTCAACTGCTTTCTGTTAGATGTGGATGTTGCCTTCCTTGGTTGGGGATGGGGCATGGAAAAAGCAGGGCGGTGGTGTCCTAAAGCAGTGGAGTTGACAATGAGGTCCAAGGATGCTCTGGTTCTTGACATTGAGAGATCTGTGGCATGAGCCAGGGTGAGTAGCCTTTCTGAAAGTCCTTGGTCTGGGGCTGTGACTGGGCAGGTGCGGAAGGACTGGCTGAGGAGGGCGTAACAGGGACCCGAGGAAATTCTAGCTAGACAGGGAGGAGGGTTGGTCCCTCCAGATGTGGGCACAGGAAAGGTCAAGAGAAGAGTCTTTAGGGAACCATGGTGACTTTAAAGCCTCTTCGTGGCACTTTGGGGGCTTCGGGATCTGTGGTTTCCTACTGCATGGCTGTCTCTCCATTTTCTTCAGGCTCTCCATTGATGGTAAATGCCTAACGTTCTTTCCTGGTCCACATATCTTCAGGATTTGCGTCAAAATGGCCAACTCATTATTCTAATAAAGCAGACACGCCCTCTGTGCCTTTGTAAGCTTCCTCTCAGTCTCTCTAAATGTACGGTGAAGCTGGACAGCAAAAGCAGAGTCCATTGCAGTCTGCCTATGTACATGTCTGTACCCTACAGAGATGTGAGAATAAAAGGAGGGAGGAGAAAGTGACATTTTGGAATGACATTTTGAGGGAAAGCCCTCAAAAATAAAATAAAGCTTTAATCAACTAGAATACAGATGTGGGAGCTTGCCTGTTCTGGGATAATTTTTTTTTTTCAGGTATACATAAAACAATTCCACCACTCATAAATTTGACAAGTCAAGACATAGTCCTTTAAAAAGCAATGTTGAGTAATTTTCCTATTATTTACCGAAACCATTTAGTAACCGTGTAAGGTAAGTGAGAGCCGACGGTATAAACATACCTAGCACTTCGAATCGATGAAGAGAATCACTAAGAGAGGATGCTGAGCACTTCTTGGAGCAACCTCACACACCACGTCCATGAGTGGACATGTGTGTGTGAGTGTGCATGTGGATGTGAGTGTGGGCTTCGGCGAGGACAGCTTTGTTTGTGTAAAGACATTTTATCAACAGAATAAAAACAATTTGACCATGGCCATCCTGACTCTCCTTGGTAGAGAAATCTTTGATTGGTCTTTATCTCCAGAATAAAGACATCTTGGATCTCTGGAAATCTTATAGCTACTTAAATAATGTACTCAAGTGGGCACCAAACAAAACAGTGCCTATTTTGGGAGCCCAAAATATTCCATGAATTTTCCACCTCCTTGGAAATTCATACCCCTGCTGGAAACATGGCTGAAATGCTCTGCTAGCCCTCCGATCTCTGTTTCCTGGCAGAGGCTCTAATTACTTACCATTATCCTTTCTCACTCTCTTCCCCTTAATAATAGACCATTACGCCCACCATGAGTTTTAGCTAGGAACATGGCCCACATCCACCCAGGTAGATACTGATGACTCAGCCTCCCTACTGTCTAGCTGTGACATGTAATTAAGTTTTGGCTAAGAAAATGGTAATGGAAGTGATCTATGCAAATTTCCGGATTGAGTTTTTATAATGAAGCTATGCGTCTTTCACTCTTTCTTGCCCTCTCTCCTCTGACTATGAAATGGAAATTTAAACTTCTCCCATGGACCCAGAGGTAGGAGCTTCTAAGTGAGGATGGCAGAGCTGCTCAACCTTGTGGGACCGTTCGATGAGAGAGAAATCAACTTAGGTTTTATTTAAGCCTCCGGATTTTGGGTCTCTGTTATACCAACATTACCTGTAACCTAACTAGGACTTGACCTAAAAGATTGATATGTGGGGTGCATTTGTGCTCTGAAATATTCTGGTTTACATCTCCTCAAACAGCCCAGACCTACCAAAAAGCCCAGACAGAGCTTTGTGAGAGCAGAGCTCCAGACATCATGGTTTGTTTAAATGATTATTGCTTGGGAGCGTTAGGAAGTAGAATTCGTTGTAGTAGCAGAGAGAATCCCACCTCGAAATTCACAATGAAATGTTTTCTTGTTGTTGCTGATTGTGCAACTTTTTGTTTTAATATAATTTCAAACTTACACAAAATTTATAGAAAAGTTGCAAGAACAGTATGAGAACTTCTGCAAACCCCTTTTCCATATTTAGCAACTGTTTATATTTTGTCCATTTACTTCATCATTCTCCTCTGTCGTGTATGTCTATCAATATAGATTTTTTTCTCAATTGAGCAAAAGGAGACTGTCTTTTATGATTTCATGCTTTTTGAAAAATATAGCCCAATTATTTGTAGAATGTTCTTCAATTATGATTAGATTCATGCTATGCATTTTGGGTAGGAATATCACAGAAGTGGTGTTGTGCCTTCTCGGTGCCCCATATCAGGAGGCCCATTTGTCACTTTGATCGCTAGCTAGGTTAAGGTGGTATTTACCATATTTTTCCATTGTAAAATTATTCTTTTTTTTCTATTTAATTAGTAACTAATTAATGGGCAGATACTTTGAGACCATGTAAAGATCCTATTACTCACACTTTCACCTTCGGTTTTAACATCCATTGATGATTTTACACACTAGGATTTTTAACTTGGGTTTATTTGGAGAAAGTGTGCAGGACTGGCTTGGGGAAAGGTGCTTAACTGTCTGATTTGGAAGGAAGAGGCATAGAATCTTGTTTCAGCCCATGAACCCCAGACCTTGATTCCCTCTTTTGTGAATCAATGAGGGTGGAGAGGTGGTGTTTTGGGGTGAGATGGCTTCTGTCAATCTCTCTGAATCTGGGGATCTGTTGTTAGTAGACAGGGGCACTCCTGGTCTCCTGGGAAGATCAGTTCTGTGGGGCGTGAAGCTGTCACATGTTTTGTAGGATCATTAGCATCCCTGGCTGTTGTTCACTACTGTCTCACAAGTTTTCCCCTGAGAGGTTTTATAACATGGTTTTTCATTCTTGACACTTCTCCTATTGAGAAGTGAAGCCTGTGTTACCTCCTCTTGAATATGGCTGTGCTTGCACCTGCTTTGGACAATACGGTACAGCAAAAGTGACACTACACGATCTCTGAGGTTTGGTCCTAAAAGGCCATGTAGCTTCCCCCTTGTTTGCAGAAAGTCTTCATCTTGGAGGCCTGAGACATCATGTAAGAAGTTCGCTACCCCAAGTCTGCCATGCTGGGAGGAAGCCCAATTCATATAGAGAGACAAAATAGATATAGATAGCTTATAGATAAAGGTGATGTAGATATAGCTGCTTTGGTCAACAGTCCCAACTAAGCTTAGCCTTTGACTCTTCAGGTACCAAATAATGTGAGTGAAGAAGTGTCAATGTGGTTTTGGTCTCCGGTTATCTGAGAACTTCTCAGCTATTCGAGAAGATGTTGAGGATCAGAGACAACTGTACCCTGTCTGAATTCCTGACCCACAAAATCTGTGAGCTTAATGACATGGTTGTTGTTTTATGTCGTTTTAATTTGGAGGGGTTTGCTATACAGCAACAAAGAACTGGAGCATCCACCTCGTTTCAGCGCTCCTCCAACACGAGGGGCCCCTACCACCCTCCGGTGGGAGCCGCTGTGCATTCTAGCTGAATGCTTTCTCTATTACTTGTCAACAGAATATATTTTAAATTAAAATATTACGATGTGGTGAGTGTAGTCTGTCCCTCCTGAATCCTCTGGAAGAATAAAGTCATGACTTTTATCATTATTATTATTATTTTGTAATGTCAGCAGCTGTGAAACTTTAGGCTTGTTTACTCTCTGAGATTTTCAAAGAACCGCGGCATGTTTACGGGACACCGATAACTTCCAAACAATAAGTATTTATAATAAGAAATGGCAGTTATACTCTGCTTTGGAATAGCCGTGGTCTGGAAAAGCAGTGATGAAGTAAGTTCTTCAGGAAACTGTCTTTCTCTAGAGACAAGACTTAGACCTTTGGAGACGCGTTCCAGAGTTTTCTGTCTTGTTGTCTGGACACTGGCGATGGGGTAAGTGTGGAGAGTGAGAGCTTGAGAGTGATCCCTGTCTTGACTTGACACGTATAGTGTGATCACCTTCACTTGACATCTGATGGCTGCGAAACTTGAGAGGGAAACAGAACCCTAAACATTCCTCATTCATTCATTCATTCATTCATCAAGCCAGGAATTGTATTAGGTTTTGGTGATAGAGACTGAAGAAGGCAGACACAGTTTCTGACCACATGGAGCTTACATTCAACCTATCAGGACAATGAATTTACAAGTCTGATGAATATAATAGTACTCTCTTTCCCATAAAATCTGCAGCAAAGAACCCATTTATTCTTCCTATCTGTCAATCATGTATCTAGTATTTTTGACTGCTAATCTGTCATGTCTATCCTCTTACATGGGACTGATATGGTATGAGCAAGTAGGATTTACCACCCAAGTACGACAGCACCCAGACTAGTCTGTATGGCTAGTGCTTAGAAAGGTGAGTCCACAGATTACTTCTCTGGATGTTGTGGCAAGGTCAAATTGCTCTACGAGTATTGACATCTTTACTTAAAATTTATGTATTTATCTCATTGCAGATCACTGACAAACCATTCACACACTGGCCATTGCCCGCAGACCACGCTTTGAGTAGCACAACTGTAGAGAGGTAGTATAGGAGAGAATCATGTTGTCAGTTGCCCTTTTTACATATCTCTTAAAAATTAGAAAATTGGAGATTTCTCACAATGCACAGACTATCTTATGTTCCAACTTCTTATTCTTTAATTCCAGGCTCATCACATGAGACTCGATGAACAGAGGCGGGAAGTTACCACCTCACCTCTTAGAATCTATCAATTGCTATAAGAACATGCAGATTCTTTTCACATTGTTCCCAAGGTCACTTAGTTCGGGGCCTAGTGGGGATGCAGACAGGGTGAACTTGTGTTATTCCAACTTCCTACGTATTTAGTGTTGGTATCGCGATTCTCTAAGGTACAGCATTCTCAGGAGAGTATGAGGGAGAAAGTGACTCTTACGATAGCTTTAAATCGCTCACTCCACTTA
>NW_011888809.1:3333934-3335632 GCF_000151845.1 Pteropus vampyrus
TGAGCTAATAGTCACCATCTACCCTGGGTCTCAGAGTCGAAGCTCTTGTAGGAGTCTCTGTCTATAGTTTGCATCTTTTGGGAGCCACCGTGTGTTCTTAGGGCACACAAGTTTATACAGAAAATTTCATAGCTCTTCGCAGCCTCCCAAGAGCTCTACTTCCAAAGAGGAAGTAAAACACACGGCTGAGGTCTGTCAGTATGACGTGCATAGAACGAACATGACTGGGGGCCATGCACCTTGATTCCAGGTATTGCCACGGGGGACTTGGTGACCTACTGGTAGGATAAGAGTAAAGCATGTCAGGCACATCTGGAGAGGAGGTCACAAATGAACTAAACCAAAGGGTAAAAGGGATAATAACTCTGCCCTGATCCCTGTCCTGGCACCAGTGATCAGGAAGGTCACACACACAGTCCAAACCCAGAACCCTGAAATTGTTGCAACTCAAGCTCAACCTGGATCAGTACCATTTTTCTTATCTCTAAGATGGTCTGGCTTCAATGACCTTTAGGGCTCACAATGTAACTCATTCGTTTTTGTGGTCACCGAGGAAGGTGAACTGTGGATGCGCAGGCAGTGGGGTGGGGTTTTGAATGGGGTTAGGCGTCCTGTAGGACTCTGAGAGCAGAACTAGAAACCAGCTCTGCTACTGTCGTGGGTGCTGCTCTGTACAAATCATAAAGTCGGCCCAGTGTCCGCCTTCAGGAAGAGCTCTCTCAGGGCTCCGAGCTCTGACAGTTGTTTAAGCAACATATTCGTTCATTTAAGTATTCGTTGAGACATTGATTTTTGTGTTATTTGATTCAGTAATTCAACAGATATTTATATATATAAATAGTCTGCCAAACCCTCTTGCTAGGATATCTATGAGGCCTACAGCTTAAGTTCTTTTAGAAGATTTATCTACCCTGTTTGTCCATTCTTTAAAACTTCTTAGATGCTTTGTGGGTCACAGCTGTATACCTGTGGAAGCACTAAGCAGAAGGAGCAGAGTCGCCATGTCTTTGAGTTAGCTTTGCTCTCACTAATCACCCACCCTCACGATCATCTACATAGCATTGTCAACCCTGCTACCGTCCCTCTTATTTCCCTGTTATCCATTTGTCCAGCGTCAGCTGGTGTGCCCTTCCTTCAAGGAAACGGCCTGATTTTAGATGGCTCCTCTGAGCATCTCCGTCCCTTAGTATCTGTGTACATTTCCTGGCAGCCTTAAGGGCTTCACAGGTCGTAGAGGGCATCTTATCTCTCAGAGTCTAGACTCTGGCCTCCTTGGAGAGCAAGCGTTAAGCACCGTCTCTCCCACCTATTCTGGAACCGTGGACGCATTGTGCCATGGGCATTGATGACTTCGTGATAACTTTAGTGGCCAGGTAGGTAGGTGGATCACACACCGAGGTTACCTAGGTGGAGCTTTCTGTACAGGTAAAAACTTAACCCCTGCAGCAGTGAGGCCCATCTTCAGCGGATTGCACTCTATATGTTTAGCCCTTAGTGGGGCCCTGAGGGCTCCTGCCCCATCTCTGCGAATTTTCCTGTTGAAACTTTGTATCATTTTGCCTGTAGTCACTGCTATGGTGTCACAGCTGCAGCTTGAGGAGAGCAATTTTCCTAAATGAAACCATCCTGGTGATTAGTTCTAGCTGGGATGGGCTGCAGTGTACACACACACACACACACACACACACACACACACAC
>NW_011888809.1:3335747-3340312 GCF_000151845.1 Pteropus vampyrus
ACACACACACACACGCACACCCTGGAGGGTCCAGTTTCCTTGGTGCTTTAGGGCCCCAGGAGCTCCCTCTGCAAGCCCACTCTCCTTTCTCGAGTTAACAGCAGTGTCCCAGATACATGCATAACAGGTTTTCAATTTATTTCTTTTCAACAGCCCTTGGCAAACATTTCTTCTCCACTTTCTCTTTTTATTGCTTGCTTTTACTTTATCTGCTAAATACCCTGCTTGGGGGTCTCCAGCTACCCGTACAGCACCTGCCCTTGTTAATATCACCATGTCATTGCAGCTGCAGCCCATGAGGTCTTAACGAGAAACAGGTGAAGATTATCAGGTCACTTTCAGGAAAGAGGATGGGAAGAAAACTTAATACCAACCAAGGCTTTCATTATATAGGTTATCTCATTTAAACCATCCTTGTGCAGTAGATATTATTTCCCTGACTGTGTGAAGAGAAAACCTATCCCCAGGAAAGCTCCAAATATCATTCTTTTGAAATTTCTATAAGAGTCTATCTCCCTTCTGCTCAAGTTCTTTCAATGGAGTCCTAGGAGCTATTACAGAATAAAAATCACATTCCTTAGCCGGATATTCAAAATCCCTCACGACTTGGCCCTAATCTACTTTTTCTGTCCCATTGCTCACTAAATCGTATTTAGTTTAATCAAATTAAGTTTACCCTTCTGCATAAGTACCCAACCCTTTACCACCTCTATGACTTTGTTCCTATGATTCTTCCCCTTCTAACCCTCTTCTCAAACCATTTTCCCCAACATATACAGATTATGCTTAACTTTTAAGAAGCAGTTCAAAAATCACAATCTCCGCACTAACCCACTGACCTTAGTTGGAAGTAAAAGCTTCTCACTCTCCTCACCATGGCACCTAACCTGGGTCCCTCCTGAGTCCTCATCATCGCCCTGTCTGAAGCTATGATGTCCTCGAAGGTAAGCATCGTGCCTGATTTCATCATCCTACAATATAGCCAGGGAAGTGCCTTTTTCAAAGTTGATTATTTAGAAATATAGTTGTCGAGTTAATGATTTGGGGAAAGACACTACATCTTCTTCTATCTACTATCTCCATCTGTAGTTAATAACTTGTACTAATTAAGATACTTACGACTAAAATTTATGAAATACAGAAATTGGTACTAAAGGATTAGCTTTCTTAAACTTGTACTTAATGTGACAGGTTTGTTTTTTTTTTTTTATACTTCCCAAATGGTTTCTCTTCAGTAACTATCTTTGTATTTGGTCAAATAGATGTGGGTCTCCTTTAACAGAAGATTTAAGTTTCAATATAGTTAATTTTTTTTTCAGAATAGGGCATATGTCCTTTATCCAGACAGCTGGTGGGGGGCGGGTCGTGGGATTGAGCCCTTAACCTGCAGGATCTGACATTATCACAGGGAAATAGTGTCAGGATTGAATTGATACACTTATCTAAAAGAACTTTTAAATAATGACGACCAAAAAAAAAAAAAAAGGGAATGTTAATTAATTCTTGTGAAAAGAATTATGGTTGTAATTCTTTTCAGCTGCAATAATGTTATGAGAGACTCAGGCCCTCTGTACAATTCCATTCTTGGCCTTTACGTTTTCTCCCTGTGGTTGCAAAATGACTGCCACAGTTCCAGCCATCACATGAAAGCTTGATAATGCCAGCTGACAAAGAGGGAAACTTACTCTCTACACATCTTTATTAGAAAAGAATTCTTTATACCTGACTATCTTTAGTTAAATATCTCAGTAGACTCTTGTATGGCCGGGAGGCATGATCTTTCTGTACATAGCAAAACAGAGAGAGTTATATTGCTCTGTTTATGGTGTTGGACAAAATTTGAGGTGAGGGCAAGCAAAGAAGTAGGAGAGGGAGAGGTAAAGAGATTAAAACAAAAAGGACGATGATTTGAGCAACTAATAGGGGCTGGCATTTAATCCGCAGTCTGGGTGACTAATGGAACTTTTTGAGAATTTAAAGTTTTCATTTTAAACCTTGAATACTTTGTATTGCTCTAGTGTATATTCCCTCCCTTTTCCTATTCCTCTCTGAAGACTGAAGCACATCCAAGTTCCACAGGTTTGTTCTGGAGACGAAGTCAAGAGAAGAGATTGTATTCCCTGATCTCAGTTGGTATAAAGCTCTAATTTAATGTTGGGTAGATTTAGAGTTTACTCATTATAGGAGTTTAAAGGTGAAGCCCTGAGAATCATCAACAATCTTAAGGAAGATGTTGGAATTTCCATAGGATATGGGACACAGCCTTGGGATGATTTTATTCCATTTTCAAAAGACAGGAAGGCCTTAGATGACATACAAAATGTTCCATTAAGTATTCCCAAATGTCAATCTTTGCTGGTATTTCTGATAATCCCCTGCGAATAAATTCTCAAAAGAGCAAATTACTGGTCAGAGGTTGCGGACACACATGAAGCCCTTGAAATGCATCACCCAGTGCTGCGAATGGCTCACTTGCCAGCGCTGGAGGGTATTGTGATGTTTCAAACACCTTGTGTCTGAGGTTTTAAGTGCCTGCGATCTGACCCTGAGAAAATGCCCATGTTTTCTTCTGGAAATCCCTGACCATGTCCAGACTCAGCTACTATGTTTGGGTGTTTTTGATTGTGTCCAGAAGTAGCAGAAAAATGTGTGGGGAGGAGGAAGGAAGGATGTGAGACAAATGAGGTTTCCAAGATGTTTTGTGTCTAAGAAAGGTAGAAATAGCAAGTGGAATAGTCTTAAAAGAAATGAGCCCCTTTCCCTGAGAAATTGAATTTCCAAGAAGGATCTTGAAGGCTAAGATATCTCAGCCCCAAACTCGAGGCTGAGTGCTGTCTCTGGAGGATATTCTAGTTTCCTCTTTATCCTCCAGCCCCACCATCTCCACTGCCTGTTGAGTGTGTGTGAGCGCGTGCACACACACATACACACACACACACACCACCACCACCACCACCACCACTACCACTACTATCACCATAGTCTTGTGCCGATTTCTGAGGTTGCAAAGCTGTTGCTTTGCCTGAAAATACAGATTGCATGGTAAAATTTTATCAAAACTCATTTCTTCTGTGTAGTTTTGAAGGGGGGACCCCGAGTGGCAAGGGGTCGGGCACTTGTTTTGCGCTGACTGGCACCCTCTCCTTTTTTAGAAGGAATCCACCTTTTGCCTTTGGCCTCCTGGATCAGAGGAGGCAGACCCACTGACAGGAAACGGACTCCAGCATGCCGTGGAGGCCTGGGCTGACTGAGGGATCAAGGCGGAAACTCTAAAATATCCTCCAGGGGAAATTCGCCAAGCTCTAACGTCCTATTGCCTAAATTCATTTTATTCGAACCTGTATGCTCGTGAGATTTCGGGATTATTAAACAGAGAATACGTCACGGTCATTGTCGTGCTCATCACCACCATCATCATTCCTCAGCATCGCCATCGTCGTCATCTCACCTGGGGGCTGGAACAGTCAGAGCCCAGAGTTGGTTTGCGCACATTCCTCAGTTCTAGTCTTCATTCCGCCAGCTCGAAGTTGCACGAGGGCAGGACTCTCTCCTGTCCATTCGCGTTCGTAATCCTGCCGAATTAACAAGGCACAAGTAGACAATCGGCACATAGTTACCCGATGAGCGAATGCGTGCACGAGTGAACACTCTGATATCGTCATTATTCATGCTAAATGTCTCTCTCTTTTGTTTCATGTAATTTTAATTTTAATTATTTTCCCTTTCAACTCTAATTCCCTTTCTTGCATAGGCATTCTCTCCAGTGTATTTAACATATGTCTTCCCAATTCAACTTCCATATTTGTTTAGATATCCGCGTATCTTTAAAAAAAGCTATTGTGTATTTTAATTCATATACATAACAATTGGTTAAAAATTTCTCTCTCTCACTCACTCATTCTGTACTCTCATGTTATTCTATGCAAAATTATTTCACAATTTCTGACTGTTGCAGAGTATTTTATAGTGGGCTTATACCATGTTACATGTATTTATTCTTTAGTCATGGGCGTCTAGATTGCCTCCAACTTCTCGCCGTCACAAATAATGTGGATGTGGACATCCTCATAAGTGTCTCCTTGTGAGAGGGCTTCTCTGGGATATCCACTCGGGGTTGGGATGATTGTGGGGCCATGGTCTATGTGTATATGCTTCATTTTACTAAGTTTTATCAGATTCTTTTGAGAAAGGCACCAGCAGTGCATGAATATTTCTATTTCCAACATTTAGCTTTGCCTGCTTTCTAATTTTTGCTTCCCATATGATTGCAAAGTGGTACTCACTGATGACTACTGAGTGTGAGCATCTATCATCAGCCTTTGGATCCCCTCTGAGTTGTCTATTCTTATCCTCTGTCTATATTATATAGGGCTCCTTATCTTTTTCTAGATGATTTACAGATTCTTCATATATCTAGATAATAATTCCTAATTAATATCTTCTTCCAGGCTGCACTTATTATTGCCTTTGTACAGAGTGACATTTGAGGTACAGGAATCTTTCTCTGTTTAATTTTTCCCTCATGATTTAATGTATTTTGAGTTTTGTTAAATAAAGCTTTTCCC
>NW_011888809.1:3341587-3348274 GCF_000151845.1 Pteropus vampyrus
GGTCTCCCGGTCGGGCCCTGCAGCCATCCTGTCTCTGTTTTTCAGGCTGATGGAAGCTGTACTTAACTATCAGCTTTCAGTAGGAAGGAGCAACCACTGCCCATATTACCCCCTCTTAAGAGAAGATGCGGGGAAAAAAGAGTCTAAGAATGGAATCCCAGAGACCTGGATTCCAGCTCTGGTCACGCGGCCACCTGCATGCATGACTTTGGGCCCGTTTCTTATCTTTCCTGGGCCGCAGGTTTCCAATCTGTGAGTGAGGGTGCTGACCTGACACATCTCCCTTATCACTCGGCCCTCGAGTGTTTGGGGTTTGTGATTGTGGGTGAGGAGTTCAGGTTGTCTCCTGTCCCTGGCTTCCATCTAGAATAACTGAATTTACTTTCCTAATAGATCAGAAGTCTCAGCCTCAAAGGTTTGGAAGGGCCTTTAGAGACAACCTAGGCAGCTGCCAATGTTGGGACTCCTTTTGCAATTACACGAGTCGAGCTGTGTGTTAGCAGTAGACATCTTTTCCAGTAGTATATTCCTAGGTTTTCCGTGGAAGGTGAAGATGAAGGGTTTTTGTCCCAAGTGTTTACTCTCTTCAGAGTACACCTGCCCCAGCTTCTGCCTTTCTCCTTTCCTGTTTTCATTCTTTGTAGCCACCCTAGGATTTCCAGAGGCATCCTTTGCAAATGTGCAGCATGGCACAGGGCCAAGCCTGCAGAAGGTACTCACAGAATATTGGTCTGTGATGTGCTCATTGATCCCATTTTTGCAGCCATAATTCAGCCAGTTTGCAGCCAGTTTTCATATTTGAAATTTAGGCATTTGTGAACCTTTTAAAGTCCCCTCATTGTAGAATGGGTTTGGGTGGGGTAGGAGGAGATTGGTTGAGACCTATTTGCTGGATCTAAGGGTGAGAAGAACGAAAGAACTGAGCAGAAAGCCTGCCCCAGGCAGAGAGGCTCTGATGTTGGTGGATCAGCAAGGAATAACTAGAGACCTCAGCATCCCATATTTTTGGGTTGTTGCTGAGCCCCCTGCAGTGGCCTGATGTCTATTCCCTATGTGGAGGCAGCCGAGAGGTAAAGGAGATCTTTAAAACGGCACAGCAGATGGCCACTCCATGCGAGTACCCATTTTGACAAAATAAACTGTGTATTTGTCCTAAGAACTCAGACAGCAGAGATGGCAGCCTCCCCGGTCTCATGCTTGAAGACTTTTTCTCCCAGTAATGAGAGTGCCGAGTGAGCAGGCCTTTCCCCGACAGTGCTGGCAGAGGGACAACTTGTGCCCAGGATGGATTTTTCTTCATTGATTCTAATCTTCTTCCTGACTGTCTGTCTTGGCTGTTTTGACATATTGAACACTGAATAGTCCCTGAGTAATTCTTGAACATTTGGGGATCGTTTTTATTTTTATAAGACAGTAGAAACCAATGAAGTGATTTATACATGTACTAGAAGAAAATGAAAGAAAAAAAAATAACAAAGTGCTTTCATTTTGGGAATAAACACAGACGCAATGACGATTAAAAACCACACCAAACAAAAGGTTCCCACCCAATCTTCAATAATTTCATAATTTTGTAAGGATGCACAGAATCATATAGAGATGAACAGTAACGAATAAAAAAGGCTTTCACAGCTGTGACTTTAGCCATGATTGATGAGAAAATGCTACTGGAGGGAGAAAAGGAAAATGAATATTTATTAATGGAATCAAGTGTCGGGGGCTTAAAATCTGAGGAGATCCATCATTTCACATTCAAGGTTGGATACATCCAAAACAGAAGGTTCAATATGACGGGCCCATAGCTGAGCCATAGGCCAGAAAAATTCACAGGCACTGCCGTCGCTCTGACCATGGGGGACGTTCTGGAGATGTCATTCCCTTTTCATCCCCCATTGCCATCACCTGAACAGGGAGACATTACATGAGTTATCACTTCAAGAATACGAGGACAACAGTGGCCTTCAAAATTTAGAACACTCAGAGCTATGGTGCCTGGTCATCCACCCAGAAGTTCATGTGTCACGTCTGCATACTTTCTCTGAATATGGTAGTTGTGGGGTCCGTGCTGACAGCTTAGGAATCATTAGTAAGATTTTTCGTTCCGTGATTTCATCAGTTCTCTCTTGAACCCTAGAAGCGCAATGTTTAGCCAACCAATAGCACCCCTTCAAATCTTCTTGCATAATTTCTCCCCAGAGAACCACCCCCGTGCTTGCTCTTCTTAAGCTGGTCAATTCTGACTTAAGATTCAGGAAAGACTATTCTTTTTTTTTTGGTGAAATGTTACTCACCTGACCTTAATATCTTAAAAAAAAATTAAACTTGGAATCCAAGGACAGCAATGCTGATCTCTTTTGTGACAGTATTTATTATTTCTCCACGTAAGCAGCTTGTTCAGACAATTAACAGTAGTAATATTGTGGCTTGTTGTTTTGAAGGGGAAGGGGAAAAGGGCTGAAGGCATTTAACTGCCTAATTTAACTTAAGGGGTTGAAGTCGTACGGGAAGTTTTGGTGTGTGGACTTCAGCTACTAGGTGGCCTCTGAGCACACCACTCCTACTAGAAAACCGTGTGCATACACTATCCTCAGCTCACCAGGCTTGCTTGGGCTCTCTATTCCTATATTATATAATATGACAGTGGTGGTTTATTGGTCCTATAAATCCACCTACACTAAGCTTTTGAAATCACTGACCTGATGATGGATAGTCTGGGTCTTTAGACTGTCACGGTCACGTTAGTTCTAGATATGACTGTTTCTAGGTGGCAAATCTTGGACCACAGGGATTGGCTGTTACTGGTTTGTTGTATATGTTACGCCAGAAGAAAAGTTATTCTGTTAGACAGTGTGTTTCAATTTATTTTAAATTATTGATTCCACCCAATCCTTAGCAATAAATGTGGATGAGTTATCTCTGTTGGCCATCTTTGGGAGAAGTGCCAAGAGAGTATGAATTATATTGTTAGTTCTTTCATATCATGTACATTTGCCACCTTGACTGGGCATTTGGTTCTCAGGAAAGGAATGGACCTAAAGTGGGTACCCAGCAAATATTTGATGTGTGAACTTAATTAGTTATTAATTATAATTAATTATATTGTTATTAACTAGAAAGTTTACTATTTGGACAAAACAGCAACACTAGAATTTTATTTTATCTACAAGGGCAGATTCAGATCCACTGATAATTATGCAGCAAAGGCCAGAAGGTATGTGTTCAGGGAGGCTGCAAATCTCGGAGGATATAGTTGAAAAAGCTTCTAAGCTGAACAAAAAGATGAATGCTCACTGCAGAGAGTTGTGTGAGATGGCTAGAAATACGGGGTTGGGCAAGTGAGGAAGGATGCTGAAAGATAAAGCTAGAAAAGAGTGGTTAGAGGCAAGACAGAAGGTCCTGATATTTTCTGAGTAAAGATTTTTATACTGTGTCCTATAAGCAATGATGCACTGAGGATCTGTGAGACCAAATTAAACAGATACTGCCTGGTCAGATTTGGATTTTAGAAAGATTACAATCATAGATGGAATGGAAGGTGGCAATAATGGAGGAAGGAAAAAATGAGAGAGGACTATTTCCATAAGCCGATAGCCAAAATAATAATGAAATTGTTGTTATGCAATGTTATATCAAAATGTAAGCCTAAACAATAGCCATAGTGTTATAGATTGAATTGTGTGTTCCCTCCAAAATTCATAAGATGAAGCCCTGATTCCCAGTACTTCAAAATGTGACTGTGTTTGGAGATAGGGTCTTTAAGGAACTGGTTAAATTAAAACGAGGCTGTTCAGGTGGGTTCCAATCCAATCTGACTGGTGCCTTCATGAAAAAGGGGAGGTTAGGGCACAAGAGACACACACAAGATGCACATGCACAGAGAAAGGCCATGTGAGGGCACAGCGAGAAGGCAGCCATCTGTAAGTTAGGACAGAGGCCTCGAGAGAAGCCAAACCTTCTCACACCTCGATTTGGACTTTCAGCCTCTAGAACTGTGAGAAAATACATTTCTGTTGTTTAAGCCACCCTCCCCATTGTATTTTGTAATGGAAGCTGTATTAGAGTTCTCCAGAGAAACAGAATGAACAGTATGTGTTTGCTTGTTTGTTTGTTTAAGAGATTGGATCGCACAATTATGGAGGCTAAGAAGTCCTTGTAGTTGGTAAGCCGGTTACCCAGGATAGCTGGTGGTATAAGTTCCAGTCCAAAAGCCAGCAGGCTTAAGACTCAGGAAAAGCCAATGTTTCAGGTCAAGTTCAAAGCAAGAAAAGATTGATCTCCCAGCTCAACACTCAGGTGGGAGGAGCAACCTCTTACCAGAGTAAGAGTCTGCCTTTCTGTTCTATTCAGGCCTTTGATCGATTGAGTGAAGACCACTTGAGTAATCTGCTTTACTCAGCTGATTGAAATGTTAGTCGCACCTGAAAACAACCCCCTGGACACACAAGAATAATGTTTGACCAAATACCTGGGTACCCCTGGCACAGTCAATTTGACACAGGAAAATAACCATCACAGCAGACCTACAAGATAATACATATAGCAATAACCATTGGAATGCGTAAGAGGAGGTAAGTCTGAGAAATATTTTAGCTAGAATCATAGAACTTGGTGACTGATCAGATGTGTGAATTAACGAAGGGTGATGAGTCGATGATATCTTCCATATTCCTACTCCAGATAATGGAGTGGGTGGTGTGCAGGAGAAACACACCACACACACACACACACACACACACACACACACACAATATTGACCTTTATGAGATATGCATGAAAGTTAAGGAGTAAATTGAACTTTAATCACTTACCCAGGGTTCACCATTCTTTGTAGCTATTAGGAATAAAGCCACTAAGCTGTAAGTAAGAATCTATGCAAATTAATAATAAAAGTAAAGATGATGCACTTAACTCATAGGGGAGACCTTGAAATCATTAATCAGAACATTTTAACTCATTTTGCATAGATGTCTTATTTTTTGTATTTTTTTTTTTTTTGTTATGCCCACCTTGGATGAGAAGCACCATGTTACAGTGGAATGTGAGTGTACATGTGTTTCGATTCGCACACAGGAAAGAGTTCTAGTCAGCTGGAGTAACTATAAGTAGAAATGACTGTCAAAGCTTAGTTTTGTGAGAAAAGAGAGCAAATCTATAGGAAATGTTATATGAACGTAAAGGCACAAAGATTTGTGGTCATTTTGACCAAGAACTAGAAAATGCACACTCAGCGGTTCTGAGGTCATTGGTGTCTAGTAACTGTGTCGTCAGTAAAAGGTTATAGGTGATAGATCTGTTATCTAATTAGGCAGATAAATAACAGGTAGGTTTTAAAAGTAATCAAAATATATATGAGTTTTGCAGTAAAACTAAAATATTATGTTACAGCCATTGTCTGGAGTGCCCTCATTGGGCAAAAGGGCTGGAGTAGGGGCAGTGGGTATGACAGAGACTTCTGCACATGGCTAATCTTGGGGCCCCAGACCTCCACGAGCAGCCTGCCATCTTCCCCTGTGGCACCTGCCACGTGAGGTGCTCATCTACGAAGTGTCTGCCCTGAATGTTGCTGCCACCACTGGTTGTTTTTCACTCCCACAATGTCCCAGCCCCCACTTCCATGGTCCTTTGGCCGACACAGTGGGGGACTCAACAAACAGAAAAGCATGGGGGAAATAAAACACATTCTGTCCTAAAAGGCGTTGCCTTTCCTTGTTTTTTCAAAAGCTGCAACTTCACATTCAGTTTGGTTGCTCTTCAGGTGGTCTCTTGGGTGGAATGGATTGGTTGGCAAGAGGGTGGACATTTGCTTGTCTAGAGATGGATGGTTTAGTTTCCAGAAGCCGTTGACATTCTGCTGTGCAGGGGATTGCTTCCTCTTTGGTCTTTAATCTGTTAGTACAATTGCAAGTGAAGACTCACAGAGAATTGCATTACAAGCCATTTTTTGGTAGAACTCACATGTGATACATAGAGGCTGGTTCTACATAGCTGCAAACTCAGCCTTTTGTGAAATAAATTGATCCTTGATTAAACGCCTGTGGGAGTGGGGAGGAGGTGTGAGCAGGAAGGGAAGGTAGGGGAGAGGTGAGCTGATAGAAATTCAGGGTTAGTCATTTGTCTAGTTAATGGAAAAGACAATAGCAATATTTGCAAGAATCTGTCTCAGCAACCTACGTACACACATGAAGGCATTGACCATACAAGTGAACTTTGCAGCAGATGCATTCCGAGTTGAACCTTCAGATGCCTGCGGCATTGGCTGCCCTTGACTGCAGCTTTGTGAGAGACTTTGAATAGAAACTCTGGCTGAGCCACACCTGGTTTCCTGACTAACAGATCCTGTGAGAAAACAAATGTGTGTTAAGTTGTTAAGTTCTGGGGTAATTTGTTACACAGCAATAGAGAACTCATTCACCACCTAAGATTTGGGATAAACATAACTTAAGCTAGGGGCTATGTCAATTATAGCAAAGAGATTTCTGTTGACACAGGTAGACTCATGTTCAAAGTACCCTCCCCGACCTTTCACCTCCCCACTCTTTCCCAGGCAGGGACGTGGCTCATGACACTGGCTTGTTAGGCCAAATCTCAGTTTCCTCAGGTTGAAATGAAAAAATCATAACCAACTTTTTTGATTGTAAAGACTTTTTTAGTCATACATGAATCTTATGATTTTTTTTGTTTGGTTTG
>NW_011888809.1:3348825-3360444 GCF_000151845.1 Pteropus vampyrus
TTTGGTATAAATGATGCTCTTTTTTTTTTTTTTTCCTTCTTGAGGGTGAGAAGACTTAATCTACTTAAGACTTAGTCTACTTAATTTTATAAACTTAATCCAGAATACTGCTGTCCATTAAAATATAATGCAAGCCACAAATACTAGCAGTCGACATTACTATTAACAATATATTTTACTTAACCCAATATATCTAATGTTTTATCACATGCAATCCACATAAAACTCAGTTACTAAGATACTCTACTTTTTTTTTTTTGCACACTAAATCTTCAAAATCCAGCATGGCTTTTCTTGCACCGATGGCACATCTTATTCATACTACCCACATTTCAAGTGCTCAAGAGCCACGCAGGGCTGGTCTGGAATGTGCAGAGCAGCCCCTACTTCTCTGGCGAGCTGCTTAGGACTCACTCTGTGGTCTCCTCGTGAAATGCCATGTTCTTTCTGCCCACGGCCTTCCTGCTCTGTGCCCTCCTCCTCCGTCAGCTCGTCTCGTCTCCCTGCTTCTTCAGACTGTATCATCTGGCTACAACTGGGGATGATAATTCAACAGCAGGTTCTTGGGCTGCTCCTCTAAAGATCCTTTTTGAAACAGGAAATACAATAGAATATAGATTATGGCAACATGCAAACCATTCATCAATTAACCATGACATCTGCCATCTCCCTTCTGCCATTTGAGGTAACTATGTTATTGCGAAAAAAAAAATCTTATTTTAATTATCATTGAATCAGAAGATGCATCCACTATGCAGAGTGCTTTGGCATGTTCTGTGGATTTAATTTTTGTACAAACAATGGAACAAATGTTGCAGAGAAGGAGGGGGCTCATTCATTTCTTCATGAATTCAGTTATTCAGAAGATACAGAGTACTTGCTGTGTGGAGGCATCGTGTTTGGTGGGGGACACGAAGTTATACGAACCGCAGTCCCTGCTCTTGGGAAACTCACAGACTCAAAGAGGAGATGAGCCTGGAAGAGATGCCCAGCGTGGCGATGTGTCTCTGCAGGGGCTCTGACTTGGCATGACCGGAGACACCTTGAAGCGGGTGAAACTGCACTAACTATGGGAAGTGCGGGTGGGACTTCGATATGTCACCATGGATGAAAAGGAAAAGGTAGGGGGATTATTTCAGACGGAGACTGGCATGATTCTATGACAGCGAGGTAAAACCATACACTGAAAATATGTGCAAGGAAACAATCTCTTCGACAGGCTGGCATGGAGTGGGAGGAGGCGCGAGGCCTTGTGGGCAGCGAGGATGCACATTCAGATTGAGCTGCAACGTGGTGGAGTTTCGGTGCTGCTCAGGGCACTGTGGCATTTTCTGGGCTGGGTGGAGCCAGGGGAGATTCTAAGCAGGACTGTAAGAGGGTCATAGCTGTGCTTTTGGGGAATGGACCTGATAGGTGTGTGCATTTGTGCACAGATGTCGGGGGGTAGGAGGGTGGGGGTGGACTCTGAACCATTTGTCTCTCGTGGGAACAAACAATATTAAAGTAATGGGTTTATGCAGTTTTTGACCTTTAAAAAATGGTATTTTCAGCAAACTTCCTCTTCCCCACCTTGCCCTTGTTAAATATTTCATCTCAACTGGAAAATACCCACAACAATGTTTATTTATTTTTTATTTTTTTTATGGTTTTAGCCTCTCAGTAATAAACCAAACAAACAGTGGGGAGCTTTAAAGGGCCTTTCAACTGAGAAAGATGAAAGCCGATGCCTCTGGTTTCGATTATTGTTAGAAAGCGCGCGTCCATTTCTTCTGGAAGTTCTGCGAGGGACAGGGAGCGGGAGGAGGGCTGGCGCCGTGACCACCCCGTCCTCGACCTGGCATTTCAGTCGTGTTTCTTACTTGCCCGAGGTTTATACGTGCGCCCCAGAATCTCATTATCTGAAGCAGGATCCAGCTTCCTCTCCTTGCCTCTAGAACCCTCTCGTTTCTCAACCCCAGTAAGAGAGATGAAGAAATAGGGATTCATTTTTTTCACAAAACTATTGAGAAAACAGCAGTGCCTTACGGCTTAATATCCTAGGTGCAGCAACGAAGTTACCTCCAGGCTGAAGGGCATGATCTCTTGATGCAGCTCTTTGCTTGGGCCACTGGCTTAAGCTGCATCTATCACTGTGACCTTAAATTGCCCAGAGGTCCCATTAATAGCAATAAGCAAACATGCAACCCTTGTCTGCTGACATCGTTCTTTCTATGAGCCTTTGCTCATTTCATTTCTCCCACCTGGAAAATCCTGCTGATTAATTTGTTCGGGCATTTAAAAAAATTTTCAGCCAACATTGAATGAGAATGTACTGTGTGCTAGAGCCTAAGGACTCAGATCCATAAAATGCGGTCTTTCGGGAGCTCATGGGTAAGAACACAGGCATTCAAATATCTTGTGGCAATTGCCGGGATTGGCATCATCTTCAAGGCTAAGTAGACGCTCAGGCCAGGGCGCGAGGTCAGGGAGCCTTCTTGGAAGAGAGGATGTCTTCTTCCTGATTGGTGGCCTACGAGGTAACCTTCCTGATTGGTTGCTACAAGCCCCCCACATTGGGCACATCGCTGACCTGGCACCAACTTCCTCTGAGCATCGCTACTTGTCCCTCACGTGCTTTTCCTTGTTGTGTTTACTTCTTACATTCTCGTCTGTCTCTTCATTAGAACAAACGAAGTCATGGGTTTATGTACACTTTGACTTTTTTAAAGAAAATAATCTCAACAAGTTTTCCTATCACTCAGGTCATTGTTAAATATTTTATACCACCTGGGTAGCACCTGATATCACGGGGGATGGGGTCCATCAAGACTAAGAGTAAATGAGCTCATTTCTTCAATCTTTCATGTAAACACCTATATGTTTTATGGTATTAAATTGTGAACAAAACAAATCGCAGTCCTTCCCCTCATAAAGCTTACACGGTAGAGGTAGTATAAGCCAACAGATAAAATACAAAAGCAAACAAAACATGATGAGAAGCACTATGAACCAAAATAATAAAAAATGAAGTTTTGGGGGAGGTAGGCCTGTAATTTTTTTTTTCTCTTGTACTGTGCTTGTTTGCACAAATGTCTACACTGGCCACCTCCACTGTCCACAGGGCAAACTTGGTGCTGTTGGATGCAGTTCATGGGTTTCTAGGAGAAACTCTGGGGGCAGATGGGCTGGTAGTGGGCACAGGCTCGGATCCATTCTCAGGGAGGCTTTGCTGAGTCGACGTCAACTCTCAACGGTGTCTCGAAGCAGGCACATAGTCATCTGGAGCCCCTTGAGTGTCCTCTGGGGACACACATCTCACTTCCTCGGAGCCCTGCTCCCTTTTCTGCAGTGTATGCTGAGACATCCTGAGGCTTCCTCTGTGTTTCCCTGATGAGCACAGTATGCCCGGGCTAAATGTGGGGCCATTAGAAACTCCAGTGCAAAAAAAGAGAACAAGTCAGCTTTAATTTCTGACAGTTTCCTAAAGTGGTGTAAACTAAAAGTTGAAACTAAATGCTTCGAAAGAGGGTATATCTGGGTGTTGGGGTGAGAAGGACTTAATACAGGATGATAAAGCAAGATTCAGCCACCATCAGGATGACCAGAGCCTGATTTTAAATGGGTTTCTTTTCCTCTCCCTGAGTGATGAGCAGAGAGAACCAGCTAGGCCACCTTGAATCATGAGGAACGGTTGCCACTCGCTTGGTATAGTTCAGATAAAGAACCACCAGAATGTCTTACCATATTAAATCAATTTATAATCCCACGTGTCATAAGACAATTTTTTTTCCAGTTTTACTGAGATATAATTGGCATATAACATTGTATTAGTTTAAGGTATATAGCATAATGATCGATACATGCATATATTGTGAAATGATCACCATTACACACATTATTCTTATCATGAGAATTTTTAAGATCTCTCTTAGCAACTTTCAAATATACAAAACAGTATTGTTAATTATAGCCACACCATACCTCACCTGGACTTACTGACCTTATCATAGTAAGTCTGTACCTTTTGACCTCCTTTACCCCTTTGAAGTTTGTTTAAAGTGAGACTTAAAATGTCCCTTGTCCTTTTTCTTATTTTTTAATTAAAAAAAATGTTCAACTATAGTTGGCATTCAATTTATTTTGGATTAGTTTCAGCTGTACAGCATAGTGGTTAGACATTTATTTAAGTAACTTACACAGTGACCTCCTTGATAAGTCTAGTGCCCATCTGGCACCATACATAGATATTACGATATCTTTGACTCTATCCCCTGCGCTGTGCTTCACATCCCCGTGACTATTTTGTAACTACCCATTTGTACTTCTTAATCCCTTCACCTTTTTCTTCCGGCCCCCCAACCTCCCTCCCATCTGGCAACCGTCAGTTTGTCCTCTGTATCTATGAGCCTGTTTCTGCTTTGTTTGTTGATTTATTTCCTTGTCCTTTTCCAGATAGCTAAAAAGCTTTCACGGGAAGGTGTGAAGCTTGAGGAAACAGCAGGGTTTGCAGAGTTGTCCCACAGTCAGAGGGTGCAAGAGAGCAAGACACTGTCTGTGGCGATGAGCTCAACCTCCCGGCTTCTCTCGGGACCCCAGCCAGAGTCCTCCTGGACAAGGCCCAGATGGAGTGGCCTGACCAGCTGGCACAGCGGTCGGCTTTTCTTGTGTGTTAGATGTGAGATGTGTTCAGTGAACCATCTGACAACCAACCAACATGCTTTAATTGGCGCCCGCTGTGTGCCCTGCCCCAGCAAGATCACCACAGAGCTAGATGGTTCGAGGGGAGAGACGCCACACTCGATGCAGGTGATGCAGCCCAGAGGGCTCCCTGATGGCTGTGCACATGGCTGGCCCCGGTAACTGGTTATCACCTTTTGGTGTGAAATAAGCATTGCTAGGGGTGCTTATGAGAATGGATTCTTGGATGCCACCTTGTGAGATGCTGATTTATTGGGTCTGGATTGGAGTCTTGAAATCTGAATTTTTGGCAAGCACTCCAGGACGTTATACTGTAGATATAGCAAGTTTGTGAAGCTGCCTTCATGCAGCTCATCCCAGTCTTTTATTTATTTTTTGAAATCTACCAGGAATTTTACTTTTATTTTTAAAACCACTTTCTTGAGATTTGATTGACATAAAAATAGCTATATGTATATAATGCATACAATTCCATGAGTTTATGGATAAGTACATATATACCTGTAAAACCATCACCACCATCATGGTCATAAACATATATATCACCTTGATTATTTTAGACTTTACATATTGGTGAGATCACACAATATTTGTCTTTCTGTGTCTGGCTTATTTCACTTAACATAATGCCTTCTAGGTCCATGCTGTCGCAAATGGCAGGATTTCTTTCTTTTTGTTGAGAGCCCAATCTTTCATAGTACAGGGTATAAGGAGCAAGGCTGCTGAAGTCAGCTTTGTACAGAGTCTAGTTTTTCTCTGGGCTTCATGCACCTGTCCAGCCCTAAATCCTTCTATCTCTGACCACTCTGAGGGAATTCAGTAAGCATTGGCCAAAAGAGGCCTCTGGAAGATATCCTCTCCTCCACCCCCTGATACAGAAGAACAAATGTCACTCAGAAGAAATAAATGTGTGTGTGTGTGAGGGGGAGGGGGTGGTATTTATTGAAATCCCACAGCCATTACTACTATGATTACCAATATTTAAAATTGTGATAATTTACTGAGAGCTACTATATGTCATGAGCTCTTCTAAACTCTTTGCTTTATTACTTTGTTTAATTCTAACAACCAAGCTTCGAGGTCTGTACTATCATCAATCTCATTTTACAGACGAGGAAGCAGAGGGAGAAGGAGCTTAAGTAACCTGCCTGGGTCACACACCTGATAGATTCACAGATTGTGCCTAAGGGACCCCCATGCGGAGCTTCCTACAGCGTGAGAATGACTCAGGACTGAGACAGAGAATGGTTTCTATTTCTGGGCTTTCATTTTCTCACTCATAAAATAAGGATTCAGGATTATATGACCTCTTAGCAGGGCTGTGTTTGTGGGTGTGCAACTTGTACAGCCAAACAGCTCATGATCAGAAGGGCCTCAGGCTCAATTTCATGCTCTGTTGTTACCATCTTAAAATTAATAATAGTGTTTTCACAAGGAACCCCATGTTTTCGTAATTTCATTAGACTTTGCAAAGTAGGAAGCTGATCTTGTCTCTCAAAGGCCATACTTGTTGTTACAATGGATTTTTTTTTTCTCACCTCCCTTCTAGATCCTGAATGATTTCCTGAACATACTTGGTCACCAAATCACCTTCTGCAGTGGTGATGGGGCAAGGGACTGACCTGAACTTCACGGTAAGTGGAGTTTCTGGGCTGGTGGTGAGTGCCCACGGTGTGTCTGCAGAGGTCCCTTATGGAGCAGAGCACATGGAGAGTTCTTGGTGGCAAAGGGTGGTGTGCCCTGTCAGCTACAACCAGCTCTTGATAACAGCCCCAGCTCCAGCCAGCCTGAGTCTTTGTGAGTTTTATCATTACATGGACCATCGACAGCATGTTAGCAATCTCTTCGTGCAGAAGCAGGATGAAGATTCAGGGAGAAGTTGAAGTTAATGAATTCATTTCTCTCTAACAGGCTTTTTGGGCCTTTGTTGACCACCCCCTCACCCAGTTTTTGGTATGAACCCACCCCGACTTACTCAATGGCAGCCCCGCTCCCATCACTCCTGAGTCCCAGAAGTTTGTCCCCAGGCTTAGTGCCTGGAACAAGCTTTTAAAAACATTGGTTTCTTCCTGATAATATCTAGTGATACTACACACACAGTGCACAATTCTGTTACACTCACCGTCTGAAAAGTTTGGCTCAGGAGCAGGTGAAGGAAATGTTTATTGAGTGCTTATCATGTGACCTCCTTATTCTCTTCCCCCTCGCTCTTCCTCTGAGTAAAGTCCTAGTCACACTTAACTTCTAAGGAAAAAATAAAAAAATTAAAAGGCGCTTAGCAGGGTTAATGAATTAGATTCTTATCAGTTCCAGAAGAAAAAATTCAGACACAGATGATCCATCCGAAATGTAGGATAAAAGGTTCATTCTTCACACCTTGATGCTTATGGGCAGAACAAAGATAAGCCCTGAGGAGAGTGTCAGCGTGTGCCTGTGTGCGAACGTTGGGCTGTGTGTGTGTGTGTGTGTGTGTGTGTGTGTGTAGACTAGGAATGCAAAGAAAGGTAACACAAGTTTTTTTTTTTTGCCCCAGGGGAG
Source organism: Pteropus vampyrus (assembly GCF_000151845.1). Lineage (NCBI taxonomy): Eukaryota > Metazoa > Chordata > Mammalia > Chiroptera > Pteropodidae > Pteropus > Pteropus vampyrus. The sequence goes on from NW_011888809.1 coordinate 3,356,041, forward strand.
GCATTTTCCCTATTCCTTTCTCCTTTTCCCCTTCCAACTTCTAGATCTTTTACAAATTATGTTTTGAACAGTCCTCCCCTCATCTAAGGTTAGCCGTCGCTTCCTCCCAGAAACCTGTCAGTACCCCCGCCCAGGTGTTGGTCAGATGTTTACTTTTATGCCCCTGAGCTCTCATACCTAGTCTATCAATGCCTGTGTCACCTTGACTGCCATTGTTTATCTACTCACATGTAACTCATGGGCTATGTTATCCATACAGGCTGGCAGTGGGACTGGCTTGCTTACTGTAACTACCCTAGTGAATATTAGTAAATATTTGTTAAAAGAATGAATTCATAGCATGAGGAGGAGCTAAAAATGGCAGGAACTGAGTCTTGGGGTCTTAGGTGTCAAGACAGGTGTCTCGCATAGGTGAGTGGAGGTAGCTCCATAGGCAGGGTCCAGCCAGGACAGGCTGTAATAAGTCTGCATTTCTTGAACACTTGCTAGGTGCCCCATGCAAAGGACTTCACTTGCATCATCCTATTTAATTGGACAACAGCTGGACAAAGTGGGTTATGATTAAGGTTTTATGGAGAAGATAAGTGAAACTTGACTTGAACCTTGAAAGGTTGGTCAGGCATAGAAAACAGAGAAGCGCTTCCCATTCATAGTGAACAAACAGGGCTCTATCCCCGAGCTGTGAAATGGGCTCAGGAGAGTGTCTGTGTCTGGAGCACAATGCAGAGTAGCTGAGATGCGATGACAATACTGAACTTTACCTGAGCCCTGTGCTTCTGGCTGTTAGAAAGTCTCCCTACTCTTCTGTGTTCCCAGAAAAGCTGATCGCAAAAACCACTGTGATCTTGAATTTTTCTAGCTAGATCCATCTCCATTCTTCCTCATGAATTTCATAAGGCTTGCACATACTCCCTTGTTTACCTGCCTCCGTGAAACTCGAGGACCCTTCCTTTTCTCTGGTACATTCCTCGTTTGTGGGGATTTTTCCTATTGCAATAGCCTGAGGAACATCATCTCCTTGATTATCTAGTACATTTTATCTTGCACAGGGGCTATATCTGGCAGGGAGGGGCTGACCAGATCATGGCGGTCCTTATAAGCCAAGGTCAGGGGCTTGGAATCGATCCTTTAGTCATAGGAGGCCAATGATGTGGCTGAAGGGTTTTTAATAGAGGAATGGCAAAGTCAGAAAAGCATTATAGAAAAATCACTCAGCTTTCTGTACATGAGAAGAGTTAGAGAGAGAATTTACTAAAGACAAAGACATTTCATATTCTGATAAGGAAAGATGGGGCTCTGAGCTAGGGTAGGGTCAGTTATGGGTGATGTGTCAAGGGTGGTATTCCTTGGGACATACATGGTACCTGTGTTTGAGGCCAGGGGAAGGGTTGAGGAGGGCTCTTTGGCCTGTGTGGGAATATGTGTCTGGTGATGCTAGTTCATTGACACTGCCAGCCATCATGAGAGAGGTAGTCCTAAATCTGGGTCATGGACGGTGAGCAGCACGGAAAGCCACAGACACAGGCCAACTGCATGTAGAAGGTTAAAGAAGGTTGTGAGAGCACCTTGAGAAGCAGAACTCAGAGACTGATGCCTGCAAGACTCTACAGATGTTCTTATAAATGGAAATGGGGGAGGGGACTTAAGATATATATGACCTTCCTCCATCTAATTGGGCCACTGTTTTATTTTTTATTGAACTGCAATTTTACTTCCATGTGAGAAGAGATCCTCTAGGATCATGACCCCTGCCCCTCGCCCAAATCACTTCAAGGAAGATGGGGGAGGTGGGCATCAAGGCCCACAAAGAGATGGCCACTATAGCTTTCATTTGCTCTATCCTTTGCTCTGGTCTGTTGTCGGTTAGCGATAATCAGGCCTTAGTGGAGACCTGGTTTCTGGGCCCCCTAAGCCTCTCAGCTGAAAATCAACACTAAGGAAATGCAAGTATTTTGTGGCAGTCAAGAGGACAATTGTTTCTGTGGTAGATGCCACACTTGGAGGCAGCGGATGATTCCGGTGCTAATTCCTCAGGGAGGAAGGCACCTTTGTTGTATGTCTTCACAAGGCTGTGCTCAGGCTGGAGTTGTGAATTGTAGACAACCTGGTGAAATGTTCTTCTCAGTTCTGCTCAAGATGTCTGTGTTTTTCAAACTGTTTTTCACACATTAATACCATTTTCAGGCTTTTTTCCCCCCTGGTTTTTGAAAGCTTAATGCAGACGTAAGCACTTCCCAGGATTTTCAGGGAGACACGTTGCACCAACGTAATTACAGCAATGATGATTCACTTTGTCCCAGTATCATGAACCTGGGCCCACAGAACACTCTCCACATCAAACTCTGACTTAATCTGCCCTCTGCATGGTGGCTGCCTGGGGATGCGACAAGGCTGCACTGTCACTTGGGACCCCTCCATGCCAGTGCCTTCAGGGAGCGTCCTGCTTGCTTCTGAGCCCAGTCTTCTGCCTTGGTACCCAGGCCAGGAGGCTGACTGTTTGCTGCTTGTTATTACCTGGATTTTCCATGGAAACCACAAAGCCCACATTCTCAGTATGGGATCAGCCATCTTTCCTGGCCTTCTGTTTATTTCCTTCCAAACTATAATTATTCATATGTCAGAAGGAACAGATTTCTAGAGAAAGTGATGCTAAAGGATGAAGAGGTATTAGCCAGGCAAACCCTACGGAAGGTGATTGAGCCTGTGAGTAGGTCCGTAGTGTGGCAAAGGGCTTCTTCCTGGGTCTTGTGTGGATGGCCAAGCTAGATAGCAGTATTGTTTGAGATCTCCTCCTACTTGGAGAATGAACACACAACAGACAGTGTGCTAACGCCAGGGTATTGTATGTATTATCATAATCCATCCCTCTTCCTCTCCCCTTCTCTATATTTTAATTCTTCGATGGAAACTTATGGAAGTCTGAGTCTTGACTTCCCATTAACGAACTTTATAATCTTTAAAACAGTCTCTCGTATAAATAACCAGAGAATGATGACTTTCCCAAAGCAATACCCACATCAGTGACCAAATCCTATAAAGCGACAGATCTCCTAAGGAGATTGTGTATGCCCTGGAGATACAAAGAAAAAGAGAGAAGTTAGGGTTGGGGAAAAAAATAAGATGATTTACAAAGGGCTTGTTTTTATTTAGCAGTTCTTCTTTCTTTCAGGACTTCATTTTGGGATTTACAGGGCATTGGTCCATGGCAGGGGAGCCAGCAGAAGCTACTCTAGGATTTATTTGCTACTCAGTGAAGCCACTGAGGACAGTAGCTTCTGATATTTTAGAGGGAGGTGATGTGTACTTGGTGGGGATGGTAAGTAGGGGGATTGGTTAGAAAGTAGAAATTTGTGTGGGACAAAGAATATTTTTTTAAATGTGGATGAAGTATATTCATAAGGAAATTTGGTTGGCTTTCTGTCTCTTACATGTTCCCAAAGTAATTATGATCAGTTGAATGATGACAGGTGTCCCATGGCATTTAATCCATGCCCCCAGGTCTCCCTGCACAAGATCGTGAGATTTTCTTCCCTTGTGCGTGTTACAAAGCTACACTGTCTACTAATCCAGGGCCAAGTGGCCAGGAGATTGTGGTGTAGAAGTAAAAGTAGTGGTGAAGGGGTGTGTGTGTGTGTGTGTGTGTGTGTGTGTGTGTGCGCGCGCGCGCGCGCGTGCACATGCACCTGTGCTTCCGTAGGAGTCTATGTGTGTGAATGAGTTGGTTGGACATGTGTGTGCATCAGTGTGGAAGTGTGAGCTGTGTTCCTGTGTGAATACGTTTGCAAGGTGTTTTTCAAGTGAAAATCCATTTCTTTATAAAAATAGAATTGCTTTTCTAAGACAGAAATGCTGAGTAAGTAGATGGATGGCTCTGAGTTTTAGAAGCTTTCCAGAAATTGGTGCAAGGAACTCGCTAATGGTACTGGGAGATAGAAGAGGAGATGCACAGACCACACCACGTTTTACATTTCGGCCTCTGTGGATCCTCTCTCCCTGCCTATGCATATTTAAAATTTCTTTCAATATATAAATAGGATAATTCTCTCTCTTCATCCCCACCAGAGTTCATTTAGCAGGCACAAAAAGAATTGCACATTCAGGCCTGTCTTTTCCTGCTTCCTGTTTTTACTATTTATTGGTTTTTCTCATCTTTTTTTTTTCCCCCTCCCATGTTGCTTCTCTTGGATTAAACTGTGTTTCAGGATTTACTGGAGGGAGAAATGCCATTTCTTCTAATCAAAACTGAGCCTGAGGGAGGTGATCTCCAGGCTGCTCTGTTCTTTGGCACCATCCCAGACCTTCCAGAATGAATAGAAAGCCCTGGGCCTTAGACAGTCTGGCTTTTACAACCTCCCTTTAATGCCACCTTTTCCTATTCTTCGTGACAATTACCCATTTGCCTTT
>NW_011888809.1:3360494-3362135 GCF_000151845.1 Pteropus vampyrus
CATTTCGGCCTCTGTGGATCCTCTCTCCCTGCCTATGCATATTTAAAATTTCTTTCAATATATAAATAGGATAATTCTCTCTCTTCATCCCCACCAGAGTTCATTTAGCAGGCACAAAAAGAATTGCACATTCAGGCCTGTCTTTTCCTGCTTCCTGTTTTTACTATTTATTGGTTTTTCTCATCTTTTTTTTTTCCCCCTCCCATGTTGCTTCTCTTGGATTAAACTGTGTTTCAGGATTTACTAGAGGGAGAAATGCCATTTCTTCTAATCAAAACTGAGCCTGAGGGAGGTGATCTCCAGGCTGCTCTGTTCTTTGGCACCATCCCAGACCTTCCAGAATGAATAGAAAGCCCTGGGCCTTAGACAGTCTGGCTTTTACAACCTCCCTTTAATGCCACCTTTTCCTATTCTTCGTGACAATTACCCATTTGCCTTTTGAAGGAAGCCCTGGCACTCCCCAGTGTTCCAAAGACACAATTGGAAGATGAATTCTTTTTTGTTAAATTTATTTTTCAATTATGGTTGACATACATACAATATTATATTAGTTTCAGGTATACAACATAGTGATTAGACATTTATATACTTTATGAAGTGTTCACCCCAATAAGCCTAGTACCCATCTGACACCATATATAGTTATTACGAGATTATTGACTATATTCCCTATGCTGTACTTTACATCCTGTGACTGTTTTTATAACTGGCAACTTGTTCTTCTTAATCCCTTCACCTCTTTCACCCATTTCCCTGCTGCCACCCCTGTCTGGTGACCATCATTTTGTTCTTTATATCTACGAGCTTCTCTCTGTTTTGTTGGTTCTTTTTTTCTTCTTTTTTTAGATTCCACATATAAATGAAATGATATTGTATTTGTCTTTCTCTGTCTGGCTTATTTCACTTGGCCTTATACCCTCAAGGTCCATCCATGTCACCACAAATGTTAAGATTTCATTCTTTTTACGGCTGAGTAATATTCCATTGTATGTATATATATGTACCACATCTTCTTTATTCAATTGTCTATCAATGGAAACTTTGGTTACTCTACACAGCAAGGCCATCACTTAGAATAGAAGAAGAGATGGAGTTTCCCAGATAGGAAAAAGCTAACGAAGTTCACCATTAAACCACTATTATAAGAAATGTTAAAGAGACTTCTTTAAGAAGAAAAGGTTAAAAGACAAAAGTAGGAAGATCATGTAAAATTACAACAATAAATTAAGTATACATATAAACACACACAAAAAGAAGTAAAAATGGCAAAAACATAAATGTGAGGGAGAGAGTAAAAATTATAGTAATTTTAGAATGTGTTTGAATGTGGCCATTGACTTAAAACAGACTGCTATTAACATAGCTTGGTATATATGAAACACGCATGGTGACCACTAACCAAAAACTGATTAAGATATATGCAATGAGTAAAGAGGAAGGAATCCAATAAGAACACTATAGAAAGTCATCGATATACAAGAGAAGAGAGCAAGAGAATAAGAAACTACAAAAACAATCAGAAAACAATAAAATGGAAATAACTACCTACCTATCAATAATTACTTTAAATGTAAATGGACTAAATGCTCAATCAAAAGACATTAGGTGATTAAATGAATAAAAACAAGACCCATACATTTG
>NW_011888809.1:3362510-3366133 GCF_000151845.1 Pteropus vampyrus
CATTTATATACTTTATGAAGTGTTCACCCCAATAAGCCTAGTACCCATCTGACACCATATATAGTTATTACAAGATTATTGACTGTATTCCCTATGCTGTACTTTACATCCCGTGACTGTTTTTATAACTGGCAACTTGTTCTTCTTAATCCCTTCACCTCTTTCACCCATTTCCCTGCTGCCACCCCCGTCTGGTGACCATCAGTTTGTTCTTTGTATCTACGAGTTTCTCTCTGTTTTGTTGGTTCTTTTCTTCTTCTTTTTTAGATTCCACATATAAATGAAATGATATTGTATTTGTCTTTCTCTGTCTGGCTTATTTCAGTTGGCCTCATACCCTCAAGGTCCATCCATGTCACCACAAATGTTAAGATTTCATTCTTTTTATGGCTGAGTAATATTCCATTGTATGTATATATGTACCACATCTTCTTTATTCAATTGTCTATCAATGGAAACTTTGGTTACTCTACAGAGCAAGGCGATCTCTTAGAATAGAAGATAGGAAAAAGCTAACGAAGTTCACCATTAAACCACTATTACAAGAAATGTTAAAGAGACTTCTTTAAGAAGAAAAGGTTAAAAGACAAAAGTAGGAAGGTCATGTATAATTACAACAATAAATTAAGTACACATATAAACACACACAAAAAGAAGTAAAAATGGCAAAAAACATAAATGTGAGGGAGAGAGTAAAAATTATAGTAATTTTAGAATGTGTTTGAATGTAGCCATTGACTTAAAACAGACTGCAATTAACATAGCTTGGTATATATGAAACACGCATGGTGACCACTAACCAAAAACTGATTAAGATATATGCAACGAGTAAAGAGGAAGGAATCCAAACAGAACACTATAGAAAGTCATCAATATACAAGAGAAGAGAGCAAGAGAATAAGAAAGAAACTACAAAAACAATCAGAAAACAATAAAATGGAAATAACTACATACCTATCAATAATTACTTTAAATGTAAATGGACTAAATGCTCAATCAAAAGACATTAGGTGATTAAATGAATAAAAACAAGACCCATACATTTGCTTCCTGCAAGAGACCCACTTCAGGTCGAGAAAAACACACAGACTGAAAGTGAAAGGATGGAAAAAATATATATCTATCTCATGAAAGTAGAAACAGAGAAAAAAAGCTACTGTAATAATACTTATGTCAGACAAAATAGACTGTAAAACAAAATGGTCTGTACAAAAGGTTATATAGCAGGAGACAAAGAAGGGCATTCATAATGGCAAGGGGATCATGCCAACAAGAGGATACAACTCCTGTAAATACTTATGTACCCCGTGCAGGAGCACCTAAATATATAAAGCCAATATCCAATATTGACGGACACAAAGGAAGAGATTGACTTCACGACAGTGATGGGGGAAGACTTTAACGCTCCATTGACTTCAATGGATAGATCATGCAGACAGAAAATCAACAAGGAGACAGTGGCCTTAAATGACACAGTAGACTAGATGAATTTAATTCATACTTTTTGGACATTTTATCCCCAAGGCAGAAGAATATACGTTCTTTTTAAATGCATAGTTTAGGCCGTTCCTCTGGGCATCCTGAAACACAGTCCTCACTGGGATCTTAAACACTCTAAAAATCTTTTTCATTTTTTCCTTTGTTTCAAATGCAGGAAAATCTGAAACTAGTGCCAGCTATTTCTCAAGTGCTATAGCAGGCTCATTGACATGCATTAGTTATGTAATTATTCCCATGTAAGAGCCACTGTCCTTCCAGACAGATCCCTGGTACTAAGCGAAGTGCAGTGAGAGGGTCTATGCATTCCCTGTCAATTCACTATCAGAGCTCAGGGATATTACCAAATCCCTGTGTCGATGTCATCCTAGGAATAGGCTGGACCCTCCCAAGGAAGCGTATTTCCTAATGGGGATGGTGAGAGGGCAGGATCTGGTCATGTGGTACGTGCCGTGTCTGTGGTCAGATAAGCTGTGGGTCAGAACCCTGTCAATTATGGTGAGGGAACTCTGGGCCTTAAGTACCCTACACTGAATGAAGAGCAAGCCCATGCTTCGTTGCGGTACAGACCGTACTTTGCCCAAAGTTATCACTTAAGAGACCCGTTATTCCATCTCGATTCCCCACACTAGCAAGTACCATGATACCGGAGACTTCCCCAGTAGAATGGACGTGCAGAATGGGCCACCCGGAGAGCGCCACCGTACTAACGGAATGTGGCCGGTGGCATTTGGCTCCACTAGCTCAGGGCTCAGCGATGTCGCGCCCCAGCCCTTCCACATCCAGCTCTGCGAAACTTCAGAGGACAAAACTCCTGTGCCTTCAGGGTTTCTAGACTCTTCTTAATCGAATAAATGGTGTCTACAAAGATCAACAGGCCACTACACTTGAATGGCAATGTAGACTGGGATTTTGGTTGCTGACCTTTTCAACATTCACACTTTCTATTTTCATTTTTGTTGTTGTTTGTTTGTTTGTTTGTTTTAGGAACTAGATGTAGTAGTTCAGAAAATGACTCTTGAGCTGAACGGCATGGGATCAAATGCCAGCTCTACCCCTTCCTAGTTGTGTGATCTTAGGCGGGTTACTTAACCTTTCCGTGCCTCAGTTTCTACATATGTAAAATGTGGACGATAGAAAAATTGTTGTAAAGATTCGGTGAGTTTGTATGCCAAGAGCACTGAGAACTTTGCCTAACAGCAGAAGCACTGTATAAGTGTTCACTCCTGTCATTGCAAGTCACCATCGCAGTTACAAGTGACATCTGGAAGGTTTGTTGAATAGCATGTCCTGCTTGAAAATATGATAATGGCTCTTGTATTTGCAACTAGTATCTATTAATTAAGAAACCATCGTTTGTGCTCTGTAATTATATTTATTAAACCCTAACTCCTATCATAACAATAATTAGTTCTTGCTAATTAAATTTATCAAATTCCCCCTGGATTCATATCTTAGGTAAATATTTAGTAGCCCTACACTAATTATTTTAATCAACACAGAGTGTATTTCAAATGACTACAAATAGTTCTAACTAATTAAATTGAGTACAAAATAATATCTTATGTAATAAATTTGCAGGTGCTAAAAAGAGTGTGGATGAACCGCTGGATAATGTCTCAGCGACCCAACCACCCGACTTACTGATTGCAGCATTTCTAAAGCCTAGCCAACACGTTAAGGAAAGCAGCCTGAGAAGTTTTCTTGTTCCTGTTTTGATTTATTTTATACTGCAATGTTTTGTGCACAGAGCGAGCTCTGTGTGTGATTCAAGAACATACCATACGATTTGAAATTGGACCCATCGACACTAGTGATTAATTCAGGAGCAAGAAACCAGCAGCAGCAGCTGTAAGATAAATCTCTGCTTAAAGTATCTGAAGGAAGAAAGGCAGATCGAGGTTCTCCTTCTGCAGGCTTGGTTTCCTCATCCTCAAACCACACTGCCAGTTCTACCTTACATCAGGAGGTCTTCCTGCTCTCACCGTTCCCATTTCCTTCTTAACAAAAGAGATGAATCCTTAAATTGCAGCTGGCTGAGTGGCAGCCTGTTCCTAGGAAACTGTTAAATGAATGTATCATTTTTCATCATAAAAATGCTTCTGACTCATTCTTAGAAAGACATG
>NW_011888809.1:3366693-3369780 GCF_000151845.1 Pteropus vampyrus
TCCTGAAACACAGTCCTCACTGGGATCTTAAACACTCTAAAAATCTTTTTCATTTTTTCCTTTGTTTCAAATGCAGGAAAATCTGAAACTAGTGCCAGCTATTTCTCAAGTGCTATAGCAGGCTCATTGACATGCATTAGTTATGTAATTATTCCCATGTAAGAGCCACTGTCCTTCCAGACAGATCCCTGGTACTAAGCGAAGTGCAGTGAGAGGGTCTATGCATTCCCTGTCAATTCACTATCAGAGCTCAGGGATATTACCAAATCCCTGTGTCGATGTCATCCTAGGAATAGGCTGGACCCTCCCAAGGAAGCGTATTTCCTAATGGGGATGGTGAGAGGGCAGGATCTGGTCATGTGGTACGTGCCGTGTCTGTGGTCAGATAAGCTGTGGGTCAGAACCCTGTCAATTATGGTGAGGGAACTCTGGGCCTTAAGTACCCTACACTGAATGAAGAGCAAGCCCATGCTTCGTTGCGGTACAGACCGTACTTTGCCCAAAGTTATCACTTAAGAGACCCGTTATTCCATCTCGATTCCCCACACTAGCAAGTACCATGATACCGGAGACTTCCCCAGTAGAATGGACGTGCAGAATGGGCCACCCGGAGAGCGCCACCGTACTAACGGAATGTGGCCGGTGGCATTTGGCTCCACTAGCTCAGGGCTCAGCGATGTCGCGCCCCAGCCCTTCCACATCCAGCTCTGCGAAACTTCAGAGGACAAAACTCCTGTGCCTTCAGGGTTTCTAGACTCTTCTTAATCGAATAAATGGTGTCTACAAAGATCAACAGGCCACTACACTTGAATGGCAATGTAGACTGGGATTTTGGTTGCTGACCTTTTCAACATTCACACTTTCTATTTTCATTTTTGTTGTTGTTTGTTTGTTTGTTTGTTTTAGGAACTAGATGTAGTAGTTCAGAAAATGACTCTTGAGCTGAACGGCATGGGATCAAATGCCAGCTCTACCCCTTCCTAGTTGTGTGATCTTAGGCGGGTTACTTAACCTTTCCGTGCCTCAGTTTCTACATATGTAAAATGTGGACGATAGAAAAATTGTTGTAAAGATTCGGTGAGTTTGTATGCCAAGAGCACTGAGAACTTTGCCTAACAGCAGAAGCACTGTATAAGTGTTCACTCCTGTCATTGCAAGTCACCATCGCAGTTACAAGTGACATCTGGAAGGTTTGTTGAATAGCATGTCCTGCTTGAAAATATGATAATGGCTCTTGTATTTGCAACTAGTATCTATTAATTAAGAAACCATCGTTTGTGCTCTGTAATTATATTTATTAAACCCTAACTCCTATCATAACAATAATTAGTTCTTGCTAATTAAATTTATCAAATTCCCCCTGGATTCATATCTTAGGTAAATATTTAGTAGCCCTACACTAATTATTTTAATCAACACAGAGTGTATTTCAAATGACTACAAATAGTTCTAACTAATTAAATTGAGTACAAAATAATATCTTATGTAATAAATTTGCAGGTGCTAAAAAGAGTGTGGATGAACCGCTGGATAATGTCTCAGCGACCCAACCACCCGACTTACTGATTGCAGCATTTCTAAAGCCTAGCCAACACGTTAAGGAAAGCAGCCTGAGAAGTTTTCTTGTTCCTGTTTTGATTTATTTTATACTGCAATGTTTTGTGCACAGAGCGAGCTCTGTGTGTGATTCAAGAACATACCATACGATTTGAAATTGGACCCATCGACACTAGTGATTAATTCAGGAGCAAGAAACCAGCAGCAGCAGCTGTAAGATAAATCTCTGCTTAAAGTATCTGAAGGAAGAAAGGCAGATCGAGGTTCTCCTTCTGCAGGCTTGGTTTCCTCATCCTCAAACCACACTGCCAGTTCTACCTTACATCAGGAGGTCTTCCTGCTCTCACCGTTCCCATTTCCTTCTTAACAAAAGAGATGAATCCTTAAATTGCAGCTGGCTGAGTGGCAGCCTGTTCCTAGGAAACTGTTAAATGAATGTATCATTTTTCATCATAAAAATGCTTCTGACTCATTCTTAGAAAGACATGCACACTGAGTTGTGGCCCCATGTGGGACTGGCCTGTGTTGACTGCCCATCTCTTCTCTCCTCTGCTCCCTTCTTTGGTCATTGTGAAATAACTGGCTTCAGTTAATGGTGGCCACGCTGTCTATTAGGGTTCTGTCCATGGCTGGAGTGAAGAAAGTGGTCATCTATGGCTGGAATAGGGGACTTGGTTTATGGCTGGGATTAGTAGAATGTTTAATTCACAACAGAGTTTCAGTGCTCAGTCTGGGTTTAAAATTAGGGTTTAGGCTGGTGTGAAGTCCTGTTAGGGAGAGAAAAGAAGAAAATGATGACACGTTGGCAGTTAAATTATATTATAATAAAAAATAATAAAAAATCTCTACCTATAAACTAAAAATATTGAGTTTGAGTATCAAACAATCCATGTAGAAAACTAAATCTTTTCGAAATCATCTCCAGCCCTATCTTGTAAAGGAAAGTGAATTATAAACAAGCAGCCAGCAGTAGATGCTCTGGGCGTGGTGTCTGGGATTACCCCGGTCTACCCGAGCTTCCGTTTTCATCAACTGGCTGGCAAGGAGGAGGTTGCATCCCTATGTTATATATTACATTCTATCTTTGTGGAGGAAAAGTCTCGAGTGAGCCCGGGAAGGATCACAGGCGACGTATTTGACAGCGGATCTGCACTTAGGCCTCTCGGAGATGTGCACATGCACATGAGAAAATGCACGAGCTTTGTTTCCCCCTCTCATTAAGCTGTCATCCACTTTCGGTGCAGATCTATCTCTTGGTTCTGAATATCACTTCCCCCACTTCTAGCTCTCCTTGGAGTATTTGTGATCTCATGCAGCCATCTTTATGATAGATGAATCATTCCTATGGCAACCACAGTCATCGTGAATCCTCTGAGTGAGCTGGCAGGAGAAAACAGCTTTCAAGAGAACAGAGACCCTAAGGGAGACCTTGGGTAGTAGAGAAACCTGAGAACATTGAATTGATGAAGGTAGGATCAGATCATGTCAGGACTAGAAAGGATGAGGTGACTGAGTTCTAGAAAAGATACT
>NW_011888809.1:3369830-3372443 GCF_000151845.1 Pteropus vampyrus
GCACATGAGAAAATGCACGAGCTTTGTTTCCCCCTCTCATTAAGCTGTCATCCACTTTCGGTGCAGATCTATCTCTTGGTTCTGAATATCACTTCCCCCACTTCTAGCTCTCCTTGGAGTATTTGTGATCTCATGCAGCCATCTTTATGATAGATGAATCATTCCTATGGCAACCACAGTCATCGTGAATCCTCTGAGTGAGCTGGCAGGAGAAAACAGCTTTCAAGAGAACAGAGACCCTAAGGGAGACCTTGGGTAGTAGAGAAACCTGAGAACATTGAATTGATGAAGGTAGGATCAGATCATGTCAGGACTAGAAAGGATGAGGTGACTGAGTTCTAGAAAAGATACTAGTTTTGCTCAATATCCCACAGAGCTCGTACTCAGGCCCCTTTTATTTCTTGCACCATGATGTACAAGTAAATAAATGAGCACAGACTTGCCACATGTCAACTGAAGGCAAATGGGTCATATAATAGAATTTTTATGAGTATTTTATTTGAACTATTGACTCAAATATGAAATTTGATTCAGAGAATCTAATGCTTTAGGACCAAGGCTGCATCTGGGCCTAAGACATGTGTTTCTGAAAATCTCATTCTCTTCTATCCCATTTCTGTTCCAGGGCATGTGCTCACTTGTGATGGTGGTGGTGTTGGGGCCTCCAGCCAATGGAGGCAGCCCTGTAAATAGCAATGAGAGAGCCTCTCAGAGGTGGGCTCCTAAAAGAAGGCATTAGGGACCTAGCCATGCCCTTGCTGTGGATAGCAGAACGTGCAGCTATGATTTACTTAATAGTGCCTTATGGATGGGGCATAGCACTAATTTTAGCTGAGGGAAGATCTGCCTGAATGGAGCTGAGACCAGGTCATAGATACCCATGGCTTTCTTCCTCTGTGGCCATCACAAGGGCATCCATTCACCTGTTGCTTACCTGTGAGTTCTGAAGAGTCACCATTGATACTGCAATTCTGTGCAGGAAGATGCTCCCTCATCCCACCCTGGCCCAAATATGTTTAGGGAATCCTTTTTTTTTTTTTTGAAAGAACGAAATGCCTTATTTTATGCTTTGAACAATTTTTAGCCCAGATTGTGACTGAATAGGAAGAAAGCTTAATTCTTCTGAAAGAATCCACCACAAAAGACTATGATGCGCATTAGGAGGGAGGCATTGCAGCTGTTCCATTTCTGTGCCTTGCACAAGGGTCTCCTGAGATGGCACCCTGAAGCCCGCCAATTGTGCTTTTCCTTTCGTAGATTATCCAACAGAGATCCAACTCCCTTGGCGAACTGAGCACAGAACTACAGCGTCTGAGCACATTACTATTCATTCGGAGAAGAGTGGAGTTCAAACTGTTATTTTTCAATCCATTGTCATATGGCTGCTGTCCTGATAACGGAACTCAGTTCTTCTACCTCACTAAATCTAACAGGTGTTTTTTTCAGTCCTGAATTTCATCAGAACTTAACGTAACTGACCATAAACATCTTCACTTTCTTCTCTTGGTTCCAATAACAATACACTTTCCCAGTTTTTTCTCTCGGTTGGCTTTCTTTTGTTCGGTTTTCTCATACAAATTCTACACCTTTTTCTTTTTTAAGACGACTGCATTGTCTAGTATTGTAACCACTGGCCAAAAATGGCTATTGAGTATTTGGAATGTAAGTATATGAATTAAGATGTGCTAAAAGTAGAAACACATAACAGATTTCTGAGACATTGCAAACAACAAAAAGAATATAGTTATCTCCTTAATAATGTTTATACTGATTATATATTGAAATTATAATATTTTGAATACATTGGGTTAAAATATATTATTAAAACTAATTTCACATTATATTTCTATTGGGCAATATCAACGTATGCAGTGGCTACACTCAAACTTATGCAGTGGCTACACTCAAATTTATCTCTAGCTCAGACCTCTCCTTTAAACTCCAGACAGTATGACTAATTGCCAGCTTAACATTTTTGTTAGGTTATCAGACAGGAACTTCAAAATCAACATGTTCACAATGAAAGGTGAGTTGTCTTCCCCTAATTCCAATGTTATTTTAGTGACTGGTCCTACCATATTTTTATTTCCCTCTTCTCTTCTCCATATGGCTCCCCTTTTCCAGAATTATGGAAATGTAGAGTATTCAGGTGAGAAGGCTATGTACACAACCATGAATCCTGTGCTAGAGCCTCCTCTGCAACGTAACATTGTTATGTGGATATCTATAGGGATGGGAAGCTCTTTTCCTTATAAGGCAGCCTATTCCATTTTTGGAGAACTCCATTAGAAAGTTTCCCAATATACTGAACTAGAATTTGGAATTTCTATGCATGTTTTAATTCTGTATCCCGAAGCCATACAAACAAGTTTAAAATCTCTTCTACTTCTGAGAATTGCTTAATGTCTTGGTTGCCCTGTCTTTTCTTAAATTAAACATTTCTTGTTCCAGCGATGTGATTTCAAGTCCTTTCATTCATTCTTACCACTTACATTCGAAAACAATGTAATTTGTCTACCTATTAAGAATGTGGTTGTCAAATGGTCCACCAATTTCAATAGGCTAGCTGAAGACTAGAAACGGACTCTGACTTAGACTGCCTTAGATTCTGTA
>NW_011888809.1:3372783-3375017 GCF_000151845.1 Pteropus vampyrus
TTTTTTTTTGTCTTTAGATTAATGCCATCTAAAAATTGATTAGTAAACACATATTTTCATAAAAATTATCAAAAATGTATAAAGGACAGGATGAAAGTCAGAACCCTTTATCCTATAAAAGTCTTTGATCCAAGTTATGTCGTCTTGTTAATTAGGCTTCCAGATTATAGGGCATGGTCATTTAACCAACTACAGGTCTTTATGACAGTGCTTGGTAAATTCCTTTTCATTATCACTTCAAATAGTTCCTTTGTTATGTTCTGTCAATATTCTGGGACTCTAATTACATTTCCAATGACCATTTGGTACTGTCCCACTGCCCCTGGATTTTCTGTTTTTTTTTTTTAACCCTTTTTTATTTTTTATCTTTCTGTACTTTAGTTATATAATTTCTATTGACATTGACATATTTTCAAGCTCATTAATATATTCCTATTCTGTTTTCACTCTATGATGAGCCCATTTATAGAATTCTTTAGCTCTGATATAATTTTTATTTGTAGCATTTCCATTTGATTCTTTTAGTTTTCGTCTCTTTGCTGGAATTCTGTATTTGTTTATTCACATTGTCAACCTTTTCATTAGACTAGAGGCCAGCAAACTTTCTTCTTACAAGCTCTTTGGTCACTCTCATAACTACTTGACTGTGCCACTATAGTGTAAAAGTGCTGTTAAATAATCATAAATGAATGTGTGTGGCTGTGTTCAATAAAAATTTATTTCCAAAACAAGCAACAAACTGGATTTGTCCTGAAGGTAATAATTTGTTGACTCCTGACCTACAGCCTTTAAAATATTAATTGTAGTTATTTTAGTGTTGAATAGTGCCTGTATCTCTAAATCTGGTTATATTGACTACTTTATCTCTTGACAATGGTTGCCTTTTTCGTTTATATAATGATTTTTTATTAAATGTCAGAGATGGTATGTTGAAGAACAGAAGAGACTGAAGTAAATATTATTTACAAAAGGAATGGGTGTATCTCTTTCTATTAGACCATTAATGTAGAGGATTGAATCAATCTGGTAAATGTTTCAACTGGATATTTTCTTTTTTTGGGGGAGGTAGTTATTCTTACTATGGTTATCTCTGGTATTATGTAGCCTTTAAATTCCTTAAGTGGTGAGTTGCTTTTACTTGTGTTTTGGGTAGGGGATGGGCTGAAGGCTTTCTCTTCGTGTTCATATTCTACCATTAGCTTTCAGTAGTCATAATAATTAGTATGTACACATCACAGAGGGAGTCAGTCTCTCTTCTCTCACCCAGGTAGTAGACTGCTGTTGCTTGTTATTCAGAGTAGGCTTGTGGTATGAAAGGGAGAGCGTTCGCTCATGTAACAGTGTTTTGATTAACTCCTATTACAGTGTTTCTATTTCTTTTTTCTATTTTTTATTTTTCAATTAGATTTGACATTCAATATTATTTTATATTAGTTTCAGGTGTATAGTATAGTTAGACATTTATATAATTTACAAAGTGATTCCTTCCAATCAGTCTAGTACACACCTGGAACTCTACATAGTTATTACAGTATTATTGACTATAGTCCCTGTGCTCTACTTTACATCTCCATTACTATTTTGTAACTACCAACTTTTAGTTAAAGATGATACAATGATCCAAAAAAGTGTTTTGACAAATTTTTACTTATAGCTATCTCCTTGTCCTGAATTATCAGACAAGTAACTTTAAGAAAATAAAAATAAGTATGATTTTAGACTTGATTTTCTTTAGAGAAGAAATGCTGGCTCATGTAATTGTTGTATCCTCTATAGATTCTATTGACTATAATTGAGTATAATTGATTCAATAATATTTTATAGAGCCTTGCCAGGGCTTGATGTCAGGACAGCCTATCATTTCTGTGTCTTCCTTACATTCTCTAGGATTTAAAGTGATTGATATCATCACATACTTAAACCTTTTCTCTTAAAGTCTCTTCACCAAATTTGATCTAAGTTTTTTTTTTTAATATGTATATTCTTTAGTTTACAACTCCCAAATCATTGCAATTTGCTTTGTTACTATAGGTGACTACATTTTAAAATTTATTCACTCAACAAGAGTTAATTTAGTGCCTATGTGTCAAGTTTTAGGTTTAAAGTTTGAGAAATGAGCTTGAATAAAATTTAGCCCCTGCCTTCAAGGAGCTCCCAGTCTAGATGCTGAGGCAGACGTGTACAAATATTTAGTTAGGAGAATGTGACACAAGTAATAATAATAATAATAATAA
>NW_011888809.1:3375837-3379700 GCF_000151845.1 Pteropus vampyrus
TTAGATTTCCTTCTGTCACCACATATTTGACCCCTTTCACCCCATCTATTTTCTCCCTCCACACTCCCCACTACCTTCTGGTAACCACTAGTCTATATTGTCCATGTCCATAAGTCTGTTTGTTTGTCCTGTTCATTTGTTGCTATTTTAGGTTTATATTCCACATATTAGTGATATCATGTAGTTTTCAAGTTTTTCTGTCTGGCTTATTTCACTTAGCATGATTATCTCGAGGTCCATCCATGTTGTAGCAAATGGCAGTTTTTCATTTCTTATGGCTGAGTGATATTCCATTGTATATATGTACCACAGTTTCTTTAGCCAATCATATATCGTAGGACATTTGGGTTGCTTCCATGTCCTGACCACTGTGAATAATGCTGCTGTGAACATTGGTGTGCAAATATCTTTTCAGATATGGATTTTCAAGTCTTTGGGGGTAAATACCCAGGAGAGGGATTGCTGGATCATATGGTAGATCTTAATTAATTGCCTATAAATTACATTCACTACTTAACTATATCTCAACTAAACTCTAAAATATTTCATACAAATGAGGGAAATGTGCTGAATGAGCAGGACTTCAAGAGCACAATAATATAGCAGCTTTCTTTTAGTTTCCCTCTGTCCCTACAAAGCCATTCTGTAGGGCTAGTCCTTTCCTTTCTTATAGAAAGTTCTATGACTTCTCTAGTTACTCTTTGGTAACAAAAATTCTTATGGTCAGTTTAGTTCTCCACACAGTTTTAGTTCAATAACTAGAATGCCCAATCCCATTAATAATTAAAACTACATACTTAAAGTTCATGTTATTGTCTTCCTTCTTCTGGGATTTTTTTTGGGTTGTTGACCTGTGTAGAAAGAGAAACTTGACTGGTTTCTTCTGTATTCGATTATTAGGATTTTTAATCTTTTCCACTCACTAACTTCCTCAGAACATTCTCGAGTTGTTACAGTTGGGAGTGGGGGAAGAGTGGGTATGGGTAGAGAACAGACTGGTTAAAAAAAGAAATGTATAAAATGGTTGAAAGTTACATAGGAGGTAAATGAATATAGAACTTGGCCACTTAGACTTGAGAGTGAGAGAAAAGGAAGCATTTAGAATGACTTCTGGCTCTTGTGACATGCTATGGTGGTGCCTCTGACTTGACCAGGCTCTGCATTTATTGATTCGAGAAACATTAATTGCCTACCTTATATTTAGATCTATTTCTATAAGACATTTTCAGTCCTTGAATAGCTCAAGGATTTACTTTCTTTAGTAGTAAATACACAACTAACATATTCTGTGATGAGAACTATAACAAACAACATTATGTCTTGGAAATTATGGGAGCAAAAAGGCCCAGCCATGAAACGTGGAATAAACTAGGAAGGGGTGTCCTCTGGAAATGCAGACTAACCATTTTTAGTTTGGGAAATATTAATTGTGGTACCTGTGAAGAAATGAACATGGTGTTGGTTATATAGATCTAGGGCTATGAAAAAATTTGATTTAGTATAGAAGTTTAGGACTTATCGGCATAGAAGTATGAAAAGACATGAGAAAGATGATCTCGGGGGAATTTTAACTATTTGGCTAATATTCATGAGGGGCAAAATGGAGGCATAGGAAATATGTAAGGGATAGAGAAAAGCTGGAGAAGGATGCTGGAGAGAACTGGGCAGAGAAGAGGAGTAGGAGGACCTGGAGACAGAGGCCAGTGGAAAACTTTTCAGGAAGGAGAGCATAATTGTTATCATAAATGCTGCAAAGAGCTCAATGTTGGGTAGAGGAACCAGTATGGTATCTGAGTCAGGGAGATCTAGATTTCCTTAGCTTCTGCTTACAATCTGCCACTTTGGGCAAGTTATCTAACCATTTGGGCAAATTATCTAACCTATGAGTCTTTGTGTTCCTTCTAGTTGTTCCCTGGAGCATAGGTTGCTGGTTCTTTCTCTGCAAGAGCCATATTCATCATTCATGCCAAAAGGGTACCAAATGGTATGTCCAGAGACATTTCTCCTTCCCTGACCTCTGCATCTTTAGTTTCAATATCTCCTTCCACATTCTCTAAATCATTTGATTCCTGATATCCTTTTAGTTCGAGTCCTTCCTCTCCTTGCTTGTCTCTCTAGATTCCCCCTCTCCTACAATTTAAGGCTCCTGGAATGCAAAGCTGTGCACAGATGTTTTCATCCTATGACTGCTTGACTGTTTCTCAGATGGTGTCTCTGAGCAGCTGTTCTGGTGTGTACCTCCCCCTTTCTCTGCCGTTGTGTTTTCTATCCAAACACCAGATTGCATTGCTGTTTCCTTCTTGCTGGAGAAAACCCAATCCACAGTGGCGATGGGTTACATTGTGCTTTCAGCCTCTTAGAGGTGGTCTGTGATGCAAAGGCATTGCAGAGCAGTGTTAGATCAAGAAGGCTTAGGAAATGCAGTTTCGTGCTATGATTTCATCTACTCATGGCCTGCTGTTTCTGGCGTGTCATCCATTGAGCTGGTGTTCTACAGGAACGTCTCTTTTCTCTATTTCCTTAGCCTTGCCCTGTGTTCCCATGGGCCTCTCTTGGTCTTTTGTAACCATGTACCCTCACTTGAGCCTTCACAACATGTTGGTTCTTCATCTCCTGACAACATGTGGGGTCAGGAGCTGGAGTCATGGAGTCATTGTACTTTGCAATAATAACTTTGAAGAGCCTTGGAGAAAAAATGGGGAGGAAGGGTGAACTGTCCTCATGAAGGGTCAATGGTGGCATGTTACAGTGGCCTGCCTTTCCTCTCTCCATTTTCTCTTGGTTCGTACTCTTGTCTTTGACTGCTTACTGAGAATTTGACTGTAGCAAGGGACCCATAGATATGGAAGATAATTCCCTGCCATTAAAAAGGATGCTCTTTTAGCTTACCCCTTGACTTCCCTTGAGAATTCATGATTTGGCTAAAGCTCTTCATTTCTATCTTTATTTCACTGATCATTAGCTCATCTTGTGGTAGAATGAGTTGCGTTCACCCTGTCCCTGGCCATCTTTCCTTATTGGAAATAGCGGTCTTGTTGAAGCTGTCCACGGTCCCTACCTAGACGCCTATGGACAGGGCGTACTCATGGGCATTAATTGGAATATTTAAGTAGAGCCCTAGAGAGCTGGGGAAAGACCCTCAGGAGAGTGGTGATACAGTCAGGGGAACTGAAGTAGGGGAGTGGGCTGGAGTGACTCCCTAACTGACCAGCCTAAATTTTCATGTATATTCACACAAGGCAACTGAGCGATGAAAGGCAGGAGGGGAACTCAGGCCTGCAAGGGCTTAATACCAGCAACATGGAGTGCATTTCACCATCCAGGCTTCCTTCACTTCACATAGCAGATCGTGTTCTGAAATTTATATGTGACATTTTCTTTGAAAGAATATATTTATTTCCAAAGTGAAGAGTGAGTATACCATAGGAGAAAGTATGACCTTTACAAGCAGGTGCACCTGAATCGAGCCATGGCTTTACCAGTCCATTCATTCATTCATTCAGCCATTCATTCGTTCAAAAATTAGTTTATCAAGAGCATTCACTGTCCCAGGCTTAATGCCAAGAATGAGGGAGATGACACTGGTGAGTTTTCTGTGTCAACTAGGATAATTTAGTAACTTCTCTCAGCTTCAATTTCTCATCTATAAAATATGAATGACATTACTTACCATGTAGATTGTCATAAAGGTTGAAATAAGGATATAGTTTCTGGCATATATCAATTTTTTTATACCAAGGATTATAATTCTATAATATCCCATTTCACATATTACATACTTTTTTTAAGTCAAACCTACCTATTTAGAATGACTTACAATAATATTATTTTTATTAAGGTTCCCTACGTAAACATTTCTCTCC